>NW_021940682.1:36236791-36696329 GCF_001715985.3 Manacus vitellinus | reverse complement strand
GGGGTACCTGTGATCGTGACGGGTGGTGAAGGCGCCCCAGGAGTGCCAGGACACGGCGTTTTCGACCCTCTGAAAATCCGACTGCACAACGGGCAATTTGCCAAGGCTTCAGCACCCTGACGGGTTAAGGCGAAGGGCTGTGCCGCTACCCTTTCGCAACGCAATCACAGTGATATGTAAATAGCGCTGCTGCGGGGAAGGCAGGGCACGCTCCTTTTCCAAGGGGAACGGTGGCTTTTGCAGTCGGTCCCATTCTCCGGATGTCAGCAGTTCTGTGAAATTACAGTTTACGTGACAGAGGTCAAGGTGACCTGTTTGTTGTGGGTTTTACCAGTGTAGCAACAACCGGATGACGTATTCTTAACGTTTTAAGGACTGTATCATCCTTTTCAGGGCGAACACAGAGATTGGGTGCATAGTAAAGTGTCCCACATGCGTCTGATAAATACAGCAACCATCTTCATAGATGTGGTCTGGTTGCCGTAGACGGTACAGCTTTTAAAAAAAGTTAAAACTAGATTTTTTTAGCAAAAGAAAAGTTTTATTCTACAAGTGCTTGTTTTTTTTTTTTTTTCTAGAACTGTCCTCATTTTATATGGAAAAAGATGATGAGGCTTTGTTCATCGTTTATGAGAAGACAAATTGGTGAAATGCATTCAGGAAGAAAAATTGCTATTTTTCTAATGGCCCCATTATTGGAAGGTTCACTCTGCAACATGCTAGTGCAATCTGCACTGCTCCAGAACAGGGAGTCTCTAAAATTTTACCCATGCAGTCTGTTTGCTGGTTCAAATGATCTGCTTTTTCAAGTGGTTTTAAGTAATGCCTCGCTGATTGAATTATAATTTTCCTGACTTCGCAACTGCCAAGAATGTCCTTGGCAAAACATACATACAATGTGTTTCATCCAATTTTGAAATGTATTTTGTAATCGAAATAATAAAAGTTAATATTCATCAGTTCCTCCCACCATAGTTTCAACGATTCATCTGTTTTCATTGTCATGCTTTTCTTTCTTTTTTTAGTGTTCTTGTGTTCTTTTTTCCTTTCCTTTGTTTTCATCCTCCTTATCCCTAAGTCACCCTCATTTTTATACCTTCCATTTGTTTGCTTTTTATTTTGTTCTTTCGTGTGCCTTTACTTTTTGGAAACTTCCTTACAAAGTTTGAGCATTTAAGATAGTTAAGAATTAACTTTTTTACTTTTAATCTGGAGATTCTGTTTCTGCTTCATATGCTCATAAGATACCCCAGTACAGTTCTGGACACTAAAGACTGCTAAAGATTATTTTTTTTAATACTGAAAAACAGGTTTCTGTGTTTTCGTTAATATATAGCTGTGGGTGATGTCTTGTTCTTAGTCAAGTTTCCCTTGCTGAAAGACTTTCTAATCATTTAGGGGGGCTTTATGCTTTCACAAGAAAACAAAACCAGACAAACAAAAAAAAAAAAGTTATGCTGTTCTAAGGCTGTCATAAAACTATAAGTTAGTTGTTAGGTGTTGTAAAAATGGAGTTGTGTTCAGTTACACAGGTAGAAATTAACTAGTTTTCAATATATTACATGGGAAGGTAATGGGTTTCTTGTAGCTGCAGAACTGTCTTCTGAGTGCTTCTAAAGGTTGGTTTGGTTGGTTTGCAGCAAAGACTGCACTGTAGATTCACCCCTCCTGTAACATTGCCTGCCATTTTTCAGCCTGTGAATGGTTTCTTTTAAAATTTGATTAGTTGTTTTTATGTTTAGAAAAAGAAGAAGTACCTGGCAAGTGCCCATGTTTTTTCTTTGCTCATGTTTTAACAAATAAAGGTCTTTATAATATGGGAGGTTCTTGTTTCATGCTATTTCTTCCAGCATACATAAACAAACCTTGTGGGATACCATAAAACTATCTGTAGCATATGCCCAGTAGAGCCATTTATGTTTATGGTATGCATGGAAAAGTTTTGTGTGCAGTAATACTGTCAAAGTCAAGTCCATCCACATGTTTTTTAGATGATACTTTCTAAATTGCCCAAAGGATATCTAATGAAATATGTAATATCTTATGTCAAAGCACTCTGTACTAATAGCTACATAACATTCATTTTGTCTGTGCCTAGTATGAATAATATAAAAATCCCAGCAGAGTAAGAATCTGCATCAGATGAAATCATCAGTACTGTCAAGAGTCTGGGGAAAGATGGTAATGTACACCTGAGAACTGTATTGTGTCCTGAATCAAACCTCTGCACAGTGATCTCCTCTGCATGACAGATGTGGTCTGTCACGAGGAAGAGCTGGAAGTGTGGATGAGTGGGAAAAATGAGGATTCATGGTTTTGCTGTGTAGACTCAGTGGTCCACAAAGATGCAGGCAGGGCTAATGGGTTCTACCATTCTTCCAACCAGTTTGGTTCACGATTCTTACCTCACATGGACTGCCTGTGGCATGCAATTAATGAAATCATGGGTACTGATTATATGCTTTCTTAAACAAAACTTCCACTGAAGCCAAGAAGTATTACAAGTGCATAAGGAATGAAGGATTGCATATCCTGCCTCTTGGGCTTTGTGATGGTGCGTTGGAGTTACATATTAAACTTGGTTTAAGCCTTAATTTTTTCCCTCTGTGTTTATCCTAGTCTAGTTTCAGTTTTGCAATGTGAAAGCAACAAAATCACTCTGTAAGAATATAGGCAGCAGCATTCTATCAAAAAATATTACATTCGATATAATTATAACTTGGATTTAAGGCAAAAATACGGAGAGATTTTGAGTCTGAGTTTTAAAGCCATCTGATTATGCTGTTATACTGCAATAAACTCAAAACAGTGGGAGCTGCATGAGATATATAGTACTAATCATTTGCAAGAAATTGTCAGCCTTAAATGGACATTGTCAGCTGCTATAAAAATAACTTTTACTTTATATTTTGAACTCTGTAACATTTTTAGGGGTTTTAAAAATAGCATTTCTCACTAATCTCGGTTCATCTTTTCCACTCAACAAACACTGATTTTTTTTTCTCCTGTGTGAAAGTCTTTAAGGCTGGGTTTTGGTTATTTTTTTTTAATAATACAAATCTAGAAAAGCTTTGGAAATGGTATTTGTTAATTAGCTGAAACTCTTGTAGTTTTCTATAAGCCCTCCCCCATATTTTTGTTTAGATCCTTACAGGAATAAGAACGATTATTTTTGTTCTTTTACCATTTGCTAGTGTCACAGAGTACAATTTAAGCTATGCATTTGGATTTCCAGAGATGTTATTGCCATAATTACAGCAGTCTGTACATCAGTATCACTTATTATGTCAGCAGATCTTTGAGGATATTGTTTGTCAACTAAACTTTGAAAAGTTGCTTGCATTTTTGTGGCTCCCTTAAAAATTGTGTAAGTTTAAGAAATTAGGCTAAGTTCCCTAGGCAAGTCTCTATGCAAGAGCTATATTCAAAAAGGGAATGAAACTGGAATAATTGTGTAGTTACCACGAGGTTTCTGTGCTTTACCAGTTAAAATAAGTGTGTGATGGGGCAAAAAGGGGCAAATTAGGGCAGGAGATCAACAAGCACTATACTTTGGTGGAAAACAAAGCCTCAGTGAACCAAGAAGATCAGCTCCTCACTAAGTATTTCTTACCAAAAAATATCATGAAAACAGGTAGCAATAAAAATGTATTATAATTGGATCTCCATCTGTACATTTCTGGGTGTAAGTTAGTACACATTATCCATTTTTTGGTAAAATTGCTGATATTCCTAAGCATTTTGAGGACTGGAAGACTTAAAGACTGGATCCCATTTTGTGGTAGACAACCATTATCTGCTGAACTTAAAATTCTACTTTTCATCTCCAGTACATAAAGCACAAGAATAGCTGTCTACAGTATCACAATGATCTGATACTTTGACAGTGGCCAATAGATGATTCCTCTGTGGTAAAGGATGGGGAAGAGCATAGGACCATGTATGTTTTATGTAATTGTATGTTCGAGCAATCTGATGTTTAGGATTTAGGATTTACAGAACCAAAGGTTGTATCCATATGTATGTGTTTAATAGTTTCTGGTACTCATCTGCATGAAATTGTTGAATCGCTTCTGAACCTGTGTTTTATCATAAGCAGTGACAAAGCTTACTGAGGCTTTTACAGAACCTTCTTCCATTGGTTAATTTTTTCCCCCAGACTTCTTTCTGATCAGTTTGAGATCTCTATATTTTACACATCTTTTATTATACATTGTATAGTTATCTTTGTTGAAGCCAAGGAGACCTAGTCAATCTGATAGAAGTTTTTTCATATCTTTGGTTCCCCTGGATTCCTATACTAGAGAAAATGGAGACTGTTCAAGACGTTCGTTATAGGTGCTTTCTCCTTTGCAAGACAATGAAATTTAGACCTGGAGTCTCTCATAAAGTGGCAGCAAGCAGATTTTACCTTGATATTTTTTGCTGTTGTTCTGTGTTCAGGCTGATCTATGTTTATCTGCATGTTCTGAGGAAGGACTTTTCCCTCAGCTCTTTGGATTGAGTGTTTGCTGTAGGTCTGAGTATTCTAAGTTGACTAGCGTCCAGTGTAGAAAACTTGTAGCCATTTATTTTTTGTTTTGGAAAGATGTTTTTTAGTTGTAAATAATTACGAGCCACATTTGTAAACTCATTGCTTGTGGGAAGAAAAATCACTCTCCTACTTTAGTGTGTATAGTTTTTAAGTGGACAAAATGGACATCTTTAATTTAGTCAGAGAAATCTGCATGAATCAATTCCTGGAAAAATGAAGAATGGTTAAATAACCCAGTTTATACAGTCTTCCTTGTATGCAAAGAGAAGATTTGAAATAAAATAGTGAAAAAAATATTACATAAATTCAGTATAGTGGTAAGGACATTTTTGTTTATATACATACCAGAGAATTTGTGTGCTTGTAAAGACATCGCCCCTCCTGTTTATCTCCTACGTGCAGAGTACTTTTACAGAATAAGCAGCTGCTGAGTCACACTTTCACTGAATGATTGACAACCCCTGTTTCTACTAAGAATTGGTAGACTTTCTCTCCTGCATATCAGGCGAGCAGTGTTACGCCCCTTACTTAGGAAATGAAAGCATGACAGAGCATTACAGCTGACTTCACTGAAAATGCTGTAAGCAGGGGAATGGAAATGTGTTTAGGCAGCCGTGTAAGGCAAATCAAAGTCTATCCACATTAAATTATTTATTGGCAGTAATGATTCGTTATTAAAGAAAATAATATAGTAGTGTTCATTTCAATGTGCTGAACTATCAGTTTTGCAGTGCAGTTATTCAGAGGAAATTTTACCTGAATATATGAGTAGTAATAGATCTGAGAGAGACATCAAGCTCTCTGTTGGCATTGTTTCCTGAACAAAGAAAGATATGTACATAACCTAGATAATCCATAACTTATTATACCAATGTATAACCTATATTGAATAATTTGTGAGGCCAAAATAAATTATGAGAAGCTGTAAATGTTGCCTTCCTCTTCATAAATGTAGGAAGGTTTTATTATGGAACCATAAATATGTTCAATAAATCTATTTCCCCCTTGAATATGATATTTTAAATTGTTTTTTCCTTGAACATGTTAGTACATGCTTGGATTGTGACAAGCAGAATCCAGTTTACATTTACAGAAATATCTGCAGCTGTTTCTTTCTTTAGAATCCTCTAAGTAGTTAGTTTACATTGCTATTAGAACCATAATTATTCCATAAAGAGCACAGCTCTTCACATTCCATTTAGCTTTTTTTTTTGTTAAGTCTGTAGTTATAATCTTTGAACAGAGATAGAAATTTACCTTTGACCAATAAAGATTTTACTGTCATTTGTTGTGTAAATGCACATATTTTTGAAATTTGTTGTACTCCTGTGGTATTCCATAAAAAGGTTTGTCAGTGCATTCAGCAGGGAAAGAGTGAGTGTATTTATTTGGTTGTTACCGTGGAAGTGCTTATTACACCATTCTTCTGATGGCCTTTTTCAGATTGAAAAAAGATTATGGTATGAACTTCAGGTCATTTGGATTTTCTTGTAGCCCATGGGTACCTTGGTTGCCATAATACTGACTTCACTGTGTGGGAAAGTTACTAATCTGAATAGAGTCATATGGTCTTCATGTGCATGATTTTGTTCATGTACTTAAGCTTTTGCAGAACTGAATGTGATGGATTTCATGTCACTGTATTTTTGATGGAGTATATTGAAATAATGGCTCTGGAATTTGGTATGGGATTTTGTCATGCCGTACTAAGAAACCTTATGCTCTTTGTGGTATGACATCAAAAAATGACTATAAATTGTACAACTTATCTGAAGAATTTTAAAATACAGACTGTTCTATAATTAACTAACATGTATAGAATACGTAATAATTTTTTTAGTTTAACTCATGATTGGCACCCATGTGGAACAATATATATAACTCACAACTACCTCAGATTAAGAAACACGGAAATTCTCTGTCATAAACTCTCGTTTTTATTCGACATACTGACATAAACAGGTACGCTCACACATACAAGCTTAAGAAGGTGATATTGCCTACTGTTAATGAACAAGGAAGCTACAGGAAGGATAGGATCCCTTCACCAGAAATTTAACATAATTTAAAATACAATCAGGTTAAAAATTTTTAAGTAGATTCACTAATTAATGTTAAAATAGGTAATATATTTAAAAAGAGAAACATGGTTTTAATAGAACTTTAGAGTCAATTGTGGCTAATGAATGCTGTCATTATACACAATTTTTTCCTTTCTGTTCTGATTGCCAAGTTATTGTTACTGTCATGTTAGTTTACAGAACTCCTCAAGGTCATGATTTAGTTTGATATGATTTTCTAGTAAACAGTCTGAAATGGAAAAGTCTCACAGAGAAACAAAATTGTTGAGATAATAATATAAATTAAAATTTTGCTAGGGGATGAAGGAAACGTGGGCTAATTATTATGTCAGTGTACTAGACATACCTGTCATTTATACTTTTTCCCAAAACTTTACATTCTTTATTTTAATATTGTTGGAATTGTATGTAACAAACACCATTTATTGTCAGAGAGAAACTTGGTGACCTTGACTGTGGCCGAAGTGATCTTAGAAAGCATAACAATTTAGAAATTGTTTTTCCACTAACTGAAGATATATAGGACAGTCTCACAGTGAGAGAATAACTGACCTGGACAAAATCATGCAAACATGTAGAAAACTAATCAGAACTAATGGTGTTACTTTTCCACGCCTCTCCTTTTAGTTCCCCTAAGTGCTGGCAAGTCATCTTTTGTTCTATTTTTCTTTGTCTGCTTCACTTCTTTCTGCCTACCTCAGGTCCAGGACCCTTACTCCTCACATCAGATTGGCACATTGTAAAACCTCAGTGACACAGAAAAACTGCTCTGTAGTTTTTTATTTTTATGCAAAGTTTTGAAATGAACCTACAGGAAGGCTTGATAAAAAAAGTAAGAGAGAAGTGTAGGAAGGCTCATTAGGAGGAGTCATAAAGAGGCCAGAAACTCATCAAGAGACCAGTTCATTACTTTATTCACTAAATTTCCACAGAGATCTTGTCATGGCCCCTTACTGCAGTACTCCCTAGGTTGAGTTCTTTCCTGCATGTGTATAATTTTGTTGCCAGTCACTGATGAAAAATGATTCTACACCATGTTCCCAAACACTGAAGGACCATCGAGTGTAAGGATATCTATGACTAGCACAGATCCCCTTTGGGCTCATTTTTCATGTATTCCTAATGTCCCTAAAGGTCTTTAACAACCCATAATGGACCATGCCTCTGCATACCCCTTGTCCTGGCAGTCTTTCGCTGTTGTAACAAAATCCTTTCAAGCTATGGGAGGAAGCACAGGGTGGGCCCTGGGTACTGACTGGCTGTGAACTAGTTCCAGTGTTAGGATATTGACCCTTTGCTTGAGAATTGCTCTAAGAAACCTCCCTCTGTAGGTAAATGAATGGTGAAATCTGTATTTGTACAAGCTGTAGCTACTCTGTCCAGCCTCCCCAGACTCCCACCCACAACCTACCCATTTAAGCTCAGGTCTGGACATCCCGTTCTTGCTTGTGTGGTGGTGTAGTGAGCTGTGTACAGTTCTGTCTCTTGCAGTCTAGGTTTGCTGGCTGCCTTCCTGGCTGGCCCTTGAACCTACACTACAGATAACCTTGTATCCGGTCCTGTTCCCTGGATGGACCTTGAACTCACGTGGTGGTCAGCCTTGACGCTGGTGCTTTCTTGCAGGAACATCTGGCTGCACCTCCTGGATCGACCATGGACCTAGTTCAATATCCATGTCTGGGTTTGTTGGTGAACTGTGACCCTACCACCACCCTGACCCTGCTGGGCTGTGGGACTACCCTGTTGCTGGGAGTGCTGTTTGTCTCTCCCTGCCTGTCTTGGGGTTCACGTAGGCTTCTAGTTCATCCTCCCTCGTGGCAAAATGTATCTGTTTTGTTTCTTGGCACTACCTAACTTCACCAACCAGCTTGGTAAAAGCACACCTCAGACTCAGCTTCTATATACACCTTCATAGTATACTAACATTTTTCACTCCTGGAAAGATGATACAACTTCATGCAATCTAGCTATATCTCTCACAATGACTTCAATACATGCAGCAGAAATAAATGTTTTTCCAAAATATTACAACTCTTCAAGATACCTTTTATTACTGTAGGGATTTTGTATTTACATAATATTATGTTGCTTGTAGTCGAAGACCTTCACTAAGGATTTGGCCCCAAACCCCATAGTTATTAACAGGAAGGTGTGGGAGTCTCTCTGTATAGAGTCACTACAAGCTTTTGTGGGTAAACAAAATACTTTCTTACTCAGTGCTACACCTAAAAAAAAATAGTTCAAGTCTGAAACTCCAGCTGCTTATGGCAAAGATGATATGGTATTAGATTATAATGATCTATTTTTGAATGCATACCTTAGTTAATAGGTTTCTATGTGAGCATCTAAATCCAGCATTCAGGGAACAGCCATTGCATTTTAAAGTATAGCATTTTAAAGTATAGGTTCATTCCTAACCAATATAAATCTACAAGCTAAGAGTATTGAAGAATAGTAAGGTCTTACATTAGTTTATGGAGTGCAAAACATGTCAGTACATTTATTGTAACATCTTCTCTCAAGGCTTTTTATTCCTTATTATTGAATGAACTAAACAGGGAGAATTCAACCCCAAAGAATTAACAGGACTATGCAAATACTTGTATTTTTAAAGCCCATAGGGTTGTAGAACTTTACAACATTATCTTGTCGGGTTTCATGCTTCTGTACACACAAATACATACACAAACACTACCATACGTTGATGATCATTGCTGTATGAGACTGCATAATTATTAAAAAAAATATTCCAGTGGTAGAAGTTACAAATATTCTTGCTTTTATGTGCCTGTAAAATGTATACAGCTGCAGTAACCAGTCTGTGATTCTTTTAAACATTATGAGAACTCATATGACTGATTCAACCTTTTATCTATCTGTGGATGATCATGTAGAAGCTAGGCACACAGGAATGCTGAACAGATAATATAATTGGTAGTGTAAATCTGAGTGGGTAGGCAGCTGGATTTTCTTCAGTCAGTTCGTCCTAGCCACTGTCTTTGAAGCTGTAATCCTTCTGAGCCAAGCACTGTCTTAGGTTCCAAACACACATAAATGCCATGATAAGAAACTTGCGGCAGAAAGGTTGTGCTTCATTGGGATGTTACTGCTCCCACGGCCAAACTGGCTGTGAAGTTTTCTCTCTTGTTTCAGTACAAAGTCAATGGCTTTCCAGGATAATTTTTATGAACCCAAGCTATTTTGCATCAAATGCAAAAAGAAAACTCACATCTTTCACCAGGTCAGCTCTGGACATAGTATCTTTCACTAAATTTGTGATCACAAGCTTCTGGTGACTGGTAACTGTTCTTGTACCTGGGCTGAGTTGGGATACGTGTTGTGTTCTGGGGTGAAAATGAAGAGAAGAGGAGAAGACACACAGGGTGATGGGATCTGCTTTATTTTTTGACTTTTGTTTATGATTTGACTTCATTCAGTGGGGCATGTACGTCCTGGAGATCAGTGGAGACAGCAGGTTCCTCACAGGCACACAGACATTAGGATCAGGACCCTAGTTTGTATTTTTTCATGGCCAGGGTTGGGTAGAACATTTTAAAATTTTCATTCTGTTTAAATACTATAATACAAATATTACCTTCTTTAAAACTAGTGAAGCAGCAAGAGAGTGAAGGCTAATAAAAGTGTTAGTTTTCTTCTGATAAATGCTGCTTATGCCAGGTAAGTTTAAAAGATATAGGGTAAGAACTATCAAACCTAAAATTGTTTGTTTCTACTAATTTTCATTAATTTCTACAATCAGATATTGTTAATACCATGCCTAAATATACAGGCAAATAACCTCAAATCTCCTGAGATGAGCTGACATAGAGTTTCATAATGACATGTACATTCTTAAGTGTAGTATTTCACAGTTCTCCAAGTCTAAAAATAATAAAAAAATGTGGGTAGGAAGTGATATTCTTGCTTTTCTCATTTTATAAATCTCCTATTTCCAATGGAAATGAAGCATTAAATAAGTAACCTTTGGTATTCCCATACTTCTTCTGATCTTTATGATGTTATATTTTTAAAAAAGATATTCTGTATTCCAGATGTAGTAAATATTTACTGTGAAATTTTAAATTTATTTACATTCTTCAAGTTACACAGAGGCTTGGTCAACCAGTTAGTTATATATTAATTTTTGGTTGCAAAATCTGAAATTCTAACTGTTGACGCTGTTTTGTCCTTCCTTCCTTCCTCCCTCCTTCCTTCCCTCCCTCCCTCCCTCCCTCCTTCCCTCCCTTCTGTCTTTCCACCTGACTCTCAAATGTAGTATTTTTCATTGTATGTCTCACAGACTTTTGTTTCAATGCCTGGCTTTCTGATTTCAGTGCAAAGACAGACACACTTGAATGTGTAGCAAAATCGTATTGTAAAATTTTTCCTTTGACAGTTGCAAAGCATGAAATTACTCTGATGGTGTTGTACTCTTGTCGGTGTAAGGCAACAGTCGTACGAATGAGGTGCAGATGTTGACTAATATCAAATACAAGTGCAAGGCAGAGTCCATACTGAGGCAGATTCTCTGGTAATAGACTGGAGCTGATCACAGAATTTATTCCAGACTATCTGTACAATCATTCCTCTAAACTAAAAAGGCTAGATTATGACTTTCTGTGTGTATACACTTGTGAATGAAATCAGTGACAGAAATGTTATTTCTGTACAGGAGAAGTATTTGGCACAAGGCTTTACCTTCTTTTCTTCTGTCAGCTTTGACAATACCAGGAAATATGTTCCCAAGTAAAGAGATAATTCAGTTAAAAGCCCAGTTAGAATTTATCTAGATGAATTAAAAAAACAAGAGAACACCAAGCCCACCCTGGAGTCCAAAGAGCAGGTTCTGGTTAATTGGAAGCCTAAGGAGCCAGTCTCCTTCCTTTTGTGGGTGGTGGTAAAATAGTTACAATAATTAATCTGTTCGAACTCTGTAGCTAAAATTCTTCTGTGGGAAAAACCATATCAAGGAAAAATATGACTTTGAAGAATGAGGTGAATATTTTATCTTAAAATGTTGTGTTTATGGAATAAATACTTATTTTGCTAAAGTTTGTTGATTCATTTTGTCGTGAAGCAAATTCTTATAATAGTGTTTAGTAACATATATAGTTGTCAAGCATTAACACACTCATGAATGTTGTGAACAATCATCTTGTTACTGTTTTTTTCTTCTTCTTTCTTTTTTAAAATATTTCTATTCTTTCTTTTTTCTATTTTCTACTTTTTCTCACAGTTGGTGTAGAAGACATGTTGATCTTTTTCTTTTTTTTAAATTTAGAGGTAGTGATTTTTAGCTTGGGAGTACTAGATTGACTTAAGCATACACTGAAAAAGAAGTCTCCAAATCTGCTGACATGTTTCTATTTTGCTTCTGGAGCAATTAAAAAGTTTCATTGAAGAAAAAGTTTTATTAAAGAAGTCACAGAAAACAGACAGAGCAGCTCTTAAAGTCAGCTAGTCCATCCTCTGTTCTAAAGGGATATCTAAGGATGCCTAAATCATTCTTGATAGAGATTAGTCCAGTTCTCCCTTTGTTACAATTTACCTCCACTACTGTTTGTTCTCTCTGCAGTCACCTTTTACATATCTGAAGACCATTATCATGTCTGCCTACAGTCTTCTCATTTGTAGGTGATGAGGAACCTGGTCCCTTCAATGTTGCCCAGGCGCAGGGAGCTCTACCTGCTTTCCTCTCACCATTTGATTCCTGTCATACCTGGAAATGATGCTTTAAGCCGAAAATAATACTCCATCTAAACTGTCTTTCTATTGACCCTTTTCGAGGATATTTGCTTTTCTTGCAGCCTTGTGGCATTGCTGACACATGTTCAGTCTGTGACCCATTGTGACCTCTGATCCCGCTTGTAGAACTGCTACCCCAGTCATCCCCGTCTTATATTTGTTCAGTCAGTTATTCCCAAGTGCTGTGCTTTGCGTTTGTCCTTAGTGAAACACATTCTATTTTTTTTAATGACCACATGAATCTTACTCTGTAATGCATCCTCTCTATTTCTTCAGTTCATCCTTCTGAATTCAAATCCTGTGGTCTGCATAGGTCTTACAGCTTTTCCAAGCATTGCGTTCTTTGCAAAGCTGATATGAGTGCTATTAATTCCATTGTGCAAACCATTACTGAAAATACTGAAAAGTGGCATATCTGGGATAAGTCCTGTACAGTGTAATGGGTGTGGAATGTCCTGGTCAGTAACTCTTCATTCCTGCAGCTTACAGGACAGGCATGGCGTGAACAGAGGGTTATTCTACTGGTACATCACGACTTGAGAGAGTTGAAGTGAATTTGTGTAAAACCATCCAGGTCTGGGGAGCTTTGAGCATCTTCTGCAACAGGCTGATGAGGGTCCTCATAAGGTCCAAAGCCAAAAAGACAGTAGCTTGAAGCATCAAAGACTCTTCTACAGAACCAGGGGAGTTATATTACCTATGGTCCCTCCCTCTTTGTGTTTATGGATGTACAAATCAGTTTTGTGAAAAATTAAATTGAGTTTAGCCTAGTTTCTTTCTAAAAAAAAAAAAAAAGGGTGTTCTTAAGTGGGGGAAGAAAGTTAGAAATATGAGCAGGAAGTAGAAATATTGTTGGAAGGGACAAACATTCAGGAACTAGAGCTATTGTGGTGCTCAGAGTAAACCATGATGTTTAAGTTTTCCTATTCATAGAAAATCTTGTTAATTTTCACTTTTGAAAGCATAATTTTTTTTCCTGACTTAAGTGCTATAAATAGTATGTTTCATTAGGAAATTGTATTTTTCTCAAAAACTTCTGACAAGGATTTTTTTGCTTTCATTCCTGCTTCTCCATGAAAATAACCCACCAAATATATTTGGGTTTCACATAAGTTTTTCAAAATACGATGTATTTTAAACTAAATTTCTATTACAGTTATTTTTTTCAATAACTTCCAATAAACAGATATTTTATAAGAATGGTCTTTTGACAATATATTTTGTTGTGGAAACTGCTTTTCTTTCTTAGAGCTTCCCGTAAAATCTTTCCTTATCTAAACTCATGATAAAGATGAATTTGCTGTTCTTGCTAACAATGATTGCACTCCTTTCCAAGGCCATTTACAAGAAAATAAATAGTTGAAGCTGCATGTGCACTTACCCTTTCTGTCTTTAGTTCAGCATATGAGAAAATAGAGATCTACAAGGAAACATTTTAAAATGTTTTGTCTGCTCATCAACCTTGTAATTAGCTGCAAAAATAATGCACACTTACACATAGCTCCTTTGTTTAGGCATGGCAAGGCAGGATTCCTGAGACCAAACTCAGATTTTTGCAAGGGCTCTTTATGAGTGCTTACTTATTTAATGCAAGTAAAGTTACCAAATACCACACCTTCTATTTATTACATGGTTTCTAAAGTATAGCCCTACATTTCCTTTGAAAGAAGTAAGGCATGGAAAAATTACATTAAAAAATGATGTGTCAATGAAGTAATTTTCCCTTAAGATATAAATGATTCAGAGGCTGATTCTTGCTGCTGTGTTACTCAGTGAACAACAATACCACCTAATATAAAGCAGTGTTTTGCTTTATATTGATATTGCTCTTGACTGAGTGACACTGCATTGTATTAGAATAATAAAAACAGAATCAATCAATAGTATCTCAAGCATTAGAATAATTAATAAGTGATTTTTGGCATAAAAAATATCCGGTTCTGGCACAGCCACAATTTGAATGAATTGACCTGGATTTAACTCAAGGTTTTCTCAATACAAGACTTGTCTGAAAAAGAGCAAATGTAGTTACCAAATCAATGACATATGACCACAACTGAAACATATTTGATGGAAAAAGGAAATTGAGAAATCCAAGACAATAAGATAAGGCAGTGGTCTCTCCATGGTTTATTAAAGTTTGGAAATGTGTAACCTTTAAGAGACTAACTTGCCCCATAATTTTGCAACTCTCATTCAGAGCTGCTATTTTGCATTTCAAGCAGTATTGTTACTTGAAATGAAAAGTTGAAACTTAAATGGATATTTTCTTTATTTTTACACTTTTTGATGTGTAAACAAAAGCTCAGACTTTTAAAAATTATTATTATTATTATTATTATTGTTTCAACTTTTATCCCAAAATCCAGATACTGTTTGATCTAGGACATTCTTGTCTACTTGTTCTTGAGTAACAGGTGCTGTTGACTGACTGAAAAGCATCAGTTAGTAGTGACTGAAGAGTTAGGTATGGATTTGTTAGCCAGTATGAGACTGGCCTACCTATATATAATGTCTGCTAATGAGGTGGAGGGACTGACTTACCCAGGCTTTTGTCACCTGCCTGACACTTTCTTCTAACTGGAAATATTTGTCCCCTGATCTATCTCCAGCCTCCAGCAAAATTGAATGTCTGGTTACTCATTAACTTTATTCTGTCAAAATGATTTGAGTGACTTTAAATACTTCATAGTGGGGGATCAAGGAAAACCAAACCCAACAAAAAGCCTGGATCAAATTTGACAGAACTAGGCTAGAGGAGACTATGCGTGCAGTGGTGCCAGGAGATGGGAAAGTGCAGCTGTCTCACATGGGATGGGTGGTGAGGCCTGAAAAAGCAGCTTGAGGAAGTCTGAATGGGTAACTACAGACACTGATGAGCCACAGCCAGAGAAGTTTGTCCGACTGGGCTTCCTTTAAATCTAGCCTCACCTTCAATGTACTTTTCAGTTAAGAAAAATGTGTGAGGTCTGAAAATATACACATTTATTATGCTTTTCACCATGACAAAACAAGAGCATCTGAATTTTCTTTGACTTTAAGATCCATTGCAGTATGATATATTAAATCTGATTACTTTAGCCACTTGCATTTGAAATTTGCTACTTAGAAGCATAAGAAGTAAAGCATTGAATGAACATTTTAGCATCTATAGAAAACTGCTCTTAAAAACCAGCTGTTTTGACTCTGGCCAAGAGTGTGAAAGCCATTACAACTTTGTTCATTGATGAACTTTGAACTTTGTTCAAAGATGTGTGTCATTTCGGTTAAAGTTTTAAAACTTGTGTAATCTGGGCAACAGTGAGTTCTTTTGTGCTGTTTCCGCCTGTATTTGTGAAGCTCCTGCTGCAAAGAATCCTATTCATTTGAAAATGAGAACATTTGAGAACACCTATAACATGAGCAACAATCACAGTTCAACTGGCCAAGCACTGATTTACAGTATTTTGTGTAGGAAGATTACTAACGGGCAGGATTCCAAAATACTTCAACAACCTTAAAAATGTTTCCAAGAAAATGTTACTGATTTTAATAATGACTATGCAATACATAGGAAACATGAATGCTAGAGGTCAAGAGATCAGCAAAGACTTCTCAGCAACACGGATTTAACACAGGAAGCAATGGGGAAAGTCTAAAGTTAAACTGCTCAGCCAAGGACAGAACGGAAACTGAGGCAAGAAAAAGAAAACATAAGGTCATAAACATGATGACATCTCTGTGCTAGGAAGATGACTCACAATACTAGGTTGTAAAACCTAGGTACAAAAAGTTCATATAGATTCTAAAAGTAAGGCAGAGTTGGTAATCGTGTCATGTTTTCACCACAGATAAATCTATTTCCCCTTTTCGATTAAAAGGTCAGGGGGATCAAATGCAATCAGACAAAGCACATGGTAAATCACATACTCAAAATACTCTCTTTAATTAGTTATGAAATATAACAATGTTTCAATGAATTCTTCTCAGGTTAGGTAGAGAAGGGATTTTCTTCAAGGTATTTAGACACACAGGAAAAAAAATGCAGAGTTTTAAGTGAAAAGAAAAGCATAATGTTCTGACTTGCTTACATCTAAAACACATCAACTAATTAAAACAGCTGAGGAAAGTGTCATGATCATCTCTGTACTTTTGAATGAGGAGAAATTCAAATGCTTGAGAAGTTGAGTTTTCTGGCTTTGCCTCAGGGAAGCTCTCAAACACGTTCTTATCTTTAAGCACAGATGTTCCCATGGAAATTACTGCTGGTGCCTCAGCAACTTGCAAGATCAAGTTCTTGAAATGTTTTATGTTTGTTTTCTTTCATTACCCTGCATATATTTTGCAGGTTCTACTACAGCAAAGCAGCAAGCTGCTACATGTCTCTTGTAACTGTGGGTACAGAGGAATTTACAATGTAAGCGTTTTGTTTTATATTTTGTGAAATTTGTGCTCTTACATCAAGTCTTTGCTGTAGATTAATTGTAGCACAGAAATGCTGCAAAACTAATAGAAATTCAATGGAGAGGGATGGGAGATATTCCTTCTTTGCTGTCAAAAGCCATTTACTTGTGGGAGAGTTTATGGAGCAAGAGCAATTTATCATGAGTTTTATTACATTGCATGTGAGGTTGGGTAATGAGTTAACAAAACTGTATTGTTTGCTAACAGGAGTCATAGCATTTTGTAAAGGAGAGGAACCTCTTATGAAGTAATACAAAAATATTCTGGCTGTCATATGTGTAAAGGAAATAATCTGCATTCATCTCTTAATAATAAAGGGGTTTGAGGTTGTGCAAGTACACCAATGCAAGATGGTCTTTAACTATTTAAGAGACAGATTACTCAATAATGACTTCTTTCCTAGTTCTTCCTGTTTTGTTCATAGTACTTTTACCATTTTTTTGCACTTACAGCCTACTCTTTGCTTCTAGAGAAAAAGAAAGTACTTTTATATGTAGATGGTTTACTGCTGGCAATATATAAAACTGTACTTTCCTTACATTTTAATGCAACCTCTACCCTTATTTTGTGTTCAGTTAATATTTTGTGAAGCAAAATAGCATTCTCTTCTCCTCCATTGTTTCTGTTGATTCTGTGTCTTGGGATTTTGACAGGAAGAGAGGCTCCAATTTAAAGTCAGAGTTAGCAGCTAAGGGCTTCAAGAATACAGACTAAGCAATTACCACAGAAGTGGCCAGAACAGCTAGTTTGAACGTGGGTCCAAGATTTTCCAAAATTTTCCTTTAAGCAGTCGTTCTGGTTACAGCTGACTCTAATAATCACAGTTAATAGTCATTTTATTCACAATGTCCTGTTTGCAACATCTAGACAGGCATTTAGAATCCTGATTTCTGCCAAGGACTTCCAGGCAACACAGTAATAGGCAAATGCTAACACTGCTGTCAGTAACAGAAAGATTACCACTATAATTTAAAAGACTGTAAGTGGAAAATAGATTGACCTCTATTGTCAGACTTTTCCTTAAAAATAACACAAAAAGGTAAATTCAGATCCAAAATCTAGTTACTTGGTTTATTGGCATAGTTTTGATGCAACAAATATTTCTTAATGTGTAAAATAAAGTATGCCCCAAATCTGTGCAAGCCTCACTTTTCTATTTTTTTAACCTGGATATTTAAGCTAGGGCAGAATGGCCAGCACTGTGACCCTTCTGATCCTATGCTGGTCAGGTAAGGCATGAGGCTCTGCACTGGGACACAATAAAAGGTTTTTAGTTTACAGTCTGGAGAAGCAGTTGCAGTCTTTCAAAATGTGGAAATTTGAAACACTGCAGCCTATGAACTACTCTACATTTTCTGACACAAGAAAGAATGAATAAACCGCATCCTCTGAACATACCAGACTTAGGTAAAACAGCACTTGCTGGTATGAGAATGCACCTTCTGTTTACTCTCCGTGTAAAAAATGCGACTTGTGAAACTTATGCCTCTGATAGCACGTTATTTACTATTCTTTGGAAGTTACCTTGCTTTATAAATGTTTCAAGGTTTTGTTTTTTTTTTTATTTCAGCTTGGAAGATGCTGTTGGACTTTGAATTACCTGTCTCTAGGGAAGGAAGCCAGTTAAAAAACAGTGGCTCTTGATTCATCTTTCACACAAATATTATGATGTTACTCCAGGGTCCTAGGATGAATAATATCAAATAAACCTCCAAGATTTTAAGATGCTTTTGTGTGAGGATAGATAAGATTTGAGGTGTGTGCCATACCTGATGATGTGCATGATGACGTGCCACGTAATAGAAGCTGGGTTTCAAGTTTCTTCTGTTGCTGGTAATCAGTGGCCCTGGAGGCTGGGCTGTTGCTTCAGAGTAGCCGAATGAGCCATTATTTCAACTCTGTCTCTTATAAAGAGAATACTCAATATTTGTGACAAGTATTTGACTGAGATGTACTTGTGTAGATTATTAGATTTCTCTTTTCTTAAAGAAATCCCCTTCAGCTGTTTACAGCTATCTCAAATTTGTTGAAAAACTTTCTGATCTCTAGGTTCTTTCAACTATTGAATTATGTATTTAGTTAAAATTCTTAGTCTGATTGGTTCTGTCATCATTTCACATATTGGCATATTCACGATAACTGAATGCAAATGGAAACATGAAGACACCCGAACAAATTTAAATTTTTATTTGAGTGAATACTGTTTGAAGGTTTGGCCTGGTATTGTTCAAAATGCAGTGCTTCTGAATCAGAAATTATAAACTCACAAGAGAGAGTGTTAGAAATAATCCCTGGATGTCTTGTTCGTATTAGATATAGGCTAAATCATTCTGACAGATTCCAAACCTACTGAAATATTATTTCTTAAAATGTTGATGTTGATTTCAGTGTTACTGGGAGCACATCTTACTTATACCTTTAAAGGTGACTATGAAAGAGGGGGAAGACAAGTATATATGGTGAAAAACAGGGTGAGAAAAGAAACAGAGAGCTGATTGTGTGAAAAAGAAAGAGACACCCTGGGAAAGTAGCAGAGAAAAGGGAAAGAAAAAGATCCCAGTTTTTGTAAGTATGTCTCTCTAGGACGGAGACGGTGCCAAACCTTGGACTTGGAGGCTGTTCTGTCCTTAATACATTGCACATGATTGTCTGAGCTAGAAAAACATTTTTTGTGGTTTTTAAAAAATTGAATTATACTTATATGAAATAAAACAAACTATGAGTTTAAATGATAGAGTAGAAAGAGACAAAATTCATTTTGCAAGCCCTCAGAGAATTTAAAAATCCCTTATGTTCACAAAACCTCAAAATTCATAAGGTTCCTGTATTCCCAGAGTAGGATGCACAAAGGAGTTACTTCCATCTACTTTAGTTTTCATCAGACTCTTTCTGTTCAGCTAACTGGTTCTCCTCTCGAGACATCTTTGTATTAAGGGCGAGATCCAAAATATCCCACTGACACTTCCTGTGCAATCTAAATAGAAGTTTGCTGAGGAGAGAGATTATAAAACCTGGGTAAATTTCAAAGCTACAAGACCATAGGCAATTGAGTATGATTATGAATGTTTGTTTCAGCACCTATGCCTTGCCCCAGGTAGGCTTATTTGCCTTTTAGGATCTGCATCTTCATTCATTGGAAGTATTCAATGTGTCTAAACCACAGAGATGGTCCTTAATGTATTCCTTAAAAAAATTATCTCCTGTTGGCTGCCTGTAGGTAATTTCCCACTTAACAGGGGGTTTTAGCTTGTTCCTCAGGAATGCCATTCCCCACCCAATATGATGTCTAGGCTCTCATCTTAGTGTTTTTAAGAGACTAACGGGGTCCATTTTTCAGACATTGGACTGCCTACTGAGCAATGTGGAGCTGGCTCTCTCTGTTAGCTCCAGATGGAAGCAAACGCTTGTGGCATTCAAACCTGCAAAGCCCATGTATCTTCTAGGTAAGTTATGCCTACCAAGTGGGTGCCAGAGCAGGGGTGTGTGTGTGTGGAGTTAGTGAAACAAGTTGATATGAATAGTTGGTATCAGTAGACTCTGATAATCAGCAGAGATAGCAGGGGGCTGGGTAAATATAAGAAAGGCTGTGCTAGGTCAAAACAAGGATTCACCCAGCCCAATAGGGATGTCTGTGATACCTATCTGACAGGGAGGCATTCTGATCATGAAGGTGTTTTTTGAGAGTGAGCCTCATCACTAGCACTTCAGGTAGACTGATTTCTGCAACTTCCCCAGATCCAGGGAACTTGACAGTAAAATTTGTGATATGGGAAACTGTTTTTGTTCTTTTTCCTGTATTAAAACATATTCCTACCTCCAAACTACCAGTAAATCTTAAGTGGATGCCCAGGGAAAAAAAATAGGAAAAGGTGATCTGGTTGCTGCTTAGGCCCATATCAACTTCTGTCATCTTTGATGTTGCTGCAAGGATTTCCACCCACTTAATGAGAACTACACCTTTTAGTTCAGTTTGAATTTTTACTTGGAGCTTCATTTGATAGTGCTCACTTTTGAATTGGTAGATGCAGTACAAAATTGGTGCCAGACTACCCTCTCCATGACACTTTTAATTTTACACACCTCTGCCACATCCCTCACTCATCTCTTTCCTTGACTGTACAGTCCTGAGTAATTTGATCATTTTCTTACATTGTTGCAGACTTCTAGTAATCTATCCTTGCTCTTTCACAATTTTTCTTTATTGTGAAGCGTGTTCTGAGCCACATTTCTTTATTCAGCTTTGGAGCTAACTCTAGATTTTAGGTTGAACCTTCCTCTAGTCAGGAGTCTTCCTCCTTCACTATTAGTCTAAAAAATGTTGTGTAGTGACTCATTTTTCTAAGGACATATTTATATACAAGCGTGTGTGTGAGAATATGTGAATACTTGAGATCTGCTTCACCTGCTCTTCTACCATGGATGACACAAAGCTGTTGACACATTATTCTATCTGCAGCAGGTTTGGGAACTCAGATGTCCTGGCCAGTATAAGACCCTGTGACTGGAGAGTCACACAGGCTCTTTCTCACACTCAAATTACAGGATCATCACTTATGCCATATGCAGTACAACTGCTTCAGGGACACCCTTCCTGCAGGGACACCATCCTGCAGCATGGTCTTGCCTGCTACTTCAGGTCATCTCTGAGAGATGGCAGAGGTGAATTTGCACTTGCTTGGGATCTGGGAGCAGGTTTATCTTATCTTCTGTGTTTGCTAAGCTGTTGTGTAACTGGACTCCTCCTCCTCCAAGTGAAACAGCAGCTGACACTTTCTCCAGGACTTGCTCCTATAGGTGTAGGGAGTGTGTTCATGTGCCACACAGCACTAGGAAATATGCACAGTGGCACTGAGATATCAGAGGTCATGGATCACAGAGCAGTTGCTGGTGACTTTCGATCACGTGCAGGGGATAGTGTACTGAAGAACTCCGCTGACAAAGACATAGGTGCATGCAGGATTAGGCAACAAGAAAGACAGAATCATAGGATTTTATTTGGGACTGAATAAGTACAAAAGGTTAACTGGATCTACATCAGGTGTTCTGTATTGCACAGAAAGCTGTTGAACAGCTATTGCATTGTCATTGTTGTTGATGTCATACAGCACTGTCAACCTGTATAAGAGGTCAATAATATCCTAGGTGCCTGATGTGGACCTACTAGGAGACAGCTATTGCACTAAGGAAATATCTCTATGGGTTCATAAAGTTGATATTACTGTTATCCCTGCATAACACATGGACTTGGGGCCCAGAAGTGACAACTGTTATCTGGAGTCCCAGTATCATAACTGGCCACCAAAGCCAGTTTTTGAAAAACTCTTCCTTCCTTCCTTCCTTCCTTCCTTCCTTCCTTCCTTCCTTCCTTCCTTCCTTCCTTCCTTCCTTCCGTCCTTCCTTCCTTCCTTCCTTCCTTCCTTCTTTCTTTCTTTCTTTCTTTCTTTTTCTTTTTTCTTTCTTTCTTTCTTTTTCTTTCTTTCTTTCTTTCTTTCTTTCTTTCTTTCTTTCTTTCTTTCTTTCTTTCTTTCTTTCTTTCTTTCTTTCTTTCTTTTCACCTTTCCTCCTTTCTTCCTTTCTCTTCCTTCCTTTTTTCTTTCCCTTCTTTTCTTTCTTTCCTTTCCTTTCTTCCTTTCTTTCCTTTCTTTCATTTCTTTTTCTTTCTTTCTTTCATTTCTTTCTCCCTTCTGCTCTTTTTCCCTTCCTTCCCTCTTTCTCATTCATTCTTATTCAAATATTTGAAAGAGTTGTCATCCTTGTTCTTGTGCTTTCTACTATCCTCCTGAGAAAAAAACAAATACCTTGTAGGGAATAGAGAGGAACATGTTGATGGTTCATGAAGCTGGTGAGAATAATCTCTCTTTTGGTGACTTTTCTTTCCTTCTAAGCATCTCCAAATCTTATTGCTTTCCACAGAGTAGTTTTACAAAATAATGGGTTAGTCATATTATTTGTCTGTGAACACGGCTGTCCGGTTTTCATTTGAAGAGGAAGTAAGTGAGCTTTCACAACCTTTGGCAACAGATAGTTTAAAATCTAGATGACTAAAATTGGAAAGTAATTGGAATAGAGATAATCAGTTTAGAAATGTATTAATAGAACACTAAACTTGGAATTTATACTCATAGCTAAAGAAGATTCATCTGTGTGTTTGTTGTGACATTTCTTCTCAACTTTCTGGATAAGTATCTGTAATGTAACTGTGAACTAATCAGGGTAAAATACTGTACTGAAGTGATATTAGTGAAAGAATGTGTCAGGTGTTCTTGGCTTGGGGCTTTTCTCACCGGTTGTTCCGGGTAAAAGCAAGGAAAGGATAGAGGGAGGGAAATTCATCTTCGTCTTTTCCAGAAGATAAGAGATGTAATGGTTTAATGTGATTAATGGTTTAATGGCCTCATGATCCACAGCTGTCCCAGACAGAGAAAGTTCCCTTTTGACTTCTGGCCAGGAAGGTCCTCAAGGGTGTCAAGAAGGAAGCTGGAGCTGAATGGGTGCTGGTCCCTTTGCCCATGGAGGTCCTACGTGGTGGTTGTCAAAGGAAACTTTTGAGATGGGATTAACCTCTAGATCTGTGTAATCAAGGTTATTACATTAATGTAACATTGCTAATTTCCCTGAGAAGGCTCCAGTACATGTGGAAGGATACTATGCTCCTTCACTGGTATGTTGCTTCTCTGCCCACCTGGGATCAGAGTGGCAACGGTGAGGGCAGGGAGACAGGCTCCCCACATGGGAGCTCCCTCTTCTGTGTATGCAAAGGAATAGGGGCTAAAATTCATGTCAAGGTAGAAAATAAGGGACTCATTTCTCACTGGAGTAAACTAAGAAGGGAGAAATGTTAGAATTTGTATCTGAATTTGCCTATTTCAGTTTGCGAGCATAATGTAAATAAGAGTGTTAGGATGAGGTTTTCTTTACAAATGCGCTCTTACCTGTACAGTAACAACACCCTGTTTTGTACAGCTGTTTGGAATTAGTAGAACTACTGTTGAGTGATGAAATAAATACATCACTTAATTAGCTGTGTACCATTCAGATCAATATGCCTTTCTATGAGCAGAATAACAGGTGCTACTCTGATTCATGGTAATCATTGGTTACTGATATGTTATAGCACCAGACAGACTTGTGAAAATTTGAAGGAAAGATTGTTTTTTTTAATCTCATAATGAAATTCCATATAGAATGGATTCCCAATAGAATATCTTAAACTAGAAATCTGGATATACCTAGAAGTAGCTTTAAACAATGAGCAAAAAATGATAATAATAAACAGCTCTTTGTTTTTCATGTAGAGGAAAATAAGTTTGGGGTTTTTTTTTCCTAATACACATAATTTCCACTAATGTCCATCTCAGGAAAGTGTATACTGTAACCCCTTCATTGTGTGAAAGTACTTGTTTATTATGGTCTGTGAGCCTTTTTTGACCAAGCATACAGAATAAGGAATTCGGCTCTCAAAGCCTTGCAAGGTCTGGTGCTAGTGAATACATCAGTATAATGGTGCTAACTAAAATCGCTTCTTTTTTTTGACCCATTGCCTCTTTATCCCCTTTTGAGTGACTAGTGTTAACATCATTGTCTACATATATTCATGCATGAGAGCTTTTAATCACAGCTTTCCTGCACTGAGTGGCTGTGCATATGTGGATACACATGTGCTGTCATGTTAAAAGATGATGAAATGATTTTTGATCCAAGTATTCTCCTGTCGTTTACTCTTTTTTGCAGCGTGTTCACATAAATGTTCTGTCCAAATTCCTGTATTGAATAATGTATAAACAGTTAAATCCTGCTATGGAAATTATTTTTTGCTTAATATTGAATGAATATGCAGTATACACATGAATATAATATGCATTATACATAGGTACTAGTGGTTGTTAGTTACTGTTTTTCAAACAAGTTATATGTATACACACACATGCATATACACACATATATATATATCTATATCAAGTTATATAATTGTTGATGTCTGCCTTGAGCATTGTAACCTGCTGATGTCAAAAGAGAAACCTGCATGGTTATTTTTGCCGAATAGTGATAAAGAGTAGGGCTACCAAAAGTGCACTGGAACACAGGGAAAGATATAGAATCAAAACATATTCTCAGCTATACTGAGAACAGAACTGGATTGAACTTATGGGTCTCTTCATATATGAAGTGAGAAATATATTAGTTCTGAAGAAATCTAGCAATTTCTGTTTTATGGAACAGATAGTTTTCAGAATATAAATTGTACAGTTCATTGGTCAGATTGATTTCCTTGCATTATGGTCAAAACTATCTTTTGGATGGTTTGTGAGTAACATCCTGCCAAAAATATTTTACATTCTTGTGTCTACAAAATGAGAACTGTTTTTAATTTACGCAAGAAGCCTAATCAAAATAGCATATAATGTAGCTCTGAACCAGATAAGGATGCAATATTTTTGGAAGCAATTGTATATTTATTAAACAACGATTTGCCTTTACTTTTGTGTCTAAGCATTTATTATTTTTGACTTGTTTTCCAGAGACACTTCCAGAGACACTTCATTACATTACTGTTTGTTTTATTGCTACTGCAGTATTAAAAATATTCCCTGTTACTTATAAATAGAAACTTCATATGAGTTCTGGCAATTTTGGTTCTGACCAAAAGTGAAAATAAACTCTTATTAGATTATGGCACCTCATATAAGAAATTATTATGGTCACTTATGAATGAACGACCTTTGCATCCAAGAGAACTGGGAAAGGGCAAAGGCAATACAGCTTGTGTTTCTACTGCACCCCATTTGTAGGCAACAGTATAGCAGACGAATATGCAGTAAAAAGAAACAAAGTCTGAAAGTTAATACCCCAGGCGCCAAACACATGTCTGTGAAACAGGAATGCAAGCAGACATTTCTATGTGCAGTACATTAATTCCTAATGGACTCTTTCTCTTTTACAAAGATCAGATTATTGGACTCAACAGAATCCAGTCTGAGGCAATGTATTACCTGCCTTGGTGTGTGTAATGACATAGCTGGGTTTTCTTGCTATGGGGTTAACACCCTCCAGTAAGTGATTACTACTTCCACTGGTAAGACATGGACAACTCAAAAAGTCAACGCTAGCTGTGTATAAATCTGGCTTTTTATACTGCCAGAATATTCTCAGCCTCAAAGTGCTGGGTGTCCACCAGAAGGATGAGGTGTCAAGGAGGATGCCTGCACAGAGAATCATACCCCACCTGATGTGCTGTTCCATATTGCCCTTGATTTTTTCAGTATCCTACTTACCTTTTTAATTGCTGATGATGTGATGGAAAACATCAGGTTAATAATTTTAGTGTCTGAAGCTGGGGCATGACACAGTCATAGGGTATGAAGTCAGTGCAAGCCTTGTCATAGCTTCTGGTGAATTTTGCTGTGGGAGAAGCCGAGCCTGGCAAGAGCCAGTGGAAGGGTTACTAATGTGTGCCCAGGCCCCAAGAGAGAATGGAGTGACATTGTAGATAGCCTCCCTGCTCCTGAACAAGTGCACAAACTGTGGCTAGCTGCAGGGTCAGTTTCTGGCTGTGGCCAGCTGTCCAGCAGAGACCATCAACTCACATCCCTTACAGCCACCAAACAGCTGAGAACATGTAGCAGCTTTTCTGTGTTGTCACCCACAGCTGAATATATACCAGAATTTGAGAGGTTAAAATTAATAAGCAAGTCCTTGAGTCTTTGACTCTTTTAGGACACATTTTCTTTATAAATTGAGGCTCTTAATTTAAATTTTGTACTGCTGTTTTCATTTACAAACAACTACACAGCTTATAACTGTGTAGGACTGCAATTTGCAGTTCTGATATGTCAACATTCCTCCTCTTGGTTTCAAAAGTAATTTTTCTCAACTAAGAACCACAAAATTCCATAAAGCCAAGTTTATGCAAGATTTAAACTTTAACTAACAGGTAGTGTAATAGTATTAGATTAACATTTATCAAGAGAAACTGAGTGGAAGAGGAGTAATTGAGTCTGGAATTTCTCACTGCCTTATAAAATAGCAATTGATCTTTAGACAAGTAAGTAATTTTTTCCAGAAAGGAAATTGGTACCATACGGTGCTGTTGAATTTGTGTTTCAATGATTCTTTGTGACTAGATTTCTGCATAAATATATATTCAGTACACACACCTTGTGATTAGCATGGTGTGAATATTAGAGATCTCACATTACTATGTCTATTATTTTTCTTCAAATTTTTCCTTGAACCTTTTCAGAACAAACTGAGAATCCTAAATAGTAAATGTAACATTTTATACAGGTGATTCTTATGGAAATCACAGTGTTTTGCACCATGCAGTGAGAATAAGTGTAACCACAGTGGTAGTGGATCAAGGGTTGGACCTGATGATCTCAGAGGTCCTTTCCAACCCAGCTGATTCTGTGATTCTATGAAGCATGAAGAGTGTCTAATAAATATGTGATCATCCTAGATATTTTGAGTGAGCTAAGTCTTGTTGACTCTAGCTATACCATTGGCTGAAAATTTTAAGGGAGGAGGAGAAAAGCAGGTCCTGGAATTTATACCGATGGCTTTTTCTCACTCATCATCCCTTTGTGAAGAGTGAAATTTTTGCATTACAAAGGTGCAGGATCTGAAATCTCCAGATGCTCAGAAAAATGTATTTGAGTGTTATGTAATGAAATCCGATGGGTGGAAATGGCCTTCACAGGCTATTTCCTTCCCTTGAACAACAAATACTGTCATCGACTTTTTTTGATTAGCCTGTGATTTATGATTCCGTGTTAGCAATGGGGCTCTGGTTACAAATGCACCCTCAAGTCTAGCAATCATCATGTAATCATGAGCAAAACTTGACCACCTGCAGTGGTGTGGGGCTGTTTGTATGGTCTACAATGAAATGTTGGGTTAAGACTCATCTGTGTAGGACATGCCTGAGTCTTCAGCGCTTATGACATTGGTTGTGGCTGTAATGCTTTTGTTGCTAAGGGGAAGTATAGTAACTCCTAGAATACACAGTTTCGAAAACTGTGGAAAAGCGGGAAAAATGGGAAAAGTGGAAATGACAGATTCTCAATCAGCAGTAAAAAAAATTCCACTCCTGTTTCTTGGCTACCCTATATGTATATCTAGAGAGGGAGCAAAATCTTTTGGAGAAGCAATTCATCATATTATTATGATGTTATTCTACAGAAAAAAATACCAATATGTAAAAAAAGTGGAAAAAACCCACAGCAGCTTGATTTGAAACAAATCAAGTTCCTAATTTCCACCTCCAAATGAGACTACTGAGTACATGATGCTTGTATTTCTTGAGTACATGATGCTTGTATTTCTTTAGTAACACAATGGGTAGGATAAATTACTATTTTTACTTCTGCTATTCTTACTTCTTGGTGTAGCATTATAAACTGTTTAATTCATTGCTGGTCATACTTTTCAAATATTTTGTAAGAGTTAACCATTTTTTTTTTTACCTTCAGGCTTTACTCTCTCAACTTACATTAGTCTCTAGCATTTTTATCTCCACTGTTGCACTTAGCTGAATTCCTCCCAGTTTGTGGCTGTCATTCTGGTATTGAAATATCCAAATCTGTATATAGAGTTATAAAAGAAATATTAGCTTGTCCTGCTTCTGTAACTACAGTACAGAATTATAAATTTCTAGGTTTATAAACATTTTGACATTCAGTATCAACTCAATATTCCCTAGTAAGGCTGCTCTTTCTCAGAGGGTTTAGTAGTTATTTCCTTTTTTTTTTTTCTAAACTGAATCCCATTTGTTGTTTTCTATCACTATTTTTTATCTCATGGTTTTATTTGTGAACAGTAATCTAGTTTTGATGTTCATCTTGCATCTCATCACTAGAAGAACAACCTCCTTTGATGAACATGATTGCGAGATCTAGATTTCACACCATTCCCCAAAAGGAGTCCTGTGCTGCTTACTACTTTCTTCCATGCTTTAGCCCAGGAAACTAGATACAAATGAGCTTTCCACTGATCCACGGGATATTCACAAACCACTTACAATTTTTTAGTGCTTCCTAGTCTTTAAGGAGATTTGCTGCCTGTAGTCAAGCCAAAGTAAAGGCCAGTACACAAATTAGAAAACACAAAGGGACAACTGCTCTCAACTCTGCATGAACTCCTCTTCAAGGAGCTGGAGGTCACAGACCCTGATAGCAGTCAGAGCCACCTCTTGCAAACTGACCCTGCCCTTCCAAGCTGACGGAAAGCAACCCAAAAGTCCCACCTGTATACCTAGAAGCAGTTGTGCCAGCACTGCCTTTGATAAAGTGTTTCTCTGCTATCAGTCCCCTCACAATAAAAAAGCTGTTAGCCAACACAGGGAAGCCACAAGCACAGGAGAGAGTTTTCCCTGGAGTTAGAGCTGTAAGATGAAATCTGCTCCCACAAGATGTATGGATGGCCATGAACCTCCTTACTCTCAGGGCTAAATGCAAAACTATTTTGGTTGTATTTTGTTATTATGGTTCAGTGGGTTTTATGCTTACCTAAACAATCAGAAATATTCAAAAATACCCTGGTTAACCGAGTAATTTAGTTAATACTTCAAGGAAGGTTTAATATAACTCTCCCTTTTTGAGAAAACATATTATTCTACAAATTAAATGATGCAGTTGATGAGGAGTTGAGCTCCTCAGCTGATATGAAAGAGTGTGCAGGGCCTAAATCTCAGGACTATCCAAATCATGTCATCCACAAAGTTGCATTGTGCATAAGGCTGCTGGGATAATTATCCATTGCCTCTCCACTCCCTGCCATTGGTGACCACTGGACACTTCACCCTCGGCACAGGTTAGGCCACTGGCCGTCACCCACCCAGGGACCTGTAAGCATGGAGGGCTCCAGCCTTACGTGGGGATAGCCAGCTTTCACTGCACTTAGAGAGCAGGTAGATGTTGAGGGCCGAGCTGTGACTCTCATAAGTAAGACTCTTTTCTAATGTGCTGATTTTGCCTTTGTTGTCAGGAGTAAGAATGATGCAACCACTCAGAAATGTTGAAGCAAAAAAACCCTGTCTTTAAAAGTAATTGCTTCCTTGCTTTGTAAACTGCCTACTCTTTAAGCACTACGAATCACTGTAATTAATCCTTAATTCAAGTTGCTGTATCTATGTTACACTGTTATGTTTACTTAGACGTAAAATGCATTATTCTTTACAAGATAATGGCATCTGTCCACACAATGTCTGTGACAGGCACAGACAACTATAAGCTGAAACATTAGGTGGAGTGTTATAAAGCTAGTTAGGTGCCAATATGTTAATTAATTAATCACAGGCATGTTTCAAAGCATTCTTCATACCTCAGGTGGGGCTCCTGGGCTATTATAAAATGCCAAACTTCCCTTGGGGCTTTGAAGATTGCAATTCTAAATTCCTCAGAAGTTCAGGGAAGTAAAAGGGTATGTTTTTGGTGTGAGTCACTGAAGTGAGGCTGGAGATAAAGATTTTTTTGTTTTGTTTTATTGTGGGAGAGGAGGTCAGTAACCAGCCAGCAAAGCAGTGTTTCAGGAAGGAACTAGGTGGAGGGCAAAGATGTCTTTTTCTAACCCTATGAGCCTCTTTTTTCTAAACACATCTAATTTTTAATTTAAATTTTTTAGTTTAATTTTTTGGAACTTTCTTCATTTTAAGTTCAATCTCTGATATATATAGCCAACCTTCTCTCAACTTCTGGTTAGAAACCCATGGTCACTCTTTGTGCCAGCAACCTGTGCAGTACAGGGCAAGTGAATATACGCCACTTTTACTGTTCAGTACCAAGGAGTCAAACCCAATGCATTTTCTCCTATGTTTTTGCAAACAAAACATTGTTGTTTTCTCTCAGCTTTTTGTCTTTGAGTCTGTGAGGTACTTGCAAGACTGTATCTGTAGATCCTCCTACAGCTCCTTTTTTGTAGTAAAAGAGGAGTTGCCTATCAAATAATTTCATTCCATTTCAGCAGAGCTCTAGGGTGGGCAGGAAATATGAGATTTGGAGAAAAAGAAAAAAAAAGAGAAAGAAAAAAGAAAGTAGACTTTATGATCATAGCAATTTTCTATTATTTTTTAAGCCACACAAATCTATATGGGTATATGTTGGAGTAGTGTAATCCATCAAGGGAAGTTCCTGAACTCTGTAGCTGGCCATCCCTGTGCCATGAGAGCAAGGCATGAGGAGACACCTGAAAGGCATCCTTGGTGAGACTGACACCTAAAAAGGATCACACCAGCTAGAGGTGTGATGGAGACCTGAAAAGAGCTCTTAGCAGGACTGAGCTGAGAAAATGTGGCTGGTAATGTCTGCATGCAGAGAGTGATTCCTATTGTCTCATCCCAGCCTCACATGCAAGAGAAAAAAGGTTAGTGAGTTGTGGGCCACCTGCTCTGCCTAGAACTTGTACTTGAATTGGCAGGAAGAGTAAGTGTAATGGAATTTTTTAAAGGGTTGGGCAATTCTGTTTATATCTGACTCATGTTGCATGTAGATTCATGAAATGTAAAGTGATTCCTGGGTTAGATACAGAAGAGAAGTCCTCACATGTCAGGACAAAACTAGCAGTATGTGGCATGTTAGTGCTGAGGGAAGGTCACTCAGTTTCGAATTTTTTCTAATTACCATTCCCACTGTGCTTTACCTGCGGCGAAGTTGTGCAATGCCCTGGGAAAGCATTTATGCTTTCCCAGCGAAGGTGCAGAGGAGAGACAGCGTTCAGAGAACACCTCCCAAGTCCTTCACAGCTCAGCCTGGAATATGTTCAGGCAGGACTTTGGGAGTGCATCCAGTACTGCATAGATATCACTGATGGAGCAAAGATAGTGAAATAATTGGTCTCTTTACTCTGATTCAAAGAGTTCTCAGTCCAGTGGAGAAATGACAAAAGCAGGAAAAGTTTTTCCTGCTTTGGAAACTTCACAAAAGCTCCTTAGAACAAGGTCTTTGAGATTCACTGTGCAGCTGAAGTGCTTTGTGAAAGGTGCCTTGTTTCTGAAGAAATAAAAACTTCAGCAGAACTTCAAATATTTTGCTTGAATTCTTCTAAGATTTTAGTTGCCGATTTAAAAATATATCATCAGGAAAGGGAGAAAAATTCAGATGAGTGTTGCTGTGAAAGAGGAACAACCTTTCACCTAGATTTGTTCTGCACTAATCATGGGAATATGGGCGTAAGCTCAAACAAATATGGAAAGGGAGTGGCTTACTGAAAGACTTATAAACAAAGTACAAAGGTATCACATTGGGATCTTTAAAATTGGTAGAGCATTTTGTAACCAGGAAAGGTTTGGCAAGGATCTCTTATTTACATTCTACTGGATTCAGTTGTTTTTAGCTGGTTTTTGTTGCTTTCAGCTGAAAAGGCTAAATGCAACCCCTCAAGGTGGCTCTTCTTTCATTGATTTTAAAATTGATGGGTATTACTGTGTATTCCTCTTGAGTGTTGTAGGAGAATATCGTGGATTAGAATTTTAAACAAATAGTCAAACAAAGAAAATGTCATTTTTTTTCTTTTTCTTCCCCCCCCCCCTTCTTTTCCTGTTATGGTGGTTGCAAAAGAAATGTACAACAAATACAGGTCTGTCAAAAACTCAAGAGTTAAATAATGTAGAAGGAAAGGATGCAAAACCAAAAAGCTGCTTTATGTAGGCAAGTTTTGACTTTTAATACTGTATTTTATTTAAGTTTTCTAGAACTGGGCTGCCAAGTGGCCCTTAATTTACAGAGCTGTCATGCACTCGAATGCAGTGGAACAGCTTGTTTGGAAAAAAACTACAGAACAAAACTTGATTTTATGTGACTGGAAAGATGTGTGCTTTCTTTCAGTATCAGCAGGCAATCAGAGTTTCTATGGACCTGGTGCTAACAGAGTTATAACTGCATGAAACTTGAATGATACGGTGATGAATGAACCTGGAGGTTGGGGGAAACAAAATCATGTGCTTTGGCACAGGATGGTATTTGGTAGCCAGGGAGGATCCTGCCACTATATATGGTCACTATTTTGTTCATGTTCTGAGATTCAGGAAGAACCACACCTTAGACACTTCATGGCTTGACACCACAGGATGATAACAGACTGTCACTTTGTATCTGGGACGAGCACTCTGATATAACACTCAGGGTTGCCCTTGCCTGTTTGCATGCTGTAGCTTGTGTTACATTTCAACCTTGTGATCACAAATAGGAACTAAATTTCTGCATCTCTGCCCATTGGTATTGATGGAGTGGGTTTTCTTAGAAACCATCTCTGAATAATTCCGGATGGATTTGTATCTCCAGAACAACAGCTTATTTACATTAGTAAATAGTCTGGCTTTATGACTAATTAAAATCTTTACCTGTTACCTAAGTCTTTATGGTTTCTTTCCATTGATAAAGACAAGGATACCACAAGTTCTCTGAAAGCCAGTGGGAAATGCCCACTGATGGAGTCAAAGATTGACCTCTCGTTGCTAAGCACAAGCAGAAAAGCAGATAGAAAAATGAATTAAATGGTAAAGAGGAACAGAGTCTACATCTCTTTCAGGAAATGAATTATTATGTAGTAATTTACTCTTAAAGCTTAATTATTTTAATTAGATATTACATAGATATCTACCCTGCCCTTCAAAAGTGGCCTGGAGGACATAAGTTGCTGCCATTTTTGTTTGAACTTGGCAAACGCATGGGGTCCTGCATGCCCCAGCAGGCATCCTGGATGCTCCTGATCTGGGGCTTTACTCTTCCATAGGCCGTGAGTGTGGCATTGATGTTGGCCTGCAAGTACAGCCTATCTGTCATACTTCCCAAATTAATCACAGGATGGATGCAGGAGGAAGCAGAAGGCTTATCTTCCATTTTCCATCTTCCTCTTTACTGCCTGGTAGTCCCAGTTGCCCTTGGTCTTACAGAAATCCGGCAATGGTGCTCTCTTGCTGAGATGGACCCTGACTCCGTATCCCCAGCATGAGTTGAAGGGCCACAGTAGAGCAAGTCTTGGAAATAGTAGGCTTCTACCTCTAGGATTAGAGTTCATAATTTCTGTGTTTAAAAATATGGGTGAAAAATTTCAGCAAAACTTGATTTTACTGTGGTGCCAGCCCTGCAGAGAGCAGCATAAGAAGATGGACTACTTCTGTGGGAAATATTTTAAGTGACTTCTTGCATTACCTTAAATGACAAGACACAGAATCAGCTCAGTGATTTTTCTCCATCCTGAATGGGTATTTCTGGGGAAATATGACAGCTCTGTATCTCCTAAGTTGGATCAGAGTCTGTATCCAGTGTATCTCACAAGCATACAGAAATGCAGTTCAGTGCTAAGACTCAATCCTAGAGGCTTATGTACTCCCTGCACTGAAGACTTGCACCTTTATTTGGGTTGTAAGTGCATCTAAAGAGCTGTGAGACAGAAGCAAAACCCTACATATGAAGCCAATTTCAGAAGTTCCTTTACATTGAGAGAATATGGTAGTATAGGAATAATGGACGGATGGGCTGCATACCTAATTGTGCGATACGGCCTGGCAGGGTTGATCTTTTGCTCCCTGTTGGTCTCAGTTGTCTAGTATGGCTGATTATAATAAACCCTTTTTTCTTCTGAATTGGTTGCATGGTGGCATGAGTTCCTAATTTATACCGATATGGAGTTCAAAGGCCTCTTCTCTGTTAAAAATTCCAGCAGAGCTCTTTTTGCCTGCTTACCGTGCCTTTGCAATGTCACATCTCCTAGGGTGTGTCCACCCAGCTTGGATTAGGAATGCTTTTTGCAGAAAAAACACTTGCTGTCCTTCATATTGAGCTGCAAGTTCTGGAGTATACAGCTTGGCTGAATTACTTTTGCATGAAGCTAATCCTGTCAATGTTCTCTGGTAGCAGGCCTAATGGGATACAGAATCAGGATAGAGGTCTTCCAAAGGAAACCTTGAGATGCATATGGGGTGTCGTGGGTGGAACCTCAAGCAGTGACTCTCTTGCTCTACAGGTCTGCTATTGTTGGGACACAGGGCTTGCAGGGAACTGTGTGTTCCCACTGTTTCTTCCTCTTCCTGGAGCTCCCTTCCAGTCATTCCAGATTTCTGCTTGTATTCTTTAAATCCTTCTTCAGAATCTGGCTGTACAGTTTTCTTCTACTACTGCTTTCCCGTCATGAGCAAGTTAGCTCTGAACATAATAGAACACAAGGTGGTTGTAAAGCCATAGGCCTTGTGTCTCCACTGTCTGGAGATGATGACTGAGCTCTTAAAATTTTTCTATCTATTTCCCAGTCTTCATCAGCCATGAGATCTGCTCTCTCAGCTGGATGAATGTTTTCATAACTTTTTCAGGTACATGTATTTTATTAAATTTAAAAGGAACTAATTTAAAACCAAGATACACCACTGTGGACTGAGATCTCCATTAGCCAATGTACACAGAGAAAGGTGTGTATGCAATTCCCACTGTCCTGGATGACCAAAATGTACATATTTTTACTGATGGAAAAGTAGCCGATCCAGTGATGTTGAAGGTGGTTGCCAATTTGATTTCTTCTCCTGAAAACACTGGGGTGTATTTAACCTTGTGTATGGGAGTGGTATGGGTATATGTTGCCTACATGTATGCTTTGGGACTTTCAGGGGAACAAGCTGCTTAGCTACTTAAGGACAAGCATGTGCACATAGAGCAAGAATATTAAACCTGGCTGTGCAAAGGTCTCCTCCCTTCCTTGCTCCTTCTCTCCTCACGTCTTCTCTCCAAAAGTGCATTAAACTACTTCCAAACTACTCATGCAGTTGGGGATTATCATGCTCTGGGGATTGTAATTATTTGAGATCTCTATACTTCCCAAGTTCTGGAGGCAATTATCGTTTGGCTTTATCCTTCAAAGTGTGCTTGCTGAGTGTGGAAATCTTACAACTGCTTGCCTCTGAGATATTCCTTACATAACTCCCAAGTTATGAAAATACAGTGTCTAATTTTTACAGGCGATGAGACTGCTTGGTCTATTGTTTCCTGTTAAATTCAGCACACCAAATTCCATCTCATGGGAACTGAAGCCAGTCAGTAACTGAGATGGGGATTTAGTCCATTCTTTTCTGTCAAAATTGGGATATTTCACATATTTGATAGTACATCTGTTGAAGGGATAAATTACTGTACAGTGTTTGCTACTTCTTCTGAATTAAAATCCTACATTACATGTGTTAGGATTGCCATTCAAACTTGTCAAGTTATTTAACTTATTAAAAAAAAAAAAAGAAATACATGTTTTTTTCTGTACTCATTGATCTTGTCTTTTGATGCCATGCCCATTGTGCTACAATACATCTGGAAAATGGCCCATAATTTTTCTTAAGGCAGGAAATAGTATTTATGGCTGTACAATAATATTTTACAGTATATATGATCAAAAGATTACCAACTTCGTTTTCAAATCAAGTCCAAACAATAACAGAAACTATCAAGGTACTGTGCTTTGTTTCACAGTTTCTCAGAATATCCCTGGAATTCTGCCTTCATTAGGTATACTTCCCACACTGCACGGCTTGGGGATCTGAACAGATGTGCTACAGCCTGAGAAAGTACAAAACAAAGTGTGAAACAAAGACAGAAATGAAATATATCTGTAGGGAACAGCTTTAATTAACAGAACTCTGCCTGTATGTTGCCCTAAAAAGAGCAATATGCTGAGCGAGGGTGAGCAGAAATACTTGTAGTTCCTTTAATCATAAGTTATTATAAGTTACATGGTTTCCAGGTAGCTGAGTTCAGGATGGATAGTCAAGCAGCAACTTTTTCCTACAATATGTGATTAGAGAGTGCAGTTCATTGCCACCCTGCATTTCAGAAAACAATGGATAGAAAGATTCAACAATTCATGTGAAATTTCAGGTAGGCAAGTGCCAGGTAACAGTATCTTGAGAGACAGTAGCAATGAGTGCTGAAAAAAACCTTGGGCTGGGAAGCAATCTACAGTTCTCAATGCTTACGATAACTTCACTGGAAAGCTGGACCTTTATACCAGGCTTGGATATCTTTTTTTTCCCTTAATATATTTGTTGGTGGTACTACTTGGTGATAATGAACTAGCTGAATGAACTAGAGATCTAGTTGTGTATTGACAGTCCGGTGTTTTCCTTTAAGTTTCCTTTCCCTCCTATCAATAAAAATGTGTCATTGTGATTCTGCTGAGAGGAGGATTTTGTGCAGGCTTCGCAAGAAGTGTAATTTACTCACAAGCTTAGAAGGCTGAAATTGAATGAAGCTCTCTCTTCAGGATGCAAGAGAACCAGCCTTAACTCTCATCTTTCAGGCTTTTTTACTGGCAGTAAAGATTTATGACTATAAATCTGAATACAATTTGGGTTTGAAATAAAGTCTAGCTGTTCTAAAACGAATTTGGTTTCTTATCCCTTATTTTCTTGATAATGTAATATTTGCAGTCTTGGAGCAGTTTTAAAGTAAGAAATCAATGTTGTCCAATATCAATATCTTACTAATGATCCCACAGTGAAGCTATTCCAGTTATGGAGTCCTTGGCAAGTCAAGGGACTGAAGTACCCAAGTCCTCTTCTTCCATGGTGTTGCAGTGGTAGGAACACGCTCTGCAAGTGCTGTGGACTTCTCTTTCTTCCTTGTAGCAGGAAGGAAGATGAAACAGTGCGCAGAAACTAGAAGTCTTATGGTCTGTCCTTGGCTTCAGCTGGCCAAAGCCACCACTCCTATTGTATGACTGTCACACAGCATTTGCAGCCACAATTAGGAGCTCCTCTGTGATGTACCCCAGAGTCCTTGTGGAAGCGAGTGTATAACTGGGGTGGAAACTGTCTGAAGTCTCCTGGAAGCTGATGATTATAAAATCTACCTTTGATTTAGAAAAAATGGAAAAAACCTGAAAAGATAGAGACTGATGGCCATGACACAATCCATTCAAGGCCACCTGGGACATGAGCTATATCACTGCAAGGGTTTCAAAAGGGTATAAAAGCAAGCAATAGGGTATGTCTGGGTGTGAGCTGGATAAAACTGTGTGTAGGCAGTGCAGCTGGGATACCACAAAAACAGGCTGAGACCACTGGAGAAAGCCAAGAATGGTCAAATAAGCTTCAGTAATGGGGCCCTAAGAGGAGAAAGAAAATAACAAGAAAAAAGGTCATGCTTTTTGGGTGAAGTGCTGGCTGACAAATAAAAGACTTGGAATAAAGAGCAAAGAAATTCCTTCTTGCTGTTTGATGATTGTATTAAGAGAAATACATTTTAATGCCCATTTTCAGTAAATAAACAGGGTTTCTGCCCTATTTATGCACAATTCAATCTTCAGTTTCCTCAACAAAAACAATCTGAACATTAGCTAAGGACTCTGGCCCAAAGGGGTAAAAGTAGTCTCTAATGGGAGTAAATAGAGGGTAGGCAGCACTCTTTCAACCCACTCTTTGAAGAGTCAACTGAATACAGCCTTTAAGAAAGGTACAGGTACACAAATATTTACCTGTTAGGTTTCTATTCACGATAGGCTCAACGCTATTGTATTCAGTTGTTGCTTTCAGTCCTCCATAGATCTGTGTCCTGATGTGTGACCTGCATTTGCAAGCAATAATTAGAGAATCACTGGGCATTTTGATGAGGGGCAATGGCAAGTTTTGTGTTCTGCAAAGGCAAAGTCCTGTGTATTGTCTCCAGCACCGGGGGCAGCTCAGAATTTGGGTACAGATCAGCCCAGGACTCCTCTTACTGATTCACATCCTGGAAGCCTGTGGTAATGCTAATGAAGGATCAGGGCCTTGTTACAGTACTTGATGGATAGTAAGTGTCATCTTCTGGAAACTTGACAGAGCTGCCTTTCTCATTTATCTGCCCTGTAATCAAGATACAACTGGGAAAGGTTTTAATAACTGTCACTTTCACATTGTGCCTGTCATGTAGTTTGATTGTGGTAAACTGTTTTACAGGATTAATTCAATGTAATCTTAGATTTGCAGTTTTGTGAGATTACCAGAAATGGTATAATTTTTCAACAGAAGTGGGCAGATGGACTAGGATTAAAGTAAAAACCAGGAAGACTGCTTCAGCCAGATCAGCCTGAAGGAATGAAATACGTTGTCCTGGAGGATTAATTTTCTCTTGGGAATGTGCAAGACTGCCATAAAAACAACCTCAGGTAAAGAAAGGAGTTGGGGCTTTACTTTGCTGGCTGTGTGTAATGTCTTGCATTTTTTTTCTCCTGTTGCTGAGGGCCCCGTATAGAGCAGAAATACTCACCAGTCCAGTCGTGTGTGTGACTGGATAAACCACTGTGTGGTTTCTCCAGTCACTTACGCTAGCTCTCTTCTAGCTAGTGGCTCTCAGAGGAGGGCCTGGAGAGGCAGGCCCCAGGTCTGCAGACAAGAGGTGCTCCCAGGTGCCACTGCTGACCCCCATGTGGCAGCCAACAAAGGCCCTATTGAGAACAGACAGGGAGGCAGGGTTGCAGCCAGGGTGGAGGAACATGATAGCAGCCTCTTGAGGCCAGGGAATCTGTAAAATAAACCGCTGGGCAGCATGAACGTGGAGGTGAGGAATGTGAAACCAGAGTCGAGTTATTTGGGAGCAGCGCCCGTCCAGCGCTATGTGAGATGTTACTGGCCAACAGCAGAGGCATAGCTGGTTATAAAATACAGCAGCAAAGGGAAAAACTCTTTGTTGGTATAAATAACTTAAACTCTGATCAGATCAACTGCCCACTTACACCAGGGAACATGGAGAGCACCTGCAGCTCACAGGCTGTTGCCTGGCCACCTTTCCCCCCCCAGGTCCGACCAGGCTGAAAGAGTCTGGCAGCTGAGACTGCATAGTTTCTGTGATCTCTTTATGGAGGAACATGGCAGAATGACTTCTGCATCCTGGCCAAGGCTGTGCTCTCTGCTACTCGTGGTTACAGACACATTCTTGGCCTATTCCACCCAAGAGGGTTTAAGGCTGAATTCAGGCCGTGCATGCCGGGAAACATGATCCTGCATTCCCCCCTTGTGCTTTGTTTTGACTCTTCTTTTCAGCCTTTCTATACTGATCATAGTTTATTCTCTTGAGTTTTCCTTCTGCCAGATCAGGTCTGGTCCACCACAAGTACTGGTCCTGGCATAAAGGGAGCTTACAGCTCTGTGCAGGCAGAGGGCAGAGGGCCAGAAAAGCACTGCCCCTTTCTAGGGAAGCATGTTCCCAAACTGCTCTTTCAGGGGTGGTGGTGTCCCAGCCTCTCTAACCGACCTTGTGGCTATACTCTGCAGATGTCTTCAAGAAAGAGAACATACCAACAATTTGTGCAGAAAAAACTGCTGATTAGAAAGAAGGTAGGAAAAATGTTAAAATCCAGAAATCACTGTGCAAGTGCTTTCCAGTGGAGCAGGCAGTGGGTCTGGTTTCCTCATGCTCCTCAATCCTACTCTTTCTCTGCTGTATCAGCTGCTGACAGAACAGCCCAAAGCAACCGAAAAGAATGGCTGGGGCATTTCAGCCAAGGATAATTAGAGAAATAAATGAAAATGAAACTTGAATTGGGCAGTCAGTCTTCCTATCAATCCCTATGTTGTGCTGTTTCACCCTTACAAATCTTGGAATGTTGCCATTCTGCACAAGGAGTATAAGAACCAAAAAGAAACAATTCCTTTTGAGGCAAACAAGCAAAGTGTGTGGTAGGCAAAGCCTGTGGAAAGAACCAAGTCTTCCTATCTGACAAATTTTGTATAACATCAACTTTGCTTATAGTTCATAACACTACTAAATGGAGTGATCTGAACTGCAACTGGAGTGTTTACGATAGCAAAGGAACAAACAAACAGAAAATAAAATGAGAACTGTTTTAAAAGGAAAAAGCCTGACTAATATTAAGACAACCGAGCTATTGTCTAAACAGTGGTTTTAAACTTGATTTAGCTTGTAACAAATTGTAACAGTGCCCACCACAACATGTCTTATGTCTAATGCTTTCCTTTGGGCTGGAATGGAGGAATAGTTCATTCTTCTAACTTGTTCCAGATATAAAAATAATGGTGTTTTCTACTATTTATATTATTAAAAAAAATTATTTTAATAACAAATCACTATCCTGTGCTGTGTCCTTGAAGAACCTCTGCAACTCTGTGGAACATGGCCAGCAGTTTATTAAACTGGAGGGATGAAGAATATAGCCATAAAAATCTGTTATGTGTGACTTATGATTATTTCATTTGGTTTACACGAGGCTTATTTGTATGCATTTCATCAACTTAAATTCTAATTAAAACTGAACAATAAACTCTGACTTTTCAGTCATAATGTTCCTGCATCCTCTCTTCAACAGCAATACTTTAAGGAACATGTTTGTAACTTCCCCTCCAAACTCTGGATCTGTTCTTATTGTTTAAGAATTGGAATGGAACTGATTAAATATTTGTAACCGATACAGAGCATTTTGCTTATTTGTGGCACAATTTTATTCATTCTTTGTATATATTGAGATGACTTAAATTATACTGAGGTTCTTGAACAGATGTTTTCACAGAAATTGTCTAAATTTGCTATTGGCTAATGTTAACTGTTTGCTATTCTTACTGTTCCTAAGTTTGATTCTGCCTGGACTTTACAGCCATGCTGCCTGGCTTTGATCACCTGGATGCTATTATCTGGGAAAAGGCAAAATTAGCGCTTTGCATATTAACTGTAGATTGTGTTCTTTGCCTGATCTCTGAGATTTAAAGACAATCTAGCAACCTAGTAATATGAAGGAAACTTTAAAAAAATCTAAATGGAAAAAAAGAAGCTTGTAATATAGAACATCTCATTCCTCTGTAAACTTCTCTCATTTTTAGCATTCATGGTTTTAGCTCTCAGTGAGATCTGTTGCTTTCAGTTTTGTATTGCCATAACATCATGTATGTGTGTACAATAATTTGTTGTCAGTGAAACTTGAACGTGTTCATCCACATTCCCAGGAAAGCGACTTTCTTAAAAAGCGCTTATTAATTCTAACTCGCTCAAGGAGTATCTGTCTTCCCCAGAACGTCACATCTTTTGTTCTTGCCTGTGGCTCGCTGGGCTAGCAATGAAGGTTGAAATTTGGCTGTCACCTAAATCATGCTTATTTGTAGTAAAACCTAGATTTAAAGAGGAAAACCTTCCTTTCCCCCTTTAAATGTAAAGCAGTGCCATGATATGTGATGACAGTCTTGATGAAGTGTCTAAAAGTCTGTTTTCTTGTAAAACAACATGTGCACTTAAACAGAATAATTTCTGTCTTCCTTTTAATATAGAAAACCCATTTATTAAGGGACTTTCAAATGCCTTTTAAAAGATAGACTTGCTTGTAAAAAAATACTTAAAGCATTGGAGAATGAAATTCCCAGTAAAGTGCTGCTGTTGTTCCTGTGGCATTCCTGCTGACAGAAGCACTGTCAGCTTCTGGTGGGACCACTAGGAATCAAGGAATGACACAGTTCTAGACTTCCCTCTGAGAGGTAGGAAGTTTTCTAGCTCTATGCATTTTCTCATGCTTCCTCTGACACTTCTTTTTCTCACCTCTCCTCTGTCCCAGTTTGCCTGGTCGTCCAGAAAAAGCTGGACTGAGATCAGCTCATTTGTCTACCAGCACGTTATCTGCTGCTAATGATTTTTTTTCGTTCTATACTTGCTCAGACTGTATGTAAAACAGTAAACTATAGATGAAATGACACTTATTATGTTTGTAATCTTCTCTGCCATCTAATCTCCATTTAGGAATTTCTATTTAATTGTTCTTGTGTAGGCTGATAGATATGCATCTGTGAATTGGGATAGGCAGTCCTTAATGTTTTTTGGATTGTGTATTTCAATTTTTGCACTCTTGTGCCCAGAGCACAGGATGGACATCAAATACTAGATCTGGCTTCCATTGAAGTCAAAGCAGCAAGAGCAGGACTTGACTCTTATGTAAAATTGTATTAATCTAAAGAAATAATTGTTCATCCTTGTTCTGTTTTGCCAGCTTTTTATATTATCACATTTAAAAAAAAGAAAAAAAAGAAAAAGAAAACAAAGAAATGCCTGTATACAAATGCTTGTATTGAAGATGTATTACAAACTGAAATTAATTGTTGCCATTTGGAATATCATTCTTGCTGGGCCTCTGCTCCCAAACATTTATGATTTCAACCAGAATATCAACACATTTTATAATAATATGAAAATTCATTTAAAGTAAGAGCTGAAGAGATGAGGGTAAAGGGGAAAATGGCGTATGTGTTTAGACCAGGGTACTATATTGTGAGAAAACTACAGCGCTCACTCTCTTAGATCAGTTGGAAAAGAATCACAAGTCTTTCATGTCAAAATGACGTGGTTTTCCAACTCATCTATTATTCCTCAGAGTTGCTGCCCAGGGATCTGAATAGGAGATTAACAAAGTATCTGGCTGAAAAGATGTAATTTAAAAAAACATACCGCTGTGTTTATAGTTGTGCAAGACCAGCCAATGGATCACTCGAAAGTGTGGAAATTGGAAAATGGCACTCTCCAGTTGTGGAAAATCCCATTGCTCAGAATTCAGATGTTTTGCAAAGGAGGGAATTCTCTTCAGAACATTTGGCTGAATTTTTTTCATTCTTGTATTATCTCATTCTGCTGGAGGAATGTAAACAGTGCTCATCTGTCAGTATAGCTGTTGCAGCTGGATGGCTTTTAGGACTGTGATTTTTTTAAAAAATGAAGATGTATCCTGAATGTGATGCTTACAAACTGGCAGCTCTAAACAATAAAATTTCCACTGTGATGGGTGAGGTATGACAGACAATTTGCTTTGTGTTGCCCCGTTGCTCTGTCTATTGTGACTTGCTGAGGAAATAATCCCAGGCTGGATATGTAATCAGATTTGATGCCTGACTTCCTGCTCCACTAAAGTGACCAATTAAGATGCCATTAATTAGAAGTGAGCAAGTATGAAAGCCAAAAATAAAATCCTTTTTTTGTCTCTTTCTATTACTATTTATTAGAAGATTGAAAAGTTTTGCCTATAACGATTAAAAGACATTTACTTTTCCTTGTCAGCATCATCTACAAAACAGTAATATTGTAATCCTGCATTATGGTGCATCTCTGGCTACCTTGCAGGATTTTCTCAACAGCTGCTAGCTTTGGCCTGGGAATTGCATAGATGTTATTTACCCTTCTGTTTTTTCTTCCTTCTACTTCACCAGAGGTACCCTTAGCCATGGATTCCTGTTAATTCATTTTCTAAATGTCATGACTGCTGCAAGCAGGGATTGGTAGAGATATCAGAATTCAGCATGAAAAAGCTATTTCTGGATATCAATCCAGAGCAGTGTAGCTAACTGCTCGTCTCAGATGCAACTTTTAAAATTTATCATTTATACATCTTGTATTAACCATAGCAGGGCACAAGAGCATAAGCGCAGAACTCAGTATTGTTTCTTTGGCCTTACACTTATACTCTGAATATTACATTTCTTCTTTCTATAAACCAGCCCAGTTCCAAAGTAGGAATTCATCTCTGGCTTTCTCTTTCCAGTAGTCCAATTTTCAAGGTAAGAGGTGATAGGTGAGAGTGCTGTGTCTGTACCTGGCAAGAATGGGGAAAGTGTTTGAAGTTGGTGTCCCATTCTGTGCTCACAACCACTGTGTTTTGGGCTTGGCTTAACCCAGTCTAGAGGCAGAGTTTGAAGGTGCTCAGAAAATGCATGAAAGCCTGAGCCTCATTTGACTGATGAGAACTTGGACACCCCACAGTTTAAGTATCTGGGTGGAGATCTTATGGATGACTTGCTTGAACTTGCATACACAAATTTTTCCTAAATTGCTCTAAGTGCCTATTTATTTATTTATTCATTCATTCAGATTAGGCCCTTTCTTTTGCTCTTCTTCAGTCTTTATCCAGAAAAAAATAATAACAGCAATTGCTGCCTCTCCAGGATGTTTTGTAATGAATATTCAAAGGTTTGGAAGATATCCATCTATGATGACTGCAGGGGTGTAATGAGCACAACCAAGTTACCTAGTCACTGCAGGTTCCGGTCCAGCAGAAGCAAACTGAAGGAATAGTTATTTTTGCCACCTTCTCCAGATGTATCTTTATATTGATGAGAATTGAAATGGAAGGATACTTTTTATTCATGCATCTCTACTTTTTGATTTCTGTCTCATATGCACACTCTGCAAATTTGCCTACTCCAGCCATGGTGGATGAATTTATTTTTTGATACTTGCTGTCATTTCCAAGTACAGTGGGATTTTCACCTCCTGTAAACAGAGCCTTACATAAAAATAGAAGTACACTTATCTGTCAAAAAATAAATGTGTGTGTACACGCACCCCTGTACCCAAGAGTGAGGGTCTTCATTGTGGATAGACTTAATATTAACGTATAGCATCAACTGAGTCATATACTTGTAAGCTAAAAGGTCTGTATGTAAATTGTTTAAAAAAAGTATAATCCAATTGTATGTTTTCTTTAACAAAACAACTAGGCTCACTAAATGTTACAACAGTGCTGGTGGAACTTGAGCTCTAATCTATTAATACAACATTATAATTTTACAAGAGTAGCTGTTCTTAATAAACATCAAAGTGCATGTAATTATTATGTGACTTTAGCCCTTTTTTCCCACGATACTGTAGTTGATCTTGACAACAGCCACCATGAAATACAGTGATTTAGGTCCCCTGATGATGAAGATCAAAAATAGCCTTGGTTCAGATTGTTCCACTCTGCCATTATCCTCCTTCACTTGGCTCAGAGGGATGACCTTCACTCTCCTGTCTGGAGGCAGGGCTTAGACATGCTGGATACTGACCTTTGTAGGCTGTTTTGCATGAGTTTTGGGAAATGGAGCTGGGACAGGGGACAGCATGAAATGTCCCATTTTCTTATGGAAGAGCACCACTATTTTGAATATAAGCTTAGACTGTGTTAGTATTTGGATATTTCTCTAAAGTTCATTGTTCTCAAAAGCAAAGCAAAACAAAACCAGAGCACCTGTAAGATTTTGGAGCAGGAATTGTCTTCCTAAAAAAGCTTGTGGTTCTGCTTGAAGTTGCTTATTGCTGCTGCCTACCTGCTGCTACATACAGTTCTGCTTGGGGTTGCCTATTGCTGCTCATTGTTGCCTACTGCTGCTTGTAGTTCTGCCTGCTTACTGTTACTTACTCTTCTGCTTGCTTACTGTTATAGTGTGAAGGTGAGCCAGGAAGAAGGTAAGGTGGTGAGACCAGCCTGGGCTCACTGCCGGGGAACCATGTGGCTGGGGGTAGGGAAACAACCTGATAGGTGGATGAGGACAACCAACGGACTGCACCAGAAAGCAAAGATTGCCTTTTAAGGAAGAAAAGAGCGAGGGCTGGCATGGGAGGAGCAAGGGAGTGGTTATGCTAATCAAAGGGTCTTAAAAGGGCTCATCCCTCCCATTCAGGTGTGCCTGAACTGGGTCATGAGTTTGGTGCCCCCAGTGCACTGTTAATAAAGTTCTTTGTTTCACTTTATTTGACTGTCTCCGAAATTTTAATTAGAGATATTTCTCACAGTATCATCTACCAAGCCCAAATCTTAAATAGTTCTTTGAGAAATTCCCTTAAAATACAGACAAGTACTTTGTGTACAAAGATTTTAGTCCATTTGCTGGTACTTGCAGTCTTTCCTTCTGTACACTTTTCTCCCTATCCTTGACTTCTTGAGCTGGTTTGACCAGGTTGTTTTCTGATAAAACCTACTACAGCATGAGTCCTTGTAACTTTCTAAGGAGGAAAATGAAGCTAATGAAAGTAATACTTATCATAGTCTACAGACAAACAGAAATGTATTAGTAGCAACAGTACTGTTGTTGCATTTACTGAAATCTTTAGTTTATTTTCAGTCTTAAGGGCCAGACGCATTTGCTCTTTTTGCAAACAAAAAAGTATTCAAACCCCCTAACTAGAAACAAATGATCACACACTGTACCTGTATTTCTTGAACTAAGAACAGAACAAAACCAAATGTTTTAGTCAGGCATGCTTTATAGTTGTGCATTCCTGCACATAAAGGCCCAAGTAGGATCCTTCTGAAATGACACAGATGATTATTATTTTGTTCCCAAGGGAAAGTGGTGTTACAGCATCGGTATTATCCACTGGTAATGAGGTGCTCACAGATGGAAAGGGGAGGGGTAAGACAGATATAACATGAGTGACTACCCTGTGGCAAATATTGCTTTAAAAATGTTTTCATAACACTTCAAAGAGTCTGAGTTAGGGGATCATGTGGTAATACTGTCTAACTCGTGCTTTAAACAACAGGGACTTCCACCCCCAATCCTGGATAACTCTGTTAATATTGCCGGTAGTTCCTTTGCTTAGTGCCAAGTACATGATTAAGACACTGATTCAACAAATCAGAGGTGATCACTTAGCCAGAAAGCATCATATGATAATGAAAGGCTTCTGAGAGGGAGCTCTCCTCACTTCTGCAGATCTGCTTTGTGTTTCTTCCTTACCGCAGTCTCCACCACCATTGCTAACATCAGCAAAGGGTTCAACATGAAAACCCTGTGATGGTGTCTAAGCATTTTAACAGTGGTGATTGTTAGATGAAAGGATGGGTGAAAGCTGTCAGTGACATGTATTTGCTTTTGGTTCTCAAATGTTATGGGATGAGGTTACCTTTTTGTAACAGCCAGGAGAATGGGTACAGCAGAGACATACCTTACTGTCTCTATGAGATGGCTTCCTTGGAGGCTTTGTCTTTCTAAAGACTGACAGAGTTTACTGATTTGCACAATAGTAGGAGCAGTTCTTCTGGTTTCACTAGCGGTCTAGTATGGAAAGTATTTCTGAACTGTTCCCTTTGCTTGTAACAAAAGCAGAAATGCGATTCAACTAGTTGTAGAGAGATGTAGTAGTCATTAACCACTTTTTTAATGTGAGACCTTCAGTGTACATAAAAGAAGCATCTCTCTGCACCCAGGTGTTGCACTAAGTGCTGATAAGATGTTCCTCCACAACTATGAGGAGAGTTTCTCAATTTGCCTTGCATATCAAAGACCTTTCTTCCTTTTCTTTTTTTTTAAAACTTTTTTTTGTGTATGTGGATGGTCACAATTTCAGTGACATAGTGCATACATATTAGTGATACTTTTCCTTGGTTAACTGGGCAGCCAAAATGAGTGCAGAAAAGGGAGAACTGCATGGACAAAAACCAGAGAAGAAGGAAATGTGTTCATAACCCCAGTAATTCCAGCACATGAATATTTCCCAATCAAAGCCTAAAATCTGCCCCCTAAACCAATAGCATGTGAGGAGTAAGTGGTTTCATGAATGAGCTACTGCACTGGTAGAGCCTTCAAAGCTCTGTGCTATTGCTGTAGCACAGGATGGCCACAAATGTTAATCCCTTCTTGGAAGCAGTGATCAGCGGTGGGGTAAGTGTTTTTCAGTGGGAATGGTCTCTTCTTGGGTGAGTTAAAAGGTAAGAATCTGTGCCAAGCTGCTTGGGGAAAAGCACTGTTGTAATGGGAGCAAGGAGTCCCATTCTAATGGGTCAAGGAGGGGTGTACATCAGAGTTGAGTTGATCTTTCCTTTGTACCCTCTCCTGGAGCAGTGCTCAATATTAAACACTCAAAATAAAGAAATACAGAGGTCAGTTGGAGATCACTGTTTCCTAGGCCAAGGGAATGATCAGAGGTATATTTAAAATATGAGGAAGGACAAAAAAAGCAAGCTGTTCACTTTCCTCTGAGGAGTGTAGGAAAACGTAGTGATAATTTTCAAACAAGTAAAAAGTTACCACAGAACTAAAGGCAGTGTGGTATTGTTATATATCCGCTGTTGCTAGGACAAGAATTAATGGGTTTACATTAAAAAAAAGTTTAGGCAGGAAGTTTCAGTGGACAAAGGTATTAGGAAATACTTTCTCAAGAAAGAAGAGTGAAATGTGGAAAATGGTTGTCTGAAGATGGTGAAGCTTTTAAAGACAAGTTTGAAAAATATCTGTCATAAATGATGTGTAGTCAGTCTTTAAAGCACAAGGATGTACTACCTGAGTTCTCAGACTTCTTCTGGACCTTTATTTTATGATTTATATGCCGGGGGTTTTTTTAGTCTTTTATGTAAAGGCTTTATCCATCAAATTGATTTTTTTCTCTTCTCCTATTTTTTTTTTAATCAGCCTTGTTCTTAGTATTGTGATTTTTTTCTTAATGGCATTTCATTTTTTGCTTATTTCTATAAAACTATAAGCCATTTTCATAAAGTGCTCTATCAAACAAATTTTTCTCTGCTGTTTAAGGGTATAAAATTGGTTCTTATAATGAAGAAAATGAACTTGCTATGTTGTTCATCCACCCATGTCCAGGAGTTACTTAAGCTACAGTAAACTGTCCAGAAATATTAGGACTACAAATGGACCCCTCCTGGATTTATATGGGGTGCCTGTGGGAGCAGAGTGAGGCTGTTTCAGTGTACTGGTATCTGGAGGATGGCATGTGCTGCCATGCTCAGTGTGAAGGGAAACTTCTCTTTACCAGCAGTGAGTACTTACAGACTGATGATACTACAGGTGTAAGTAGTGAAGTCAGCTTTGCAGTTTATTTGGGGGATGATAATGAATTATGAGGTCTATCACGTAATCCAGATGGCAGGGTAATCATGTCTCGCATCACTGTTTATTTCTCATTAACTTTCAGTGTGCCAGTGCTTGATGCATTTTGCATTGGTGATGCTTTGTAGCTGGATAATCAAATCATACATTGCACGTAGTTTTAATGGAAAGGTTTTCTTGTCCCTCTCTTCTTTCCCCAAATTCATCAAGTAGCCACCATCCCAAAGCTTTTTTCCTTGACATGATGAATGCCTCGCTTCTAAGCTGGTCTCTGCCACAGATTTGACTTGCAACTCTCAGCAAATTGTGTCTTCCTTCTGCTTAAACAGATGTTACTCACCCATATTTCAGCTTTGCCAGGTAACATGTTTGCATGGGTTTTTTTTTGCATACAGCCTACTCCAGCAACTGTAGTTAAATCCTGGCTGAAGCCAATGGAAAGGCTAAATGATCCAGGGGTGCTGCTAATAGTAAAGCCAAAATAGACTTCTCAGAAAAGTAACATGAGTCCTTCAGCGCTTTGTAAAATCAGGGTGACCTCCTTTCTGAAGGCTAGGTTTTACTTCACATTTCCTAGGCATTTCATCACTTGCTTCAGGAACCTCAACTAGAACAGTATCTTGAGTGCTATTTTCTTTTACTCTTTTCTTTGCATTTTCTTAGATATTCTTGGACCGTGGTTTTTTTGCACTGTCTGCTACATAGAGGACCAGCACTGTTTGAGGACAAAGACAATACACTTTTAAAAATAATGCTCTAATGTTATTCATCGATGAAGAATTTTCAAGTATATGAAAGGGAAATGCCCAGATAAAGTGAGAAGCACTCTATTATCTGCTTTATCAGACAAGTTTGCTCCATTTTTTTATTCAGAAGATCCTCTTTGATCCAGTGTAAAGATTTCACACAATTCAGTGGTACTTGAAGGTGGAATCTATTTCTATATCTTTAATATTCCAGAGAATTCAGGTTCTTTAAAGATGCCATAAATGTCCCCATAGTGCATCAGTGTGTGTGCATGAAGAAATCTCTCTGTGGTAATACTATCTTTGAGATTCTCAGAAACTGAGAGTGCTGGCCAAAATAACTCCAGAGGGACCAGAGACAGGCCAAAACTAACAAAGTTTAAGAATTTATCTCTATAAGCTCACATGCAATTTTTTAGGAGGTATTTCTGCAGCTGATCGAATTTCTAAAACTGAAATAAAAGAGGGTCTGTCCCTCAAGTAGTTGTCCATGCCACAGTATGAAGTCATTTGCTGAGAGTGGATAGTAGAGTATAATATTATAAATAGCAGCTGGGTCCTCCTCCCTCTCATGAACAGCTCGTGCCAGACTGCTGCATTCCTGGTCTGCGTGTTTGGGATGCAGAGTGAGTTAGATTAGAAGAAATTGTATGGAAACAGTCTGCATCGTTTTGAACACATCTACAAATCTGAAAAAATATGCTCTCACATAACTTCTGGTCACTTACTGTGAAATCTAACCTCTTGGTGACTCCCTGGGTTAATTTCCCAGGTGCCTCTCAGGCATTTTGGATCTTGGCAATAAGTGCTCATCTGATATTGCCTGCAGTGATATTTGGGAATTGAACTGCCCTCCTTCTTAGATTTTATTTCTTTAGGAGGCTTTTGAGAAGCACTAGCAAACCCTTACAGATACCAAAAGCTTTGCACAGGTGCTTTTTATCCCACAGTTGCTTTCCTCAAGGTTTAAGCATGGGCCTTTGCAGGCAGAGAGCAAAGCAGTCTTGTTAAAGCATCTCCTGTCTCTGGAGGTCAATGTGCCCTTGGGACTCCCTGGAGTCTGTCTGAGCTGGATAAGCTATGCTTTTTCCTTCACTGAGACCCTGGTTTGGAAGGATATTGAAAATCTCTGACAGGAGTAAAAAGAAGTTGCTGTTCTTTTCATAACTTATTGTTTCCTCTGGTATCTCCTAGTTTAAGCCTAGGATTTTTTTTTTTCGTTAGTTCATATTTTAATTTTTGTTACCCAACCTCCATATATGCATTATCAAACATCACCAACACTGTTGTTTTTACAGTTTCTTTAACCAGTCAGAAAATAAAAAGCTGTTTTTTTTTCTTTATCCTATCACCAGCTAAAAGCAAGACAAAACTGTGTAGCTGCTTTAAAACCTTCATGCTACTGATCAAAATATTTTTACTACTGTGAGAAAGTACAAAGCATCCTCAACTGAGTTTTCTAGTAGAGTTCCCAATAATTTTATGATGATAGACTTGGGATTGAAATGCCACTGCTCTGCTGTAGATAAACCATCACCCATTGAAAAACAGAAGAGAGGTCCAGAACTGACCAGGGTTCCCAGGAAGCTTTCTGTCTGCATCTCTTAGCAAGAAGATGAAAATATTGACCTGCAAATAGCACCTAGTTCAGTTATTGTGTGACAGACTAGGCTAAACATGATTAAAAAATAAAAAAAGAGCAATCTTTCAAATTTGGAAATAATAAAATGCATTTGTCTGTCCTAGGAAAGAAAAGACAGAAGATCAGTACCTCACAGCAGCTCCTTTGGAGGAGTGGGGATGGGGAAGCTGCTTGGCCCAAATACAGTCTGGTATATTTGGGCAAGAGAGACTGGGAAGAGAAAGGAGGAAGGAACTTTGATGCAATAGGAAACTTCTGAATTTATCAAGGCAAGTCCTCTGCACAGCCCTGGATCTGAGGCCTTATATATAGTCTATGCTATTCTTAGAGCATGTAGCAGAACAATGGTTCCATTCGAAGAAGCTCTTTTATAGCTTGCCAATATAAAGAAGGCTGTACAAAATGATATGATCATGTAATTGAACACTGTAAATAGATACGCTGACCCAAATGATAATTTTAAATTAGCTCACTTTCCTGCCACATTTAAACTTTGTAGACTTAACAGAATGAGAAAGACTTTATTATTTTTTCTGGATTTATAACTGTTCATTTTACTTATATGTAATTTATAAAATCAGATGATTTGATGAGACAATGATAGGAACCATTTTTCTGTTCATTGAAGTATAAGCTAGATTAATTTAATCCCTTTGCTGGTTTGACCTTAATGTACAGTTTTGAAATTAAGATCTGTGTATCCTGCAAAATCCAAACCTCAAATGTGAAGAATACCTTTTATTTTTTTGTGATGCTGCCACAGCTTCGGCTATTAATTAGGATTATTAAAATTGGTTCTGTGCAATGCAATAGAACTGGTGGTGCAGGCTTGAGTCAGACAGGTGTAGTTCGATGACAACTGCCAAGATAGAAAGCTAATGTGACAACCGTTACTGACTGGCCTGAGCCACGGAGTGTCCTGGCTTGCATGGCCTCATGGAAGCCACTTGATTCCCTGTATGCAATGGGAAATAGCAGTACTGCACTATGGAGGTGTTTTTTGGTATTTTCCTTCCTAAAAAAAGCCAGATGTGGCCCAGTGCAATAGCTTATTGAAGATATTCCCAGCTGCCTCAGAGTAGACATCTCACACAGCTCCTTTTCGCTTTCTGATCACACCCTTATCGGTGGCTGTGTTCTTACAGCAAGGAACTTGACTTGGGGGGAGGAGGCTTCACTCTTCATAACAAATGATGTACAGCAGCGTGTGGTGGATGCAGAGAGCAAGCTGATGGGGTCAGAGGTGACAGGGCCAGAGGTGGTGCCTGGAGCAGCAGGCTCTGCTGTGAGGAGTGTTGTGAAGCCTTCTGGAAGGCAAAAACTGGAACAAGACTAGTAGTCAAGATGGGACAAACCTGTTTTTTTCATCTGCAGGATGGCAGCAGAGCAGGGAGTGGTTGGGCTGGGCAACATTTCAGTGTTCAGCTGTATGCCCAGAAAATAAGTTCCCAAAAGGTAAAAAAACCCCAGAGTATACCAGAAGTAGCAAATGGTCTGCAAAGTAGGCATTTTCTTTGATTAACTGATGCTGGATCGTTGCATGAGCAAGTAGAAGTGGAGCAAGGCACCTGGTCTTGGACAAAGGGTAATCTTCATCAGGGAATCCCAGATACAGTGTTCCCCTTGGGGATGCTGTAGTACAAAGTTTTGGATCATGCCATGAGCACCTTTCTCCAACCTGACTAGTGGATGGATTATCCACCAGGATCCTCTCTGGAGTGGTTTTGATCCAGCATCATAAACTCACACCAGATGAATATGTTGAGTCTTGGGGCTATGACACTTTTCTTTCAGCCTTTAGATATTGCATATCTCAAAAAAAAAAAAAAATCAAGAATGTTGAAGGAGTTTCTAAAGCACTACAATACTGAATTTTAAGGGAACAGCATCTGGGAAATTATTAGCAGGTCTGAACTACAGCCATTTCATCTTGGCTGCTTTTTTCATGTAGTGCCACATACCCTTGCTGGGTCTTCTGCTGAATTTAGGTTTTTTTCCATGCTGTAACCTTAAGCTGTGGGTCAAGTGGCAGGTTGATATTAAACCAAGCTGCATGGTGAAGGTGTCACTGCGGAAGAGGGAAGCCCCTGCATTTGCCAAGGACCAATAAGTAACTTCTTCCTGAGGTAATCACTCAGGGAGGCTTTTTGAGGGGGATCAAGTTTTCTTGTGTTCAGTTTTGCTCTGGTGTTGGAATTCATAATGTAGTGGTGGTTTCTCTCCTTTCTCTGGTGATTTAAACCATGCATTTTTAACATCACAGCTAAAAGGAGAAAATGTGATGTTGAGGGCTAAGCTGGGAATGGGACCCAGAAGTTGGAGATGCCTGACTTCAGTGTGTCTGGAGTCTCAGCTGGAAAGCTGCTTTGTGTTTGTTTGATTTGTGTTGATATACTGTTACATCATATATGTGATATAATAGATTAAAAAAAAGCCATGTGGCTCTTGTCAAGAAAAAGTGAACTATGTACTTCTAGTAATTATTACCATATGGTCCTTGCACTGTTTGTACATATGTAGTGAAGTCACTTATATTCCACTGAAATGCTGGGTTTTTTCTATCTGAGAGAACAGTCGAAGCAACGTGTTTATTGATACAATAATACCCTTTTTTCATTTCAGTTCCTATCATCTGTTCCTTAGCCACATTGTATGTGCACAGAAACTTTTAGTCAAGTCAGTGAGCTTCAGATGTAATTGCTTAATATAAGTTAAACAAATTTTTAAGAAAACAGATTAAGCAAATTATTTTCCTTTTTAATGATTTAAAAACTGAAGGTGATAATGCAAAATGGAGACACGAACAGCCTTCCATGTGTAGTAATTTGGCATAGCAAATTGAACATATTGTTGCTTCCCACTCAGATCTTATGTACCAAATCTTTTCTGAGTGAATTCACATAGAGCCCGAGTGTGAATGGTCATATTAAATCTTGTCAGTGACATTTTAAATGTTGTACAGTTTGAACTAACCTTCTTTAAAGCTCTGCTCCTTTAACTCGTCCTGTTATTGTCTGCTGCAGTTGTTGACTCAGTAGATTTTCTGATGTTGTCTGGGAATGAGTTCTTTTGGACTTTCACATTATCATATTACAATATACACCACAGATTATTTATACTGGGGGTTAATTGCATCATCTGAATGGAATTCATTTTCCATTGTATCTACAAGTTTGGATTTTAAAATAGTATTTTCTTTTTTTGGAAATTCAGAATAAAATGACATTGATTCTTAAGGAAATGAGCTTTAAATCATGATTCTATGATTTTATGTTTGGCTTTAAACAAAAACATTTGATTGTAATAATTAACTGGGAAGTATTATTAGAGGATGAAATATATCACTTCTGAATTGTAATGGAATATGGAATCTGTCCAGTTAAAAGTAGCAGAGAAATAAATAAATTAAATAGTATTAAGCCATCTCCAAGGGCCAGAGTTGCTAAGTGCAACTTATCCATGCTTGGTATAATTTTAAATCTACTCTCGGGCATTTCTATTTAATTTTAAAATAAAATATAGATAAATTTTCCAGCACCAGTAACTAGAAATATGTAATATCATTCATGAGAAAAAAAAGTGGAAGACACAAATTCATTGTATGTATGCTTATTTTTTTGATCGTCTGTCAGCACATAAATGTGAAAATAAATTGGAGTCATTAACTCAAAACCTCATTTTTGTCATGGCTTATTGGTGAATTTAAAACCTTGAAGTTCATTTTGGGTCAAGCAAACATTTTGCTTTTCCCTCAAACAAAGCACCTCATTGAATTGCATGAAATGCCACAGAAAGGAAGGGCTGATTCACAAGAGGGAGGATGCTGGGCTGCCCCTGCCGCTGCTCTGTCTTCGCCCGACGGCCCTGGGGTTATGGTGGGACATGGATCCCCTGCACCAGCTGCAACATTCTACTGGGCTGTTTTGGCTGAGGGTCGCCCACCCCTGGGAGAGGGCCTTGCCTGAAGCACAGGCACATTGGATACCCAACCTCCACACTTCCTTTCCTCCCTTTGAAAGCAATGTGCAGTGAACACACTTCATCTACCAAAAATAAGAGAACTCTCTTCCTCCTCTTCATCTCAAATGAAAAACAACACAGGAGCTTTATTTTTTCCTCTCATCTCACAAATCAAACAATTCCTTCCCTCAGACAGCCTCACAGGAGGAGCCTCACTGGGCCCCATCTGCGCTGCACAAAAGCCTCTGAAGCAGCGCCAGCCCAGGATGCAGCAGGAAGAGCCAGGCCAGTGACCTGCACGGTGTCGTACAGCGCTGGGTCTGGATCTCGTATTGGGCTGCTCAGTGCTGCTTCTGTGAGGGGAAAATTGGTTGCAGCTCTGGTGGGTTGGGGACTGGGTCTGCTCCTGACATGGACACCTTTCCATAATGCAACTGTACCCTCTGGGGCACCCAGGCTTTTACAAAGATGCTTGTGAGTGCCCACATTTGGGCCACATTTTCACTTGACAATTGTGGCTAGAGGGCTTGTGGAAGAAAGTTGTTTTTCATGGCTGTTTTGTATTTCCTCATGAAGATCTGGACTGAACTGGAAACAAGTTAAATAGATCTGTTTGATAGGCCTTGGGAAGCTTTCCTGATTGGCCCCCCATTGTGCTGTTGAAAACTGGGGTGAGCAGAAGGAAGGATTTGTCAAGATGAAAAAAGATCAAGTCCCCAAGCGCGTATGTGCGTGTCTGTGCACACAGAACAAAAGGAAAGGGGGAATTATGAAGCTGTTAATTTGTTAGTAATGAAGGAACTGTTGCCAAGGTCCAGTCTGTATTCATGTGCTGTGGTTAGTTGCAAAACAGAAAGGACCAAAAGCAGGGCTTGGTCAGTCCTTTCCATCTCCATGTTCTCTGGAGGTATCAGGGCTGGCTTGGCAGTTCTAGTGCCATGCAATGCAGCATATCAAACTATCATTACAAAAAAGGAAATCACCTCAAATTTGCTAGCAGGCAAGAGCAGATTCATTATAAGTAACCAGAGGTATGATGATGCAAGATGCAGAGAGAAAACCAAAGTATGCTTTTGGTGAAGTTGAGTGAGAGGGCTCTAATGTAATGCAAAGATATTGCATTCAGCTCAATAAAAACAATATTTTTTCCTTGTCTCAGAGGTACTTTCTACCATTCAAACAGCAAATAGTGCAATATTTTTGGGAACACAGCATACCTTTATTTTTCTCTAGGAATAAGACTTTTTTGACTCTTCTGGGCTGGCGTTAATGTGGGCTAGGAAAGTAAGTGCTCAACATACTTCACGGCAGCAAAAGTTATCTTTTGGGTCTGCATTTTATTTTCAATCTGGAAATGAGAGGAAAGTTCCTGGAGAGTTATCAAACCATTACAGGTGGTCAAAAATATTTAACTCCTCTCTTTTAATAACAGATAAATATTTACACTTTCAAAAAATTGGTTCAAAAATCTAGCTACCTCCCTAAAACCATTTAACGAGTTACTGACAAGATTGGTCTGGAATGTGGGATTTACGCCATGAAAACAACCTTATCCCTTCTTCCCGTGCAGAAATTGCCTGCAGGTGTCAGTCACCATTGTGGACCCATGTGCATCAGGCAACATTAAGGGGAAGCTTTCTAGCTAAAATTAACACCTACCTTGCCCTTACGGGGTCTTTTTTCTGATAAACTATGAGAACTTAAAGCCTGCTTTAAGTTGGAGAGGGAACCATGTCCCTTGAAGGGTGGTAGTGCTGTGGTGAAAGGTTTCACTCTCAATGCCATACCTGTCCAGCCTCTCCACACACGGCAATCCATCTCCCAGCTATGGGTTAGTTCTGAGAGCCCACATGGGAGTGCAGGGAATGCACATTTGTGGTTTGGTTGGTGCAATGTTGATGGTTAATGAGGTAAGCATACTCCAAGGTTTCTAATAAAGGATGTCCTGCCCCCTCCCTGTCTTTGACTGGTGCTGTCAAGACCTGCCTGGACTATTCAGCTGCTCCTCTATTGGTGAGGTGGTCCAGCTTCTTGGTTCAGATTCCTGTAAGCTCCCCAGGCCCAAAATTTGGGCCTAATATATTTGCCTGGACATAAATCAAAGTAGAGTTAAAATTTAAAAAAAAAAAAGCATAAAAAGCAGTTTGTGTTTTAGAGATACCATATTGAGACTTCAAAATACAAAATCTATTTAAAGTCTTTTTCCTTCTCCTGTGGTTTAGATTCATTAGTTACTAGACTTCCTTAGTCTGACCTGCTGTTTTAGTATATTATAGATTAAGAAGGAAAACAGGATCTTGGTTTGCATTATAAATAAGTCTAGATTGTGCACTGACTGTCAGTATATTTTTCTTATTCCAGATCTATGTGAGCTTGGGATGAACACTTCATCATTGTCAAGCCACCTGTGTTACTGCAAAGTACCAGCTGAATCCGTCAGTGTTGCAAAGAGGAAATGTAGAGACTTTGATCCTCTGAATAACGTCCCTTATCACCTAAGGATGTTGATTCAGATTAATATTTGGTGTGACTTTCAATATGAAAAACTTCTAAGCTTTTTATCTAGTGCAGTATTGCTCTACCAAGACTATGATGAGATTGTGAGAAAATGATCTGCTGTGATTTTACTCTGTTGTGTGCTGCAAGGATTTGTGCTCCCCTGGCCCTACCTTGAACTCAGCAGCAGGGCTCCAGCTCAGCCTGTGCTTCCTCGCCTTGGTTCACCCCTGCCATTTCAGTGGCTGCTGACACATGAAATGCTGCACTGTTGGCAGTGCTGGATGCCCCTGGGTTCATAAGGGAAGTATTGTAAGGAATAGTTCCCCAGTGTAAGTAGGAGTAAATATGTTTATTTGTTTTGTTTTTTCTTCATCTGGAGATACCTGGATATTCTCACCTCCTGAGCTACTGGCTGAGGTCTCCTCAAGGATCCCTATGTGGCCACAGCCTCATGGTGTGGTGTAGTGATATTTTTCCCCAAAGCCTGTGATTGTGTTCCCTACTCCAACTTGCAATTTTCCCAGTCTCTCCTGTGTTTGCATTAGTGCTTATGTGGCCATCTGTATTGGTAACCCTTCTTTTTGCTGAATTAGGCAACCAGCAGAAAACTGATGATGAGACTGCACTGAAAGGGTGGCTTTTCTCCTGGCTGTGTGCTCCCACTGAACATCTTCAGAGAGGTGAATGCTCAGAAAACTAGCAGAACCACAACAACAAAACCTAAATTATTTCAATTTTCTTGGTGTGTAGCTGTCCCATATTTGCAATCTGTATGAGTAACTGAGCCAGTGTAAGAGGTGGGAGAGGAACTTTCACTCTTGACAGCTGCTCAGCTCTACTTGGCTCAGCCCCTATGAGAAGCAGAAATCCCATTTGCTAGCAGGCTTTGGCTGCCATTTAATATCTGTTGGTATGTAGGGATCTGACTCATGTTCACTTGACAAGCAGCTAAAATGGGTTAAAGTATGCTTCTCCCTCAGGCACACATCAGCTCTTTTGCAGCTGGGGTCAGGACACCACGTTTTTGGCTGGCACGCTGCTGTGCACGATATGCTCTGCTCCTGGACAACAGCGTATGGCAGTGGGGAGGAGTGAAGGGCTAGAAGGGAAACATCTCCAGATGTCAAAATCAGATTTGCAAGGGTTCATGTCCCAAAACCCACACTGTGTAACAGGGATGAAGGACTTGGCATGTGCCAAGTGGGGCACCTATTTGGGGTGATTGGCCTGGACTGTAAGTACTTGACTTGTTGTTGGCAGCTGCCTCGTGGCAGCTACAACAGCACTGGAAGGACTTTGCATTGGCTTTGAGGAGGGGTGTTTAACTTCTTTATTTCCTCAGGAATAATGCTTTTGCCCAGCAGTGCAATGTAAGTGGTGCACTGGGTCACTTTCAGGCTCACAATGCGAGAACAGTCTTTTTTTTTTTGTTGTCTCTTCTATCTTCCCATCTCCTACCCAGGAGCCATTTCTTCTCCAAGCAATAACAACTCAGATCCTTTAGTTCCTTATCCTAGTCAAGTGCTTTGATCAAGCTAGTATCTCTCTGAACATTTCCCAACACGTTTCTAGGCTTTGCACCTTGAATGAGCCTCACAGAAAAATGTAAATCCTTTTATTTTGACAGATTATTTCTTGTTCTTCTGCTCTTCTGTGGTTTGGGTGTTGTTTTTTTTTCAAGAGCACTTCTAGCATTTTACATAAAAACTAGAATGATATGTTGTAGGAATTTATTGAGTATTTCTGCTTATTCCTGGCACAGGGCCCAACCAAATCCCTGTTGAAATTTCTGGTGGGTTTAGAGCAACAACCTCTGTTTGAAAACTTATGATGCTCCTTGCTGTGGATAACTGCTGAATCTTAGTTTTTCTCCTTTCAAGATGTACGCTCTCCCTCACTGCTTGTCACTTATAAATGACACAGCTTAAAGCCATTTTGCCTACCTGGGCTCTGGAGCAGCACTGTGAGTCTGGAAAGAGAAGTGGTGGTGGTATAGCTACTGGTCAGTATTTGCCACTGCCTGTGCCCACTTCAGCAGCCACCATTTCAGTTGATATTAATGCTCCAGTCTGTTCTCAGACCTGGTTCTATTGCAAAACACATATAAGGAGAACTATTTAAGGGACTTTTAGCTTTGTTAAAACAGACTTGCTATTTTACAGCTAGATTTCTTTTTATTCTCCACTGTTTTCCTCTCCTTCGTCCTCTTAGTGTGACATGAATGTGGGCTCATATAGTAGTTCATTGCAAAATATGCTAGATTTAAAAGCAAAAGAGAACAACCCCCCCCCCTGAACTGAAATTGCCTCTTTAAAGCTGCAGCATTAAGTCTGGCCATGATCCAGCCTGGAGACTTTCCTTGGCAGAGACTGTGAAGCAGCCATCTCAGTTTGGAATTGCTCTTTCGGACACAGATTCCCACAAGAATAACAGGAAGATGATAAGCCAAGTTATGCTAGGCAGTAAAGTCCACTGCAGTCCAGCGAAGACACTCTGTCCATTCACCTCCTATGGACTGCTCTGGGGCTGCTTGAATGTAAGGGGGAGGGGAAGGGAAAGGGACAAGAGGACAGAACTGTAGCTGGGGTTTTAAATTCTTGTTTCTGAAGGATTTAAGTAATGTAGTTGAAATAGTTTAAGTGTCTATTATGGAAAATTATTATCTTTATTTCACATGTTCTTTCTGCTGTGCTCATTAAAAACTTGTTTCGTTGTTGGACTGTGATGAACTCTTACTGGGAAAATTCCTACTCTTCATTTTCTGGCATGATCCAGCTGACTTTAAAGCTAAAAGAAATCAGTTAGATTCAGTAGGTAAGCGGGGAGGTTAGAAAAAGCAATGCAAAACCAAGTATATGTTCTGAGGGATGCTGAATGATAGGAAAGAGACCATAAGGCTGAGGTCCCTTTTTGGAGCAATGCTATAACTGAAGGCAAAAAGCACATAAAGGTAGCCCATTCATTTCTAATTTGGGCAATGAAGAGTCTACCCACTTCTTACTGTCTGGCTTGGAATGACAAACAGGTGAGCCTGCCCTGCTTCATTTTCCAACAGGACATTGCTGGTTTGCAGTGCCACCTCAAAACCAATGTGTATTTGTGTAGCTCCTCACAGCAAGTACTATATAGGGGCATATACACTCTGCTGCTATTTAAAGCATCAATACCAAGCTAGTTCTTGAAATACTGCCTCTGACCTGGTTGACAAAACTAATCCAGTTCACTATGGATGGATTAACATTTTCTTTCTCTGCACTGACTCAGTATCTGAAGCAACAGTTAAGTTAGGACAAGGTCTTACCCCAAATATCTTGATCCTGCAAATTTCAATGAATTTGTCATTATGTTTTGCTAATGAGAATGAAGTGGCCTCAAATGCTCATGTAATCTCTGCTTTTTTTTTTAATTATTATTTTTTTTCTCTCTTCTGCCGGGAATGAAGTATTTCTTTCTGTTGCTTGGAAAGCCCTACCAAAGCTCATCCATACTTCTGATGCTGGATGCAGTCCATGAGCGAATCATGATTTAGTACCACATGACATAGAGGGCTTTTTTTTTTTTATTTGAAGAATATAGTTTATAGAGTTGTGTATGCTGGTGCTTTAAAAGCCCTTCCACTGAGCTCTTTCTTCACAGTACTCAATGAGAACACAGTGTTTTCTGTATTGTTTGGAATAGCCTGGGAAACAATGCCTCCCAGTGTGAACAGATCTCCTTCAGTGCATTGGCAAACTCATCTCGAAGGAATGTGGTTATCGACTAACCCATGATTTCTGATAGCAATAGCTAAAAAGAGTGGAAAAGTACTCAGCTGCCCGCAGTCCAATAGCACAGCAGTTTACCGATGCGCATGAGAAAGTCGCTTCTATTTAAAATGGTCATAAATCCTACTGGCCCAAACACAGCATCCTGGCTGCCCAGGACTGGGGAAACAGCTGTGGACTAAGGCCTCTGGTGGCATAAACTAGTGTGGCTGTGCTGGTTCCAGCAAAGCAGTTTCATCTGCACCAGTTAAATATTTCATCTTAATATATGTTACAACACTGCTACTTGTAAAAAGAGTACTTTGAATTAATGCTTATGCTTGTGCAAAAACATTCAGATGGAAAATGTAATCATCCATTGTTAACATGAGTGTCTGGATTCAATGACTGAAAGTTGGCATAGATTCATAAAATATAAAATAAGGAACACACAGAACAAATACGCTTGCATAGAGATTGATGGTTTTTCCCCTCCGGGGAAAGACTGAGAAGAGAACAGGTTTTAAGCCATTTCTACAGGGAGAGGAAGGGAGCTGGGGGATTTTAGTTCTTGGAATACTGTAAAGGTCAGTGACATTTGTCCTTGCCTCAACTTGGACACTGCACAAATTTTGGGAGTGAGCTATTCTACTTCCACCCCATGTTCTTGTGGATGGCATTTCAGCAAATGTCCAGTCATGGGTGGGCAGAGAGGACCTTGTTTCTATGTCTGGGTCCCTGCTTCCTTGTGGTGGTCCAAGGTTTCCTTCCTCCAGTGGTTGCTGTGGGCTGAGCTCCCTGGGGTTTGCCAGGCTTCAGGGGCTGGGTGCAAGTGGAGTGCACCAGGAACTGCTGCTGCAGTGCTGGTAAAGCAGATTCTGGTTTTGCTTTCACTGTTCCTACAGTATTTCTGAGTGGTACCTTCCAAGGAATACCTGAAGGAGAACAAAATCTTGCAAAGCTGGAAGAAAGCACTTCCAGATGTGGCCTCTGCTAGAATGGCTGGCCAGGCTAGGGCTGGCAGATCACTGCATTGCACAGTTTCAGATAAAGAAATGAGATTAAAACAATCACCAACCAGGAACAGTGAGATGGCCCTAAAGCCAAGGAGAACAAAGAGAAGGTGCATTTCCTGCGACAGTGGATCACTCTACCACCATGTTCCTAAGAGATGATCCACTCTTGCTAATGCTAATACTCTTCTACAAAAGCATCCAAAACTCCCCAAGAGCCTCAGATCTGCCCTGTGGAGCTGAGTGTCTGTACAGGCAGAGTCACCTGCAGCAGTGCCTCGGTGATTTTGATTAGCACTCTTGTTTTTATACAAATGACTTTCTTAAGAAGTATTTACCTAGGAGGAAAAACAACAAAAGACAAGTCATCATCAACACAACAGCTGTGTAGTTATTCAGAAAGATTTCCCAGGTCTGGCACTGCCCTGGGCCCCCTACTTCCTTCTGCCACCACCCTCTCTGCTAGCTCCGTGTTAATACTTTAACCTCATACAGAGTAAGTGTAGGGAGTGCAAAAGTTCAACTCCCTCCCATGTTCCTCCAGCTACATGGATTTCCCAGTTCCCAGGCCACAGCCTGAATTTTGGAAGTTTTTGTTTTGAAACAAGACGGTTCGAATTCCTTTTTCTGTGCAAGAAATATATGAAATGTAGTTACTGCAAGAAATATATGAAATGTAGTTACTGCAAGCAGCCACACCATGGCACTCCAGTGAAAAGTAGGTCTTAGCCAAAACCTACAGCTCATGTCAAAACTTGCTACAATAGCACATTTTACTACAGCACAGGAATGTTAATGGGATACAATTAAATATTATGTTGCAAAGAAATTACATGTCCCAAACAATTGCAATATGTATCTATGACCCTGGGGAAACTCTTTTTCTCAGCAGTGTGTTTATACTTATGTCATTTTGCTTTTTCCTTAACTCCTTTTGCCATCATCCTGCAAAAGTCATTCTGTGAGGCCATGGCTGCCTCTCACATCCAGTATGTTGCTCTAGCAGGAGCAGGGCCAGCTGACCCTGCAGATTCAGGAAGGTCAGACATGATTACCACAAACTTGCTTTGTAAGGGGAGACCAGAGAAAGTGCTTCACAGAGAGCATCTGTGAGAAACTGTAAGCTGCTCTGCCTCTCACTACTCACATAGTTTGTGTTCCAGCTTGAGGTAAGGGCTTTCGGAGGCTGGGTCTCCTGCCATGGCAGAGTCTTTATGGAAGGATATTATGAGCGGATGCAGATTCAGTAGGGAATTTGCTCTCCCACGAGGGCTGACTGTTGCAACATATCCTGCTGTGACAGGCAATGTGGTTGTGGTCCCTCATAGCCCTCCCTCTTCTCCAGCTTACATAAGGCTGTCTCCCTGGTCCCAATTCTCCCTTAACAGCTGATACAAAGCTTAATGTCTTGCTCTGAGAGCAAAAGATCACTTGCTTACTCTCCATTTGTTGAAACCACAGACGAAAGAGCCCATCTGTGATGTGGCTGGGATGAAAGGTCCACTGTGGCAGGAAGAGGTAATGCCTGTTGTGTCCTTTCGCCTTGTCCTTTCCTCTTCCTCAGTCATGTCAGCACTTGGGTGCTCTGCCAGCCACGTGCATTTTGAGGAGCTTTTGGAGATGCCGGAGCATTCGTGGAGCAGTTACAGGGGTTTCCCAGATAGGGGCTGCTGGTACAAGGGTGTTTGCACGCAAGGATAAAAGTAGAGGAGCGTGATTACAGTTTTCAAATGGAACCAGTGTCTCAAATATTATTTCACTGACTAATTTGTGTTGAGTGGGGGCAAGGTATCTTTATTAACATGTGTCATTGCAGTGTAGTATCAACATTTTTCTAAAAGTTGAACTACTTTCCTTTATCCCAAAGTCTGGAAGAGCCACCTCATGGGTAAATGATAGATTTGCAAGCCAAAGACTTATAAAAATCATGAGCTGTCTTATATTACTAACTCTAAGTTAGAAGAACAAAACAATGACATGAAAAATACTTAAACAAGTAGTTAATGTTATTTCACTCTGGAGTCTGGTAGGCCTGCATTTTCTTTCTTAGTCAAGTCTCATTCTTCTGCTCCGAAAAACTCCTGTTTTCCCCTTATTCTTCAAGTAGCGGGCGAGGAACAAGGTGGAGCTGCATGGAGAATCTGGCCCCTTTGCCACAAAAAAACACATGGAGAATGACTGCAGTGCAGGGACCAGCTCTGGAATTAATTTGCCCAACATATAACTGAATTAAATCATGCTCTGACTCCTGTGCTTGATGGAACCTTTTTAGGGGCTTCTGGATGCCATGGAGGAGGTTGGGAACTCATTGTGCAGACTGCCACCAACCTGCCTGGGGAAGTGGCAGGAAGAGCCAGGCTGGGACTATGCTTCCTCCAAGGGTTCATGTGGTGCCTGTCTGCTACCCTGTCTCCTGACAAGCTGATTCAGCCACACTGGCCTCATGCAGGCAGTGGCGCAAACCTCAGGTTGTGGTTGGTACCACAGCCTGTGTGACTTTCATAAGTTGTTCAAATTGGAGCTAGTGATTTCCATTGTTGGTGGGAGAGGTGGTGGGGAAGAGGGGGAGGAAGGTTGTGTTAAAGAAAAACGTGGAAATTTTTGTCCTTTTTCTGTTAACTAACAATTTTTTTGTGTGGTCAGAACTATGGAATGTGCATTTTTTTTATTTTATTTTTTGAAGGATGAACTGCTGTTGAAGGAAACAAAGCAGCTTTGAAAGCTGTAAGACCAGAATCCAGTTTTCTGGATTCTAGCATTTTAGTATGAACTCTCTGTATCCTTGATACTGTCACCCCAGGGACAGAGCCTGCCCACTGGCAGCACTGGGAACTACAGGCCCAAGGATCTCAGAAACTCTGATCTTCCTCACAGGCCCCTAGGGCACCCTTTCCTGCTGTCTGCTTCCCCTGCACATGGATGTCTACCCTTCACAGAGTACAGATACTCATTTTCTTTTCCACACAGAGCAATTCAAAGGTTCTACTGCAGGATTAGTGTAAATAATCCCTTCTGGCGAGTTCTCTAGACAAAAGATTGCCTATGAGCTGATACTGTGAGGACAATTCCTCTATCTGTAATCCCAGAAAACCACTTGAAATTCTAGGCGATGAGAGCAGAAAAAGATACCAGTTACTATAGTTGCAGAGAGGAGCAACCAGTAGTGTTTGCACTACTAGTTCTTTAGTGGCACTTGTACCCAAGTCTGTTCTGGATGTACCCCACTTCTGACAATATGCATAATTAGATGTAGCAAATTCTTGGGCTTCTTTTTTTTTGTTTTTAATCTCTTAAAGACTTCTTGACTAATATTTGTGTTAGTTAAAGTTGTTATCTAAACTAATCTTCTGCAAGTCTATGCACATTTTTGTGCACGCAGCGGGTCAAGTTCTAGTAGGTCAAGTTCTCTTCTGTAAGTAAGGTCTGTTTGGTGACAGATACTTGGAGAGCTGCTTATAACTCAGTATAACAGAGCATTCTGCACACTGTTCTTACTTGCAGTGTCTGGACATTGGGAACACCAATTAAAAACTGCTGTGATGCCATCACATCTTCTTCCATCTTTTTGGGTCCTGTCCAGCTCCTTGCACCCAAAGCTCAAAGGGAGGGTGGTACAGAAGGCACTGATGCATATCTCTGCAGACTGGTCTCTCATGATGCAATAAAGAAGTTCCCGGTTGGTCTGGAAAGGGAATTCCACTCCACTGGCACTGCTGACTAGCTGAAAAGGGAGAAGGGCAGAATTTGGTCCAGGAATCTCAATTCTGCACAATTTCTTTGCCATCACACTGAGGAAGGCTCCTGAAGGTTGACGAACCTCCACCCAGCTGAGGGCCATCTCCTCATTGCAGTCAGAGCTGCATGACTCCAGGGGAATGTGGACTCCTTATTAAACAGCAGAGGCAGGAAAAGCTAATGTAATTCTAACTGGCAGTATTGCAAGTTGATTTTTGTACTTCAGGTAGATTAACAGCAACATAGGTGGGTTTTTCTATATTATGTAGTTTATTTCAGCCTCTAATTAGGTTACATTGTGTTCACAATCTTGACACTTGACACAGCAGCTGCCAAAGTTGGTTTCTGGACAGGATTGTCTTGAGAACACTATGTGCTGTGAATTGGATAAAGTGTGCTCAGTCTGGATGTATGTCTCTGCTTGCCCCTTCCATTGCAACTTTGTTGTGGTAATCTTTATGAAACCCAAACCAGCCGCTTTCTAGTTTTACACAAAAGACATTAATTGGGATTTCTGGGTTTGGTGTAAGAACCAACTCTACTTGTAGGAGTTGTCTACCTATGATGGTCTTTTCCACAAATTTCAGAAGTTTGCCTTGCCTCAGAATCTGATACAGGGATTATTAAGTATTGATAAGTAAAAGCATATAAAACCTTTGTAGTCAGTCCCTCATGGCCCCACGTCTATTAAAAATAGCAGCTGACAGATCTGATTTACACATGCCAGAGTGAAAATTACTGCCAGGCAATTAATCTGTGTCTGTCATTGGCTATATTTGTTGGTTGCACTTTTAGTAAGCTCCTTGCACAAATTCTCCCCAAAAAGTGTGTAGTGAAGCTGCCTTCCTGAATCAACCCTTCTGTAAGGTTATCAGCTTGTAAAGCCAAAAGAGTCCCCAACTACAAATATAGAAGCAGCAAGAGGAGTGGAAATATTTGCATCCCATTGATACGTTCGACTCAATCATATTTCTATGAATATATTTAATATATTATATATGATTCTTAGTGCCCTTTTAACAGGTACTTACAAAACTACAAATTCTGTAGCTCTTTTAAAATGCATTAACATTTTAGAATTTTTAAAACCATGATGGAAATGACAACTATCTTGCTTTTTAAGAGTTTTTTTAGTTTTAGAAGACCTGTCCCTGTGTTTCACAAGCCACTGATTTGCATAGTAGCACTAGCCATGTGAGCACCATTGATTTGGTGATGAAGGTCACAGTCCAAATACTCCCAGCCTGTTCTTGGCCCATCACAACCTCCCAAGCCCCTGAAGTCAAGAGCAGAGCTTGTCTGACTGTAAAACAGGAATGAAGTCCTAATCCTTGTAAGCACCTTTTCTAGATAAGTCCTTGGTGCATGGAGGAGTTTGTTGCTCTGACCATGTCAGCATAATCAGAGCAGACTAGCTCTCCCAGTGCATTCAAATGCTGCAGCAGCTGGTCTGGTTTGCTTCTATCAATATGGATCCATTTATGATGGAGCTTTTACACAGGCAGGTGTATCCTTTTTTTTTTACATAGCCACCTGGCAAAGCTTTGCTGCCTTCACTCCTGGCTGTAGAGGCTGTGAGCACGTGTTGACTCCCAGGCACAGCTGACCCTTTTTGGGTCTGTCAGATGCAGGGCGATGAGCATGAGTGGTGTGGAGGGACCGAGGCTGAGACCTGAGTTTGAACTGACAGTTGGAGGGGTGGTCCAGCTGGGTGTGCCATTCAGCAAACATTCATGGCTAAAGCAAAAAACCTTAATGCTTACAGACCACAGATACCTGGGATATCTAATATGCCCTATGGTTGAGTCACACTGTTTTTGGCAGTTCAGTGGTTGATTTCACTGTTTTAGCTGATTGACCTTCTGAAACAGGAAGTTTCAGCAGTCTTGTGGTTCAGAAGCATAATTTTGTTTCCTAGCATGACAACCCTGCTGCTCTTCCCCAGGAAGGTTGCTTTCTTGGCTTGTACCCTTTCAACAACAGCCAGAATAATATAGGCAGCCTCATGCCTCAGATAACTCAGCTTTACATGACATTAAAGAGTGTGCCAAGCCAATGAAAATGGGAACATGAGCAGTGGTAGGTGTTAGTCATTCATCTGCTCCTTGATGTTTTGGCTTGTTTTCACTGCCATAGAGCCCCCTGATAGGGTAGATAGGGCCATGCAGACACATTATGGGAGAAAGAGTGACCTATTGTAGTGAGAGTTTTGTGTTTGTGGCTTGTGCTGTCATATAATGAAATTATCCATGCCTGGACAGGGAAGGGACCGACTGCTGCAAGCTGGTGGTTGCTTTGAGTAGCTGGGGTTGCTGTGAGGCTCTGCTGCCCTAGATTAAACCACTGTTTCACCTTATGTATGCTTGGTCCTGTTGATCATGGCATAGACAATTTTACAAACACTGGACTTAGACACATCTTGGGGAAAGATATTAAATGAAGGGGAGAAAACACTAATTACTGTGTCTGCCTATATGTTGTGGTCTGTTCCCCTGCAGCAGCCTGTGAATCATATTTCCATGGGGTGTGAAGATGACTGGAGGACAGGGAAAGCTCCTGAGCACTGCATAGAGCTGCTGAGTAACAGGAGAGAGTGCGAGGGGTGGCCATTGTGCCAGTGGTGGAGGGGCAAGCAGCCAGGGGGCTGGGACAGGTGCTGCTCCCAGGCATGGCTGGCCATGACTCAGCTTCGTGCTGGGGCAGCTCTAGCATGGTACCATGCTGGGGCAGCCGTATTCTACTGCATAGAAAGGCTCATGAGCTCAAGCACAGCATCATGTTAATTCAGCTCTTGCTTTTCTGCACTTGGAGTCTATAACTTCTAGATAATGACAACCACAGCCACAAAGATACCTAAATCCTAACTAAACAGTGCAGTTAGTTGAAAACTGCCACCATATCCATGGGCCTAGAGGTGCTCTAGATTTTGCTAGCAATTTTCCAGAGGTGCTCTAAGTTTGGTGGCAACGCAGCTCATGACAGCAATGCCATGCTGGCTGAGTGACTTGCTGCAAGGTGTTTCTCGCAGTCAAGACTGTGCATGGCTCAGCATCAAATCTTGAGACTGAAATTCCCAGTTGTGTGGCCAACATTTTGGCTAGTCATCCTGGGCTGCCCTTAGTCCAGAAAGGGAACTGAGTGTTTATGGAAAGAGGTTTGTCTCGTATTAAAATGGCTGGTTGCTTTCATTATTATACAGTAGATCCATGCCTAGAGACCTAATCCGTAAGGTAGGGATTTGGGTCTCCTCTCTGTCTGAGATGATCCTCAAGCTGACTCCTTCCTGTTGGTCCCAAATTGCTGAGCTATAAGCCATTCTGTGAGAAGGGGAAACATCATCCTGTGGATGAGAAGACCATTGCATTTACAAAACTTGCACAAAACTAAGAGCAACAATGGGAGGAGTGGCAGGCCTCTCTTTTGCCAGTACTTATCTCTGAAGAGAAATGCTTATAGCTGAAAGATGTGGCCTCAGGCAGAAGTCTCCTACCACCTGAGGAGAGTAGAGCTCTAACTACAGTGGTATTACATGAAAGATTGGAGCATGGCTCTGTCCTCTGCCAGTGTTCTAATTGAGAGGCAAGTGCCTGAGTAGCTGAGTCAAACCCGAGCTGTGTGGTGTTTTTGTGTTTTAGGAGCGGCACCTGGAAGAGAAAAACCATGGTGAGCACAGCATAGCAAAGCACTGCATGGCAGAGCCGAGTCTCCGAGGGCCAGGGCAGGCTGGGAGGAATGTGCAAAACTGAATTTTGGATGCAGGGTCAGGGAGTGCTAGGCACATCCCCTGGCTGTGAAGGCAGTGCCTTGACTGGCAGCTCATGATGGGCAGCTGAACATGTCCCCAGAAGTGCTGGCATCATCTGCAGGGCCTAGGGCCTTTTGGCTTCACAGCAGTTGGGCTGCCACAGGGGTCAGAGCACTGCTCTGTCTCCTTTGCAGCTGGAGAAACTATCTGCCCAGTACCAAATGAATGTCTTAATCTGCCAAGGATTAATAGGTGTGGGGCCCTGCTCCCCTTCCTTTTGAGGGAGGAAGTTTTGGCTGCATGAGAGGTTTTACAGCAATGCCTCCTTGCCTTGCAATAGACAGGCTTTTTAAAAAGACTTAGGCATTTTCCCTTTACCAGTGCTTCTGTGCCTCTTGTACTCCAAATGCTTGCACTGTGCCCGTGGGGCACCTCTGTGGTGGGACTGGGCACCCTGCCTTGTGGTGGAGCCTGCTTGGTTTACCTGCTTGGCTCTGGGACCAGCCTTCCCAGGTACACATGACTGCACTGTCAGAGTGGTACTTGCAGTGCCATATTTTACCAATATAACGTTCGCTCTTAAATTTTCCTTATCATGCTTTTCCTTAGTAGGTTGTAGAGGATGGCCTTTGCCTCAAATATGTGGCAGAATCAGGGAGGGAACTCCCAGAATGGAGGTGGCTGCAGTCTACTTCCATCAGCCAGCAGCAGGGCTGGGCAGTTAAGAGACTCCCAGACCCCAGTGTGGTTTTTAGGAGTCAGCCTCTTGCTTCTCAGGAACCAGTCTGTGCCTTCAGCTTGTGTACTGACATGAAAATCCAACATGGAGATGAGGAGAAGCAACAACAACCAGATGACTGAAAGCACATTTGAGTGTTAGTGATATATTTTAATAAACACAATGCTGTTTTTTCATCACAGCCCTCCCCTCTCCCCTGCTGCCCCAGGATGCCTGCAGTGAGACGCCAAATTGCAGATTATGCATTTCAGGGACCTAACTGAAAACAGATGCCATGTTCCTGAGAGCTGCCTTCCTGTACTGTCTGTGGCAGACCTGGCATTGCAGAGACTACCCCCCTGGCATGTGGGGTACACTGGGGGCACACCTTCCATGCAGGAAGCTGCTGAGCACATCACCCTGCCCTTCACCTCTCCCCAGGGCCCTGGTACTATTTTTTTTTATTATTATTATTTTTTTTTATTTTTAGTCACTTTCCTCACATGGTGAACGAGACCCCAAAGGGAAAATCAAGAGCAGCCTTCAACTCCCCCTCCTTCCCCTGTCCTGCCATGAGTGTTCAGGGAAAACAGAACTGAAACAAATTGTAATGTTTAGGAACTGGCTAAAATTAGGATTCCTCATGAATAATGACATTCTCACCAGATAGGGAATTAGTTAAATTTTTTTTCTGCCATGGGTACTGCTTTTTCCTCATGCTGGAGAGCACTTTGCTGTGCAACTGGGAAAAAGGTGTCCAAATTCCCTGCTTCCACAGCAGAGTCAGCTGCTGCTTCATTATAAGTATTGAAAAGAAAGTTGGAAACATGATAAACACATTCGTTAGGCGAGTTTGCTCTATAATTCCTTGGACTTCTTCTGCAAACACTCTGCTGGTATGAGAGCCCAGCAAGACCATGAGAACCTGCATCATGGTTCCTGCAGGATTTAGCTGGAGGGACTGGAGGTACTGCGGTCCCTGCTGGGCTCATCAGCAACAGCTCTGCAGTTCTGCAGTGAGGTTGGTGTCCATGGGGGACACGGAGACAGCCTGTCCCTCTAATGGCAAATAAAACCTCATCCAGGGGTGGCTGCTTGTGACAAGCAGCACTGTTGTTTCAAGGTTCCATGAGCCTAAAGAAAGAGGGCAGTTGAAGGGAGAGAGGTGCCCTTTATGTATCTGTTAAATAAATTAAGTTTGAGGGAGATCTGCTATTGTGTACTGAAAAAAAGAGGGTTGTTACGGAGCAAAGGAGCTGAAGTGACTGCCAAAATGTCTAATACGATTCAAAGCCTTTAGACTTTACATAAAGAAACTACACAGCTCAGCTAAGTAGGCTGGTTAAAGCCAAGCAGTCTCTTACACTCTAAACAAAAACTAGATAAAAGCTTCTCCCTGCCATGTGGCTGGGAATAATGTGTTGCCTCTGGACTCCTTGAACCTGACCTGAGATGCACTAACTTATCTGCCTTGACTGGGTGGCACTGAAGAGCCCTTACTGAGTTCAGGAAGGCTGTAAATATGCCCGTGGTGACAAATACATTACACTGTTTACACTACCATAGGAAACGACAACTTGCATAAAGAATACCTGGCTCTGAGTTAGCAAGTTTTGGAGAGCATCAGTGACAAATGCAAAAATGTGCCACGGGAAAAAAAATACTCCATTGTGTAAAGTGTCTAGGCATTTTTAAAGAGGTGATTGTTATACTGACAGTGGAGGAAGGGGTGATACAGGCTGTATTTATCCACTTTAGTATATTTTAACAACAGAAGTAATATTTTCAGCTCTGGAATTCAGACAATGAAATTGGTCTGTGTGGTCCAAGGCCTGATTCCCTGGGATGAGAGCCCAGCAGAGGGCATGGGTAGGCCCATGGTATGGCTCCGTAAGAAGTCCTTTGGATGCTCTTTTCCATCAAAATATTAAAAATGAAAAGCCCATTCCCTCTAAAATAAGCTCTTTAATTCATAGATGAGAAGTGGTGTGGAGAGGGCTGAGCACATAATGTCCTCCTATCAGTAGTGTGTAAGGTAAATCAGAGGCGTTCAAAAAGTGCCCACTACAGATGATGAGGCTTGACTGAAGCAGTGGCTGGATGGAGGATGGCTGCTCCTGAGACAGCTACTGGCATTAAAGCTGCCCTTTGCATTTATGTGAAACATTATCCTGGCTGCAAAATGGGCTGCTGATGGGCTGAAAAATACGTATGTGCTTCCTTCATGACTCCACTTATATGTACATACACTTCTTTTTTCTGTTTGTTTTCAGGATGTTTTTCAAGCAATAGGTCATTTTTCTATTGCAAGGTGATACATCTACCAAGGATAAGAAAATTTCCTATTGGCACTTATCAAAAATTTCATATTAAGCACACATTTGTTTAATACAGTAACAGAGTTTTGTTTTAAAACATGTCTGGTTTTGTTTAGGTAAGCACAGCATGCTTGATGGTTAGGAAGTAATGCTCATTACTGCTATTATTATTGTCAGTTAAGCCAAAAGTTTTGAGTATGAGTGGGTGAAAATATGAAAAAGTCACAATCTAGCATATCTTCATCTCATAACAGAGATTTTTTTTTAAGTCATGCTTGGAAATTGTGTATTTGCTTGTGTTGACTGCACTGGTGTATTTTAAAAAGCTGGTTTTACTACCTTTATTATTGGCTTTTTCTCAGAAGTCACTCCCATGAGTGTGAGTAAAATATGTGTGTGCATGTTCTAGATACAGCTTGTTGGCATGAAGATGTTTTTGCAAGTGTCTGTAGATATTTCTCCATCTTTTCAACTACTCAAATCTATCTTCCTGAGAGAAGAGGACCTGGTGTGGGAGGTGCAGAGAGGCAGCATCCTACAGACCCATCTGCTGATGTGGTGGGGGGCTTGATCCTGTGTGCATGAAGGGCGTGGACCCTGCAGGGAACATAACTGGGACTGAGAGACCCCCTTGTTCTGCTTGCCTTGTTTTTCTGCTGGATGTAGAACTTGGTGCCCATGGCATGCAGAGATGCTTGCACATAAAGTAAGACAGAGGTTTCCCCACTGTGGTGGGGACAGAGGAAGGAGAATGCCCTTGGGTTAGAATCAGCAGGGATTTAGTAACTGTGAGTCTGGTCACTGTGAATTTATAAATTGAAGCATGTTTTTTGAAAGCTTTTCATATGTTCTGAAACCTTTCTCCAAAGCAATTATATGATTTATTAAAACATTTTACAAGGCTTCTTGATATGAAGGGAATCTCATACATAGCAGGGACAAAACAGGAGAGATTCACTGTCAGGAGTTATTAATAAACTCCAAGGGGAAGAGACTGTCAGGAAAAGGAAATTCTCTGGCACAACAGAATGGCAGGTAATTAATAATTGCTGCAATTACAGTTAGCAATAACTAGCGTACATTCTGACTGTTCATCAGTGACTTGCCAGGCTTCGTTACTCACATGTTCTTTCTGGTAAAAACCCAAACCAACAAGCAAATCTCATCATGTTTTGGTGTGAGTTTGGCTTTTCTTGAAATATGATGTTTGATATTGAGTCAGAAACACTCTGTATTTTTATTTTAGGGAGACAAGTCCTTCTGAAGGCTTCAACACAGCTTCACAGGGCATCACCAGACTGCCAAAGCCTGGGCTCCTCCTGCTCAGCTCACAGGGATGAGGAAGCAGGACTTCTCCTTGGACCTACCAAACCTGGAAATCCCGAACACATTTGCTTTCTTAAAAGGCGTAGCCTGATTCTTCCAGAGTCCAACACAGTGATTTGGTTCAGAAAATGGAGCCTGAGAGGGAGTAACTTGCACTTCCAGACCATTAGAATAGAGGAACTGAAGTGTGCCTTTTGAGGAGAGCCCTGTCTTGCAGCATAAAGCAGGTGCCTGGTATGCCAGGGGACGATGAGATGTGGTGTTAGTGTCATAGAACTGTAGAATCATTGAATATCTTGAGTTGGAAGGAACCCACAAGGATCATCAAATTCCAACTCATGGCCCTGGACAGGACAACCCCAAGAATCACACAATGTGCCTGAGAGCATTGTCCAAACACTTCCTGAATGTGGCAGGCTTGGTACTGTGATCACTTCCTACTTTTGTGGGGAGCCTGTTCTAACAGCCAACCACCATCTGGATGAAAAACTTTTTTCTAATATCCAACCTAAACCTCCCCTGACACAACTTCATGCCATTCTGTTGGGTGCTGTCACTAGTCACCACAGAGAAGAGATCAGTGTCTGCCCCTCTACTTTCCCTCCTGAGGAAGCTGTGGAGTGCTGTGAGGTCTCCCCTCAGACTCCTCCAGGCTGAACAAGCCAAGTGAGCTCAGCCACTCCTAGTATGGCCTTCCCTCTAGAACTTTCACCATCTTCGTTGCCCTCCTTTGGATTCTCTCTAATAACTTTTTATCTTTCTTATTTTGTGGCTCCCAGAACTGCACACAGCACTTGAGGTGAGGCCACACCAGCTCAGAATAGAGCAGGACAATCCCCTCCCTCAACTGGCTGGCGATGCTTTGCCTGATGCCCCCCAGGACATGGTTGGCCCTCCTGCCTGCCAGGGCACTGCTGACTCATGTCCAACTTGCCATGAACCAGGACCCCCAGGTCCCTGTCTGTGGCACTGCTTTCCAGCCTCTTGTTCCCTAGTCTGTACATACATCCAGGGTTGCCCCACCCCAGGTCTCAGCACTGCTGTTAAAAATGGTTAGGCTTTCAGGAACATTTGCAGCATCAGGCAGCCAATAACTCTATGGAGACATTGGTTATTTTGTGGAGTCAAAGCTATTCAGAGGAAATATCACAAAGGAAAAGAAATTTCCATATTCTAAGGGGCATATTCTGTATTTCCACATTCTAAGAGCAGGAGAGCAACTGTGTGGCAAGACCTCAGATTCAAAAGAATTGTGGCATATGCGTGTAGTGATTAAAAAATGAGAGTTTTGTGTAATGTTAAATAAGGGAAGCTGAAGTTGTCTTGAGCAAAATTAGTACTAGCTTACAATAGTGATTTCTAATAGCCATTAAAACTCTGTGTGGAGTATGTTTTATTTATTTTAATTCATGAAAAACAGACAAATGCCTTTTGCATCCCGTGATCCAATGGTTGGCTTTTGTGAGAACCCAGTGAAAAAGTACCTGAAGACTTCCTAGCTAGGACAGAAGATGTCTCAAAGAAATGACAATGTGTCTTGACCAGGGAAAGGTCAGCTATATTATGGTAGCCTCAGTGACACAGACTTCGAGCCTGCTATTAGGTGAATATGTGCTGATACAGAGATATGCGCAACTCTAGCCAATTAAATGTTTTGGGATGGGTACCTTAGAATAATTTATTCGACTGACTGAGAATATCTGCTGTACACTGAATTATGTGCCTTTTATTCTACTATGTATAACTACTGGAGCATTGACAAAGGTGCCATTTTCAATGATGGTCATGTTTGAGCCAAGGCTGTGTTAGTGTGTGATGCTGTTGTGATGTGTGCTGTTTTTAGGTAGCTGAGCCCTGGTGATCCAGGGTGAAATTATTTCCTTGTCTAGTGTAGAATGGATGTTGATTCTCTTTGAAAAAAAAGCCTTGATGATCAAGGATGTCTAAAGAAATGTAGCATGTCTAGTGGACAATTTAAGGCTCAAAAAGTGCTTTAGATTATGAGAGCAGAATAGCTAGGTTTAGTTCATAGCTCACAAAGCAGTGTTGCAAATATTATCCACTAACAGGTGTTAGAAAGGAAGAAGAGGATGCAGAAATCACATGGGAGAGGGTGAACTTCAGAAGAAGACGAGAAGCCTTAAGCAGAACTTGTCACCTTTCTCAGCATTGGCTCTGAAAGTATGCAGATGTGAGGGAAGCCAGTGGTACTCCAGGTTCCTAGGCAGAAGTTTCAAGAGTGATGCTATTTTTTAAATGATTATACAGCTGTTGATAAACCCAGAGCTTTTGGATGTGACGAACTCCCTTGCCAGGAGCTTGGCCACGTGAAAGGTTGCACAGGGCCATTGAAAAGCATCAGGCCATTGCTGAAGGGGATTCCATAATTAGACCAATGCGGTATCATGAATATGACAAAGCAAATTAATATCTCCAGACTTTCACCAAAACAAAACTGACTCAATGAGAGTGTCAAATACTCCTCCTGACTCTCTCACTGAGTAACTGAAGGCAGAGGAACAGAGTGTCTCTTCATCCCTCAACTGCATGTAACCAGCACCACTGAATGTGTTTCTGGCTTCCCCAAATTCATCATGGTGCTTCTGGAAGTGCTATTAGCTTGTGAATATGTGGAAGGGGAGAGTTTTCTTCAGAGAACAAGGACTTCTGCCAGCTCCTCTGTGCTTTACATATTCAAAATCACATCCATGCTGCTGCATATAGCAACAAGAAGAGGTACAATACTGGCATGGAGAACTTCCATGCGCCTTTTAGGAGGCAGCCTGAGTTTGCCAAAACCATGGCATTTGTGTGACATTTTTCTCAGAAGGCCAGACATGCTGCTTTCCTAAATTATCCATTTGGCCCAAGCAAGTATTATCAGGGTTTGGTGATGGTTTGAAATAGGGAGATTAAATGCAGCATGTTCTTGGTTGTTACCCAAGGCAGAGAGGGATGAGATGTCTGAGAACTTGTGTGGATGCTGAGCCCTTTCCAGAGCTGGAGAAACAAAACTGAAGGGTGCAAGCTAACTGGCATGGGAATTGGAAAAAAAAGAAAAAAAGGAGGGATGCCTTTAACATGATGAGAAACAAAGCACAGAGGTCATCTTTGGATGGTTTCCAAGACAGTTAGCTTGTGACAACATCAATAGGCAATGCAGAAGATTGTAAAACACCTGTCTCTTTCCCTCTGGATGATTATGCAGCAAATTGTGACCAGCTTGTGAACTGTGAGGTGGCAACTTCCAGCTAAGAGCAGCAGCAAAGTGCTGCAGAGGTTGGATGCAGAGGACAGTCATACCTTATTGCTGTTTAGCAGAGACTCTGTGATCCAGGAGCTGAGATACTCCAAGTCTATCTTCTTCCACCCTTAACAGAAACTTCACCAGTGCAGTAGAAGTTTGTCATATTTGCCATTAATTTTTTCACATTAAGTAGGAGTTTTTATTCTTTTTCTGTTAAAAAATTCCACAGTAATTCTCTCCCCCACCACCTTTTAAGTTTGCATGCAGGCCTTCGTGTCTTGATGATGGTTATATCCAGAAGGTTTATACTGTTTTCATAAACGGTTTAAAATCTTACTTAAAATTCTTTCCTCTGTTTAATATGTAATTTTTCAAAATAGTTTAAAGGGCCTTGGGGATTTCACTGACCATCTTGTCTTTTTAGGCTTAAGGCCCAGGCATTTTTTGATAGACTGCCTGTCTCACTGCAGATGTACTTTGAAACACAGTTTTATTTGGAGAGGTGCTGCATACCTACACCCTGGAGTCTTCCAATGTACATCTGCAGCTGACCCCTCCCATTGCTTTTTATAAAACTTAGTTTTGCTGGTTTGGGGAAAATATAAACAGTCCATAGTTAGAAAGCTATGTTTTTACCTGCCTCTGAATTTTTATTTCTGGTTGCTTCAGAGGGCTTAAGCCCTTTCAAGCCCAAAACCCCATTGGGACTGCAATAAATCTTTAAGAGATGCTTCAGTGTAGTCATGTCTGGAGCTGCACTGCCACCTTCTAATGGTGAATGAATGAGGTCTTGCTCACACCACAAAAACTGACGCAAAGATAAAGCACATTTTTATGTCTTCAACACAGATGACAGACCATGGGGGTCTCAGTGCCCTGAACTGGAGGACCTTGACTGCGGAAATGATCCACTCTCTGATGACCCTAAAACTATGTGGGATTTGCTGCTCCACCTGGATCCCTACAAATCTATGGGACCCTGAGTTTGTCCAAGAATCCTCACAGAGCTTGGCTGATGTCATCACAAAACCTCTCTCAATGATTTTTGAGCATTCTTGGGAATCCAGAGAGGTCCCAGTTGACTGGAAGCTGGTGAATGTTGTTCCTATTTTCAAGAAAGGCAAGAAGGAGCACCCCAAAAACTACAGGTCTGTCAATCTCACTTCAGTGCCTGGTAAAGTTATGGAGAGGATTATTCTGGGAAGTATTGAAAACCACCTGAAAACCAACACACTCATTGGTTACAGCCAGCACAGCTTCATGAGAGGAAAGTCCTGCTTAACCAACCTGATTTCCTTTTATGACAAGGTAACCAACCCAGTTGATCTAGGGAAGCCAGTTGATGTAATCTTTTTGGATTTCAGTAAAGCTTTTCATACTGTCCGAGTGAGCAGTTGGCTCTCAGCTCAAGCACAGAGGGTAACAGTGAATGTGGTAACATCAGAATGGTGACCTGTAACTAGTGAGGTTCCACAGGGCTCCATCTTCGAGTTGGACTTGATGATCGTTCTGAGTCCCTTTCAACTCAGCATATTCTGTGGTTCTGTGGTAAAAAATAACATTTCACAGCAGCCCGAGAACAGTAGATACCTGTGCTGTTAGAAAGTGAGAGGTACAGTCCCTTAAAACTGCATTTATTTAACATGCCCTCTTAAACAGTCATGCCACAAAAAGGAAGAAAAATGGCTGCTGAAAATGTATGTATGGATTTGAAACAATTCCAATCAAATTTTACATTTAATTTGAAGAGATTTGAAAAAAAATTGAGAGTGGTGAGATACAGTGTAGGGCTTGGATGCGGCTGGGATCATTTTCCAGACAGGCTCTTCTGCTTCTGGGTGTTTTTTTTCTGCAGAGCCCTTTCATTCAAACCATACACTGAACAAACCTAGAATGGGTTGCCAGCCTGTCCTCTTCTCATGTGTTATTAGCTTGTTAGCTAATGAACCACTATCCTCTCCTTTCCCTGTTCAGATCCTTGCTGGTGCTACTAGTCTCCTACAGCCAGATCAGCTCTCTCTTTGGTCCAGGGTGGCCCTGGACAGCTGTCGTTGGTCACACAGCTCAGTGCTGGAGCAGGGGCTTTTGTCCTGCTGGAGACTGTATGGAGAAGATCAGCACCAGGAGGCCCAGCTTTCTCCCTCCACTCCTGAACTTACTTTACAAGGGAAAAAGGCTTGTGGCAGAGACTGCAAAGGTAGGATTTTGGACATACATGACCAGTACCATATTAGATCACATTACATTGTTTAGCACAAGGTTAGGAGGTGTGTAATCTGCTCAGATATTTATAGATATCAGACTAAGCATACTCTGTTATTCCATAGTAAATTGGGCTCCAGTCTTGTAGTCTCCAAGCTACGCTGATTTCAGCCTCAAGTTAGTATATATTTGTGGACCTCCTGAATAGATACGGCTCAGACTGACCCTGTCTCCAGATGAACATGGTACCTTGGGAATCAGAAGGGCTGTAAACTTGGAGTTATTGATCTGTTAGAAAAAAATTGCAAAATTATTTGGGAAGGCTGAAGAAAAACATGGCTGGTGACTGAATTCATAGTGCAGCCAGAAATACAATGGCACATAGCTTTGATGTCCACATATGAGTTCCCCTAGTAAAAATAATAATAATAATAATAACAACAACAACAACATGTTTATTTTGTGAATTTAAATGTTTTGGCATGTTTGAGAAAGTTTTAAACATCCAAAACTAGGCTCTTCCAGGTTGCTCTCTGGTTCTTTGTTTTAGGACCTATGACAAGCAACACCAGCTGTTGCGCTCCAACCCACTGGTGTTTCCAGATGGTGCAACCCAGTTAGAAAGGTGGCCCACTGCAAGGAGTTTGTAACTAACAGGTTGGATTACTTATCTGTAGCCAGTACCACAGTTGAAGTCTATTCTTCACAACATGCTTCCACAAAAATGAATTAAAAAAATATTTGAGACTTTTGCACAATCTTGAACATATACCATATGTCTGATGTTCCTGTCTGAAAGCTGGACTATAAACCAGCTGGGACAGGAATTTTCACAGCTCTTTTCATTAACATGAATACTGGGATAAGCAATGAATGAAAATCCTCATAATTTCAAGCTGATGTTTTTGATCACAAATAACTGTATACTTCTGAATATCTCTCAAAATCTGCTGCTTGTTGCTTCTGAATATGCATGTAACAGAGATCATAATTGTGCTGCAGCACTGTAAAGCTGTTCAGTTTGGAAAACTTTGAAGTCCTGTACATCTCTATCTTCTGCAACAAAAAAGTGAAATCAGGATATAAAATTAATATTCTTCCATCAAAATAGCCCGTTCCAACTAGTACACTTAAACAAGAGATGGAATATGATGGCAAATGGTAGAGCTATTTGAAATTGCCTATATTTGCTCTTCTATTGTGTGCTTGAAATAATTGAAATTAGATACAAGGTGAATACCAGCAGGAGTCCTAATTTCAATTCATTTTTTTAAAGTAAGTCAGAAATGAATACTAAAAATGTGTCCACATATGCTTCCAGGAAGACATTTTATATAGTTGATACAACTGTTACCTTTTAGAAGTTGTTATTTTTGGCTGCTAATTATGCCCATTTCATGTATGTGAATAACAGCAGAGAATTAAGAAGTGAAAGTGTTTTATTACAGCAAAATGTCCTTTATTTGTGAATGTGAACTCCAGAAGGTTTGTACAGGAGCTACCAGAGAGCGCAAGTCAAAGGGGCAACTTTAAAGATTTTTTTTTCCTAAATATAGCTCTTTCTGGCAATCCCTGAAGTTAAACAAGCATTGGATGTTGTCATTAGAGTATCTGGAATGAGACTGGAGGTATGTGAGAGGCTCCACCTTGAGCTCCCATGCAGGTCAGGGCCAGAGATCAGAGGTGAGGGGTGGGTGAGATGGGGGATGCACCCACCTAGAATTGAGTAATGCAGGCTTTGGACAACTCAGTGAGAGTCTATCTTGATATAATGTTGAGGAATGGGGCTGGAGAGGTGAAAGAAAGTGTGAGTTATATCAATATGGCATTTATCTAGGTTCCTTTCAGGCTCTTGATTTTGGCTGTGCATGACAAGGATGTGCAGCCCCTCCTGCCTCATGCTGTGTTTTAAAGCTGTATTCTTGCCTCTTGGTGACTGTAAGGATTTTGACACAGGCAAGTTTTCCAGAAACTATTTCTTAAATTTTCCCTCTTTGTCTCTATTTGAAAAAAATAAATCACTCTTGCTTGTCTTGAAACCCATCTGGATATTAAAACAGGCTGGATTTTTATTTTCTTTCATCAAATAGCTTGTGCTGACAAATGCAACTTTGACTTAGCAGTGGCTGCCTATGGATTGGAGACAGGCTTGACAACAGTATAGATGAACAGAACAGGGAAGAATGTCTCATAATTCTACGAATTATTTGCTTTCATGTTTCAGAAGCAAACCAAATTTGTTACATAGAACAACACAAAAAAGAAGCCAAAGCCTTAGGAGGTAACTGGTGGAGTCAAGCTTTTTAATTCATTCTCCCATCAAACATCCTGTAGTAACCTGGCTGGGATGCTTCTTGAGATGGTGGTTTGCAACCCTCCTCTGAATTGCACCTGTTTCTCCTCTGTAAGCTTGTCCTACTTGCTGGGAAATAGGGAATTCAACGGAAGGTCTCCTGCAGCTTCTGCGGTAACAGTGTATTGTCTAGTGGCATGGAAAATACAGTAACTGTGTAAAGGTTAATTGCCGCGGCCCGTGGGGAGGGGCGAAGGGCCGCGGCACTGCACAAATGGGTTCAAGAGAGGTCTGAGGTTGCAATGCTGGTTTTGTGAGGGTGTGCAAGGGTTTTATGAGCTCTGGTGTGAAATGCACCAGAAAATCGGGTGGAGCATGAGACAGACAACCGGGGGAACGAATGGGGATAGGGACTCAGGCGAAGAGGGAGGAACTGGGGAGGAACCCGGGAAGAAAAGGAGGAACTTTGATTACAAATTTGTAACTCTCTCCTCACTGCAGTTTCTTCAGCCAATCAGAGGGAGAAGCAGGGAACAGGCACCAGACATGCCTGGGCAAGCCTAGGAATTACAACTGTAGGGAGAATCATACAACGTATATATTTGTAAATACATAAGAACTGTAAAGTCCATATAACAAAGTCCTTTCAATTGCTGTATATCTTTTTCCACTCCTGAAACCGTTCCCATTCTGATTCTTGTTCCTCCACAGTTAATATTTATCAACAATTAAAAATAAATTAAATTAATCTCTTCTTCCATTCTCCTGTTCTCATTGTACCACAACTCTCACCTATCATGAGAGATTCTTTGGGTAACTTCTGGGGACAACAGCCCTGTTCACATTCTTCTACTGCCCTTCCCTTCTCTACTTCAGCTACTAAAAGTAGCTGAAGATGTTTGCCAGTAGCATAATTTGGTGCAAAGACTACTTTTCTGTGCTTAATGGTGAAGAACAGAAAGTGCCTCTGTCCTAATGTATTTGTTCAAAGAAGAAAAAGGAAGAAAAGTGTCATAAAGGATCTTGTATTTCCAAAATCAGCTCTGAGACACTCTGTACCCACCATGGCACTGTGAATACTCCCACAAACTCAACATGGGTTTCCATGCTGGGGCGTGAAAGGTTGACAGTCTTCTCTCCTGTTGATAGCACTGCCAGAGTAGCTGCACCATGGTGTGGTGACTGTCCACTCTTACATGCAAACATACATGTCCCTTTACACCAGCACAGGGCCTATGTCATGCTTTTGATGCAGAAACTATTTATTCATCTCTCCCCGGGATGGGGGTGGTGCTTGGTGTCATTTTCATGGTGACTTAATTTTTGTACCAGCTCCTCAGCAGGCTCCTCCTTGGATGACTTGCCAAGGCTTTGCTTGGAGCTGGCTTTAGGCTGCCCTTGAGGGCACCCATCCCTTGCAGAATTAGGTTGTCTGCATGGGGAAGGGAGAGCCACTGGGAAAGGTGTAGCAGGTTGGCAACCTCATGAAGAAGATCTTGGAAAGGCACAGATGCCCCTTGCATAGGTGCCTGTGAGAACTGCAGTGGGGGAAAGCAAGGGTGTCTCCTGTGGCAGACCTGGCCTGTTGAGAGAGCTACTGATTCACCTGCCTGACTTACCTTCATTTGGCATCAGCGACTTCTATATCCTGACACAGGCCAAGTAACAAGGAACCCTGGTCCATTTTGCTCTACTCAAGTAGTCTGCTGCCTGTTCTGCCTATACCAGGAACCAGCCCTGCTTTGGATACACTCTAGTGCCGTGCTGGCATTTGGTGCAGCTCCTTCCAGACAGCCACCCCCAAGAGATTCCCTGGATCCAGCTCCTCACTCATGAAGAGTGATACTCATCACAGTACAACAGCTGTGGTGAGGTAGGTAGTCCCTCCTGAGAGCAGGCATGGACAGTTATAGGTTGCTGCATACCACTAAAGAGCTTCTTCATGGCGAAGAATGACTTGTCCCAAGTACTTCAACTTTGGAGATACTGATATAAAACAGAAGAAACATATTTAGAGGTTTCTATCCTTTTCTCAGCACTACCCTCATGCCATCATGAGTAGATGTGACTTTGTACAAGTCAATGAGACTTTGTTCTCTTGGAGACCAAGTCGGAATTCATGCCTCTGTCAGCCTTAGGAACCTAAAAGAACTTTTGCAGCCCCCTCTCCCCTGCTTCTTCTACAGGCTTGATCTTTACCCTTTGATCTCCAGATCTGTGGCCTTAGAAAAACAACAGTTTCACTGGGGTTGGGGCAGAGCCCTCACATCTTCCAGGCTGTAAATCTGACTATTGTGTTTGAGCATTGCCTGTGATGCTTCTTATCGAGATCATTGTTCCACCCTTTCCTGTTTGGTTTCTTTCACAATTCCTTTTGAATGGGCTCCCTAGTAAAGAGCCCATCATAAACAAACACATGAGCTTTGCACAATGCAAAATAACATTGATTTCCCAGTTTTCCTCCCCAGTGGCATAAAAAATGCACCCCAAATACGAAATGAAAGAATCCCAAAGGGATGGAAAGCATCCAAGAAATCGTACTCTCGAGTGGCAAACCACCACTGGTGCAGCTGAGACCCCCCCCATCCAGTTTCCAGCTTTTCCAGAGTTTTCATAAGTGGGAGAAGGCAGTGGTGTCTGCCCACAGAGTGCCCTGCTCCCTGCTGCCCCACCCCCCCAGCAGCACCCCCTCTCTAACCCTCAGCAAGGTCTCATATTGACTCAGTGTCCTCTAGTGGCAAACCTGGAACACAGGCACGAGAGCAGTGGGATATGGGGACCCTCTGCTTGGGCTTGGCTTCAGAAGAATCAGGAGAATGTGGCCTCGAAGTAAATATCTTGGGGGAAGGAAGTCTATCACATGTGTTGCCCAAGCCATGGGTATAATGTGTGGCAACGTGTTAACCAAGTAAGTCACAGTGTCACTGTCATCTGGTCTGGTTTTCGGTGCTAGACATGCCAAAGAGGCTTCTGGAGAGCACTGCAATTGAAATACTTCAAGATATTACTGCAGGTGAGCAAATTGTCCAAAATTTTTCAGGGTTCTTCACTGTGAATGACTGAAATACTATCTTAAGGGTAGAATTTACAGCTTCATTTGGGTGAAAGATAAAGTCACTAAGCCGCAAAAGTGAGGCAGAGCCCTCATCATGCCTATCTCTGGCTGAGAGCCAGGTTCGTGATGCAGCAGCAACAGGGGGGCTAACAGCACTGCTCAGGGGGGCTAGCAGACTGCCCCAAAATCTTTCCTCAGTATTACTGGGAATAACACATTCATTCTTCATGTTTTCAGCATGTTAGCTTAAATTCTTCTTGTCGCATTCACTAGACTTTAATTACTTAAAGTACCATAACAAAATTGTATTTAAAGTGCTCTCAAAAATCTCCTAAGTTCTGTTGCAATTACACAGAATCACAGAATATGCTGAGTTGGAAGGGATCCACAAGAATCAATGAGTCCAACTCTTAGCCCTCTCTGTTGGAACATCCAGGATTGCCCCATCCCAGGTGCAGAATCCAGCACTTTCCCTTGTTGAACTTCATATACTTGATATTTCTTGCTCCTTGTTTTCCCCCAACCTTTACTCTTATCCTACCAAATTCTTTTGAAATCTGTTGTTGGATACTATTTCCTGACCTATGATTTAGTGATTTCAAATCCCTTTAGACTCTGAGTGTGTTTTTCATCTGGAGATGGACTCTGGCTAAGCTCATTTCTAGTGGTGACATGAAGGCATGACTTGTTATTTTGGCATGCAGCACAAGTCGATAGAGAAATCAGAAGATCAAATGGATCTCTGCATTAGGCAAGCTTCCTGGAAAGGATGATGCACTTTTAGTTGTTATCACCACAAACTCCCAATTAAAAATATGTCATGACACTACCATTGAGGAATAATGATTCAGCTTCTCAGATAATGGAGTGTTTATCCACACTGGAACACAACATTTTTAATGGCTGTAAAATGCCCCAGAATATCTTTCTGTGCTGCAAAAACACATATCAAACCTTTGTCTGTAATCAGTCTCCCTCGAATGTGAAATCAAGCGCTGTCTAGTGTTTTCCTTAAACAGATACGGAAAAGCTTTTTTCTTTTTTTCTTTCCCCCCCCCTCTTTTGCTGTCCTTGAACAGCAAGGGAGATTCTTTAAAATGTCTGAGGCTTTCCAGATGACGCTGGTTGGCTGGCTTTATACACTGTATTGGGAGAAGCTGCGACTGCAAAGTTACTTATTTTTACTTCTGTTCACATGTTTTGCATCAGACAAACTGGTTTTGAACATTTTCAATGTATTTTTTTCTTCAATAATCTACACTGTTCAGATAAAATGCAGAGCCAGTTCTTGGAGGTTGTACAGGAGCCCAGATGTCCCCCTAGCCTTACTAAGTGTTGAGAAGCTACCAAATTCACCCAGGACATCCTCCCTCTCTGGTCTCAGTGAGGTTTCCTTTCAAAGTGGAACCACTTCAGAAAACAGGCTTAAGGACTTCAAAGTTAAAGACTGCTTTCGGAATCCATCTAGAAGGGAAGCAGCAGCTGCTGTCCACTGGGAGAAACACAGATCTGACTGTATAGCCAGGTGAGGCAGGCAGAGGATCTGTCGAGGATGGCAGATGCCTTAGGCAGTAAAACACCTCTGGTCTTATCACCTGCTTGGACCAAGCCACAGCTGTGGAAATCCAGGTTTGCTGCTTGCTACCACTTAGAGGTGTATTGGGGCAGATGCTGAGCTCATGTCTGGCCATTGGCAGCAGTCACCTCATCACCTCCTCATCACAATGGGCTGTAGAAGTGGACAGCCTGGCCCTTCTGCACCATGCCATCCCTTTGTCTTCCTCCCATGCAAGGGACATCTAGTTCCAACCCCTCAAACACAGCATGGCCAACCCCAGCTTTGCCCCTGGAGCTAAAAGCCTAGAGCTGGTTCAGATAGCATCCATTACATTACTTATGCCCAAGGAATGGATGGAAAAGGCAGGGCTCACACTGGAAGAAGGCAATAAGGTTAGTTTAGGGCTCCACTGCAGGTATTTTTCCTCAGATGCTCCTAGTTGCTGCCGGACATGGAAGCTCAGGGGAGCTGAAAGCAGCTGCCTCTGTGCTAACTGAACTGTGCTGCTCCTCTGTGTCTGCAGAAATAATGTTCGCTGTAGCTCTTGGCAGCCTTTGCTTTTTCCCATCGTGTTCCTTAAACCTATCTATAGCACCCTGCCCTTTCACCTAACTACGGGCTGGGCAAGAGGCAAGACATTTTGTTTCTGGCTGGAGATATGGTCAAATAGCCAAACAGTCCAGAGGAAGAAGGCTTGATTTGAAACCTTTCCTCTGGTGAAGATTTGAATTTCTTCTCTCTCTAGATGCTGATTTTTATTCAACTCTTAAAAAGCATTAGTTTATTGAGGACTGCAAGGTCCTGTCACATTGCACCAAAACAGACCAAAAATTGGTCCAGAAAACTGCAGGAAGAGCTGACAGAGAAACAGAAATTGCATAATCTTCATTTCCATGGGAACCCAGCTAATAAGAAGAACTTTTTCCTATGAGTCCACTCTGACTATTGAAAATAGATAACAGATAATATGATTTGTGGAACTGCAGGCTGTGACTTCCAGCATGTCTTTATGCCCTCAAGCTTCTCCACCATCTGCTGCTTGTTACCACCTGACCCAACCCTTGTTCCTGTACCAGCAGTTCTGCTTCCATGGCCTCACAGGGGATCAGCCTGCAGAGCAACAGTTCTCTGGTCAGCTCTCACTCCCACTCACTTTGTGCATGGCAGGGTAGGTGGAAGCTCAACAGGGATGTGAAGAAATGTGTTATGTGACTGGAGGTCTAGATCCTACTTTTATGTGCCCAAATTGTTTGTTGTCGAGGAGCTTTCCAATGGATCCTATGTGAGAGATCTTCATTGAGTTGAGACAGCCTCCCATTAATAGTACTGATGGACCATGGTTTTCATTTGATCTTTTGCTTCAGACTACCTAAAAGGTTTACATTTATGTTCTAAAAAATTATTATGTAAGACAACTTACATAATCCTTTATTGTTTTACCCTTTCAACCACCTCTTTTTTATTTTTATTTTTATTATTTTTATTTTTCCCTAGAGGAGATGAACAATAAATAATTTGATACACAGGAAGAAATGGAAAGTTTCTACACTTTTTTGCCAGTGTGGTGTCACCTTTCTTCTTAGAGACACAAGGTGATGTACTGATAGTGTGTATGCCGCCTTCTGAATAGGGGTTTTGACAAAAGTTCCCACAATTAGCTATTCAGTAAGCAAGTGGATAAAAGTCAGGCCTGACTGCATAACTGATTAGAAAACAGAAAGACCTGACTGGATAAGACATGTATCTGTCTTGACTGATGGTTTAAAAATATTTGTCTTTGTAAGCTGGTGAAAGAGGAAGTGAAGAAGATCAGGTATAAATCTTGCAGATAATGATTTATCTAGTTTAATAAGAATACTGTGTGACTCACTAGTCAGAGGGACCAAACTAAGCTACCCAACACAATGATATAACATCATATTAAATACTGTATATGCATGTGGGAAGAGTAATTTTAGTTAGAAATGATTTGTAGTCACTCAGGAAATCAGATGTCATTGTGGATATCTCAGTGAAAACATCTGGTACAGAGGATCAAAGGCAAATGCTATTTTGGGTTGGAGTAGAGTGCTATTGAAAGTAATATGATAACATAATGTTTCAGTCAATAGTGTTTGGTAGGTTGTGTTCAATTTCAAATGTAGAGGTACAGCCAAAGAAGTACACTGGAAAGGACTAGATTTTTAGGGGTGATTGCACTGACGAGAGAGCTGGATACGGAGCCAACAAGGTGGCTGGGCTTGCCTCCTGATAGAGTTGTTGGATTGTGGGACACTTATGTCAAGGCACCATTTACTTATTTACCATGGGGCAGGCATTATTGGAATTGCTTAATTATGGCAGAGGTAGATACTCCAGCACTAGAAATCTTTACCTCAGGGCTTGATTTTTTTCCTTTCACAAGAGTTCAGGGAACCTTCTGGTTTGTGCTGGCATAGGGTGAGCAGTCCTTAGCCTTAAAATGTGTCAGTTGGGAGGAATAAGAAGGGAAAGAGAACATAAGGAGAAAATGAGTAAAAGTTTAGAGATTATATAAAAATTCTAGAAAAACCTTTGAAGTGGAGGAAGAAGCATGTCAATTAATTTCTTACTGAGGCAGACCACTGAACTGTAATAGACCCAAAAATAATAGCTCTGTTCCTAGTTCATCCACACTTATGTAGCCGGATTATCCAGGTTTAAAATCCACAAATATAAAATCTCTTGACCATGTCTGAAAACTTTCCCTTGTCCTAGGAAGAAATACTTCCCATGTGCCAAAACAACACCTGTTTTTTTCCTTTAACCAGTTTGTAAAGAATATGGAGCAGCTGAAATATTCCATGTGTTGTTTTCTTTTCTAGTCTTCTAGTTCTGACACAATTTTACCCACGAGGGGCTCAGCACCTGGACTAGAACAGAAAACATTTTGATAAATTAGTTCGTTTTAGCAGGGACTGATGAACTTTATAATGAGGTAGTGGAGAAATGCAAGATCTAACCAATCTAAGATGGATGGGCATTACTGTGGAAAGCAGGAGAACTCCAAGTTAAATCCATAGGGGAAATGTCATTACTAAACTTCAGCTGATTGATTTATAGAGTCATAGGCTCGTTAAGGTTGAAAAAGAACTCTAAGATCAAGTAAAAAGTTCCTTGTCTAGTGAGGCAAAATCAGATGTAGAATTACAAACAATATGCAAGTATTTATGCAGAAACAAAGTAAAAAAATAGGGATCTAGGGCTATAATGGAGCACAAACCAAACAACAGTCAGCCAGAGGCAGAGACAGAGCAGAAAGCATGGGAAGGCATTGCCCTTCCACTCCGCTTACTGAGCATCACTAGCAAGCATTGAGATAGACTTCTTATCCATTCTCCTATTTTGTGGACTTATTGTATAAAGCTTATTCTGCTATTTTAAAGGCTTCATATGTGATTCTGGAGCATATGAGCAAGATCTGGAAGAGCAAATGCAGAAACCCAGGAGTTCTGGGTTTCAGACGTTGGGTGGGGATGAGCAGGGCACATCCTGTGGTCCCTGGCAGCATGTGGCATGTGGCATCTAGTGCCCATGACAAGGAAATAAAAAAGGGGATTTCATAGTGTTGTGCCATATTTTTGCATCAGGAAATGGAGGCTCTTTGGCAAGGGGTTCCTCCCAAGGTAGGCAAACAGAGGCCAAGTGGAATAACTAATAGGATATTGTCTTCAAAAGCTCTTCTTAGGTTCCTCTGTGCAGTGAAGTCTGACAATTTACAGTCAGGACATATAAAATCTAAAGGGATTGTTTTGGCAATTACATGCTGTTTGAAGACTGTTTAGCAATAGCCTGTTCTGGAGTGGCCAACATTTCATGGTCTGGGAGCCAGAAACCAGAACTTGTCCTCATTAGAGGACAATGGATCTTAATTATTTCAAGTATTTTATGAGCAAACCTTTCGCTTAATCTTTGCTTTCTTCGAATCTTTTTTTAAGCATACCAATAAGTATGTGTGACTTCATTATTATATACAGTAATTTGTATATATCTGAAAAATCCTGCAAACTCATCAGCTGTAGTTACCTTCAGGCAGAACTAAAAGGTTAAGCCATCCAGGACTAGTCTCTCCATGACTGTTTCATGCTACTATGCAGGAACCCGTAAGGCTGAAGCTTGACGCCCACAACATACACTGCTAACCCCCGGGTGCTGCAGCATCTCCTCCAAGTCCTGGGGCTCTACATCTTTGTTTTCAAGTACACAAACAGGAGAAGGCTTATTTTAGTAGTTCCCAGCTGCTGTAAGCCATGGTTTCCACTGCTCTACAGTCTGAAAGAATAAAGCCCATCTACCCAGCCAAATACAAACACGGTGGGGAACAGTGTGCACTCAGATGGCTTTCTGTGAGGCTGAAGGGGTTTTCTTGCCTCAGATGTGCCTTTTGAGGGATAAAACATGGTCATAAGTCATAGGTGGCACCATGAAGAGGATGAACAAATTTTTTCCAGTCACAATGGGGATGTGTCAGTCCAAGCATCTGAGGAACGTGATTGAACAAGTTCCAGATGAGGGCAACAGTCACCAAAAAACCCCAACAAAACAACAAAAAAAGGGCACAACAGAATCATTAAGATTAGAAAAAACCTATAAGATCAATGAATCCAACATGTTGCACTGATTGAATGTACAACTTTATTACAGTAAGCAAAACCAGTGTGGGACCAATGCCACAAATGCAGTGGGCTATTATCAGGCTTTTTAAAAGCAGTTGCTGCCACATTCAGGTGTATCTCATAAGCCTGGTCGAGACTTCTCCCAATTTTGCAAATGCCTATTTATAATCCAGAATGATAGACCTCTGTGTTCAGCAACAAAGCATAAAGTTCTGAAGAATATGATGTGAAAGTCTGCAGAGGCTTAGGCTTTCACTTATTTTTCTCAAATTTGGTCCCAGTTTCAGAATGAAAGATGTTGAGACAGTAGTGACCACACTACCTGTAGGGGCAATCCCTCACCTTGGAACGTCTCTTTCTCTGCCACAGATTTTGTCTTAAAGGACAAACAGGTCACCTTTCAGCTGTGATAAGTGATCTTGGTCTTTGGGCTGCAGGCTGAATTGGAGCCTCAAGTCGCAAATAAAGTCATCAGTGTTGTACTTAGCCTAGTGGGGCCCAAGTTAGCCAGGACCTTTTAGCACAGCGGCAGTACAAATGTTAATAATAAATCAGTGAATGGTTGAGAGATTTGCCCTACAAGGAAATCTCTCCAGCTCTATTCTTTTCATCTATGTTGTTTCTAGGAGATTGCTGTGCTGTTTTCCTACAAAAAGAAGGCCCTTTTTTTCCTGCTCAATTCAAGATGCCAAGTCTTGAGGTCTTGCTCTGAATAATTAAGAACGGAAAGTCCTTTCCTACAATGTGACTTAAGACCTTGTGATCTGCTATGGTCTTCTGATTTCTGATTCTGACTTTAAGTGACCAGGTTTTGAATTCAATATGAGGCTGAATAAGTAGTTACTCATACATGCAACCTGATTTCATTGAATGGAGCTAGCTGAGCATGACCGCTTAGCTGCTGGCGTAAAGAGCTCATGACCTGCCTGAAGTGACGATATGGTCATTTTTAGCAATAGCACATTTCCCTTCCTTTTCAGACTGAGCAAATGTGTTCCTGGACACAGGAAAGAACCAGTATCTGAAATTCCTTGTGAAACAGAGGAACTGACTCACTGAACAAAAACTGGGGGGAAGAGTCCTCAGCAGAGCATGTCAAACCCATGAATCGTGTTATTACGTTTTGGCTTTTAGCTAGCTTGCTAATCCTGTCATTCAAGTGGATCTTAGGAGGCAGGAGAGGGCAGTCTGACCTCTTGTCGCTCCTAAGGGATGCCACTGTGATTTTTCCAAAGCAACAGGGGTTTATTCCAGAGCCCTGGCAAAATGCAAACCCTGGATTAGAGGTGGTATCCTTAAAGAACTACTACTGAATTGGTAAAAGCTTTGCTTCAGTGAGAGCTGCATGCATACCAAAGATGGTCTCAGGATATGAACATGGAGATTTTACCTATAATTTTTTCTGTTTTCAGCTGAAAATATTGTTTTGTGTCTGTTTTCCTGCCTGCAGTTTTGCTATTGTGTAGTTCTGTGTTTCAGTCCAGAAATGGTAACATTTATTAGTGTCTGAAATATCTCATTTGTTACCTCATTGCTTAAAGAGGTGTTAGATAATGATACTTTGTCAGTTAAAGAGCAATTCAGGACACTTTGGATTTCATATGAAGACAAATTTTTAGACATTAAGCCTGTTGAACAAACTTGCTTTTGTGGGCCTGATTTGATTACAGAAGTAAGTTATGAATAATCAGAAGGTATGGAAGGTAATGTAAGCATTGTGCAGAACCCTGGGAGGCAACCTGACAGAGGCAAAACTGAGAACAGAGGTATCTGGGAATTAGTTGGTATAAATCTCCCCTATTATCAAATTTCCCTGTGGCCTTCACAACCACTAGAAATCTCTCTATCTATAGAAAAGCTTATGGATAGCTGCCAGTAGATGATGCCTGGAAATAAGGAATGGGACAGCTGGTGCTTGACCTTTCTTTACATGATCCTGATTTATAAAAAGAGCTGGAAATCTCTGGGCTCCTATGACTCCGTTGGGAATCACCCTTTCCAGCCCTGTGGAACAGCCTTCTCAACAAGATCTATAAGCCACAAGTGAAATTTTCCATGTACCCTGGAGCCTTCTCCTGGCTAGCCATTGAATCATACCCCCAGTGGGAGTTTCAAACATGTTCATTGGTGGTCATTGATTTTTTTTTTCAAAACTGTCGTTGCGGTCCTAGAATAGGCCGTGTAAATGCAGCCTGAGAAAATCTAGCTAATAACCATGCAACAGATCCAGAAAATTACACACACAGTGAGACTTAAAAATCTCAATATATTGCCTGACTGGCATGAGAGTTTTCAGAGGAGCATCAATAATTAAAATAATAGATTATTAAAATCATAATGTAATAAAATAAAAATAATAAATAAAATAAAAATAAAGTAAAAAACACACTATATTGACTAAAATTTGGAGGAAAAAGAGTGAGTTATATAGAACTCCCCAAAGCTTTAATCTAGGGTTAAGAACCAAACAAAAAAATTCTAACTCCCCTTTGTTTTCTTTGCCCCCTGCTGCTGTGGCCTCTCTCTCAACCTAGCAAAAGTTGCTCAGAAAAATTTAATACTTGGCATTCATTTCCAGAATTTCTGGATCTTCCAGTAGAGGGAAGTATTGTTTCATTTCCTTTGGCTTTGAAAGGCTTTGCCAGGGAAAATAAGACAAAGATACAGAGAGATCAATAACATACAAAGAAGGAGATGGAAATGATTACTTAGACCTTAGCCCTCCAGGAACAGGTACTCAAAATAAAAGAATACATAAAAGCTGCAGGATCAGTCTCTACATCACTTAATATGCATGTGAAGGACACAGAAACTGTCCCAAACAAAAGTCGTGCAATGGAAGTTAAAAGTGCAAATTAAAGTTTTGTTTGTGCTATTATAAGGGCTTTCCTGGATGATAGTTTGTAGCCTAAGCTTTTGCTTGTTTCCTCACTACTTTTGTGTCCTGTCAGCTTTGATTATCCAAGGAAAAGTGGCGCTGGAAGACCTGACTAATACAGGTACTATGGCTTCCTAAGGCACCTCTACATAAAGCCAGCTTGGATTTCTACATGATGTTGCTAGGTGAACTCATTCACTGAGGGCTTCCCAGTTATTGTGTGCTGTCCTGTGGGTATTGGAAACTATCTCAGGTGGGATAGGAGTCATTGGTCCCGAGATCCCAAAGCAGGAAGCAGGAGGGAGCCAGGCACAGGGGTGCAGAACCTGCTCAGGGGTACCAGCTCCTGGTGCTGTGCCCTGGGGCTGTGGATGTGGTGCTTCCAGCTGGCTCAGCGGGAGCAGAGCTGTACCTGACCCAAATAAAACTGATTTGGGTACCTCAGCCATACTAAAAATATTAGGACCAGGGTATAGACTCAGACAGTGGTCTTTAATTGTTCACACACTCCTTGGTATGATTTTCCCCTGTGCCAATTAATTCTCCTGCAGATCAAGGTAGACAGGGACAATTTGGAGAGCTGGAGGCAGCACGAATGTCGTCATCACAGTTTGGGTTGAAAGCAAATTTGTCAATATGGACACGATCTATATGGTATTGTGACAGACACATTGTCCAAGTAGAGACGGCTTTGTTATTTCTGTCCTGTGAGGTGTTATCTGCGGAGGAAGTAATTTGCTGGCTGGTAAGCAAGAACTGACTGAACAGATTGTGCTGCTGAGGGTTAGCCTGGTTGCAGAGCCACTCTGCATAACTGCACCTTATGTGGCTTCGCCTTTTCAGGTGCTGGTGTCAATGTGAGCCCCAGCAGCACAGGGGCTGAATTCCTCAGGGATCCCTTATTCTGCTACCCCATCTGCATGCCTCCTAGTATCCTCTCCAAACTTGCCCTGGGATGCAGCCCATGGAAATTCTCAGAGGTGCCTCTGAGGCTGAATCCTCTCTCTTGTGGAACAAATGGGATGATCCTGCTTTGGTTCTGAATAACTTCTCCCAGCATTATGGGTACTGTGATGAGCTTAGCCTGAGTTCCTTAGCAATTCAGTGACATTTGCAATGTTTTTTTTTCTGGAAAATTCAATGCTGCAATTTTCCCAGTGGAGGTAGAGATAGGATTTTAGTGCACTTGATATGGTTGCTTCATGCTCTGCTATCTTTCTTAGTACTGATGGCAGAAGTAATTAAATCTATAATGAATGATATTTTGTAGTTATAGACCATCACGACTATGTTTTTTTTCTACCTATAGATACCATCTAAAGTTGTTCTACTTTTTTTCTTTTTTCTTAAAATCAAACAGACAAAAGTTTTCTTCTCCCTACAGAGGCAAGACAGATGAACCTGCTCCCTCCAAGTTCAAAGGTATATTAGCCTAGGGACTGGCCTAGCATTTCCTCAGTTATAACTGGGGAAAACACTTTTTCCCCCCATCTAGAATCTGTCATATGAAATTTGTCATTTTAAAGTCATCTTTGTTTCTGCCTGATGTCTCAAGAATTATGTGAAATTATTCTGGAGGCAACAGCTCATAGAGGCTTCCTCAGAACATGAGTCAAAGGGTTGGACAGAGAGCACCCAACTACCCTCTGCAAGGTGGCACAGAGCGGCAGTGATTGTGTATAATCTGTCACCATACTCGGCTCTTATTCAATCAGTTTGAGGGTGATGTTTTAAGAAACGGGAGTGGGTGTGGCAGAAGTTTCTCCTCAGCTTGTTAGTGGTAGCTGTAAGGATTAGTATGTCACGCTCTGCAGAAACTCAAGAACTTGTTACACTCTTTACATAGGAATAAGCAATCAGGAAACAGCAATATGGAGATTATTCCAAAATGCAGATTTTTCTTGTGCACATTGTGGGTTACTGCTTGCAGAACTGTTTGACATTGCCAGAAATGCCAAAGAGAAAGTTTCTTTCCTCATACAAACCTCAAATGCAAGCAGAAGCAATTTTGTTGGTTAGAATAGACAGATTAACTCAGAGAACAGGTACCAGTCAATTTGTTTTAGCATCACCTTTACTCATAACCTGAAAGTTAAAGGGTATCAGGTGGCTGCCTTCAGTGACCCTTCATATGATGATGGATAGGCATGTGTTCACTGGAGAAAGGACTTCAGCATTTGAAATATCACTCACCCTCTGTGATATTACTGACCTTTGCTGGAAATGCAGCCCCCATGGCAGAGCCACTGGAAGGGACATTCTGCTCATCCAGAATTTCAGAGAAGAGTCTACCTGCTGGGTTGAAGTCACTTGGTCGAGCTCTGGAAAGGATGTCTGGACACTTCTGGGTGCAGCACTGGGGCAGGTGATGCTGATGGCCAGCAAGCAGCCGTGTTGCTAGGTTCAGTTCTCTCACCTCTTATGGTGAGATTTAATGTCTGACTATTAGCAGTTTATAAGTTTTTGCTGATGCTGAAAACTCTTGTCAGTGATATGTGGCTGGATGCTTCTTCCAGGCAGAAGTGTCAGCAGGATTATTCACAGGCACTGGTCAGGGCAAGTGTCTGGCTGTTTCTGATTCCTTTGACTAAGGGCTGCTGCTGGGGCTAGCAGTTCATGTGGAACTCTCACAGTTCTTGCCAGTGAGCAGTGCCAATCAGGAAAGGGCATTTAACACAAAAAGAAGATCTAATCAGTGTCTAATAAACAAAGACATCTTGCTTTGTGTCAACAATATACTGGACACATGGCTACAACTTCCTCCAACCCCGTGACCTCTTGATATGCAACTTTGTCCAACAGTGTTTAAAATAGCCACCCACATAGTCTGGCTGTTTTAAAAGTGACATTGTTCTAGGCTGAGGCTCATCAGTGTGATGACAGACACTGGAAAAGAAAACACAAAATACAACTCCTTATATTGCATAAATCTCAGGACTGGATTCTTGATTTTTTTGCTGTCAGGTTGCACCCCTGCCTTCCTTCTGCCAATCCTACATAGGGATGTAACTGTAGACAGATATGACAGAAGGACAAAATTTCAGCTATTACTAGTACTGCTACTTCAACTTTACATATTTGGTTTCTGATTGGAATTTACTTCATTGAGGTTAAAATCTATTTGAACTTTGGATGCAACCAAACAATGCTTTCAAAGGACATATTAATGTTATCAGTATATCAGTGGAAACTGAATCCAAATGTATCATTTCACATTCAACTCAACTCTCCGTGTGCAGAATAAATGTAAATATAAGTGATTTTAACCCAGATGTTAGAAATATTGTACATTTTTTCAGTATGTAAGGTGCTTGGCACATGACATTTTGTGTTCCTAGTTTCAGTGAAAATCAGAAAAGAGTGACACACCAGAAAAAAGCCTAGTAGATTATGCTGTAATTGATATTTTATACGGAGATGACAGCTGCGATGGAATAAACCACAAGCTGTATTAGTGCTTGCATAATATATGTATGTAATACATATGTAATAGTATATGTAATATATGAAGATCCTTAAAACAGAAGAAGGGAAATTATTTCAGGAACATGTTGAATATGTTTCTTCTTGTGTTTTGATTGCCGCTTGTCTTTGGGTACCTGTGAATCTTTCTACTTGCTTTTATTGGAGTAACTTCATGCCAGCCAGTACTAGATATATGTTGTATCAAAACTGCATACCTTAGAAAAGATGATCTAACTCTTCAGGGCAAACAGTTATATTCATATTTACTGATTGCTGTGCATTCTCACAGGAAGACACTGTATTTTTATGAATACTTTTGTTATTTACTTAGTTCTGGAGGGTTTTGGTTGGATGTTGGGTTTCTCACAAACTATTTCTCATCACTTATTCAGCCCCAAGTGACCAGTAATTCATCCAATAGATGGTGTGTTGGCCAGCTCCATCTCATGGGATGGTGTCTTTCACTGGGGATCTGAAACTTTCCATGAAGGCTTGAACGAGTCCCTCGGGGATTGGACCTTTCAGCAAACATATGTAAGCGTTGCTACAGTGATGTGTGTTTGTGTATTATCTGTCACAGATTGTATGTCTCCGCAGAGCAGCAGCAATCATTTTGATGAATTCATTTATATATTGATGCTTTTCAAGTCATCTCCTTGCACGAGAATCATCATGAGCAAAGTTCTGTGTTCAGAAATGAGGAGAGCAAAACACGTGGGTGGTACTTAAGCAGATGTTGTAGAAAAGTTAGTATTTTCCTACTTCCTCACCTTCTGCACTCCAACTGAAGGAGAGAGGTTTTCATATCTCCAGTCTGAAGTGAGGGTCTGATAGTGGAACCCATCATTCCAGTGAATGTTTGTCCCTTGTCTTCTGTTAACCACTTTTAACATGGCTATGTAACAACATTGAATGTTCTGGTAAATATACCAGAGCAAATAAAAAAAAAGTTTTTCTTCACTATTCCTTAAGGGAATAGATATAACTAGTGTTTTTTTAATCCCTGGTGATTTTTACAATACATACTGAAATACAGTGTTTAGATAGCTGTGGTAACTGTCATAGACCTCCAATGTGGACATTAGCAAATATCGAGGGATGAAGTTATACAGAATATAAGAATTAAAGAAGTAGTTTCTAGTGCTCAGATGAAGTCACAGCACGTAGAAACATCACAGGTCTTCTTCACATGTGCTGAACATTGTATCTTAGAGGCTAAAAGGGTCTATCTCCCCTTTACACTCTAAATAATAATGTTTAAGAGCTCTGAAGTTGTCTCCATTTCACTGGCCCTTGCAGTTTTTCTCCCCAGGTAGGTTTGCAGGAAAACTATTTTTAGCTTTTGGGAGGGGAATCTGGACTAAAACAAACAAGTTTTAGTTGGAGCTCCCAGGGAGATAAAACTGTTCCTGGGAGCTGCTGCTGAGGCTGGAGTGTGTAGCATAGCCTTCTGTGACAGGCAAGATGGGTTTGGACATTTGAAGTGACCTGCTGCAGTGGGTTGACCCTGGCTGGGTGCCAGGTGCCCACTAAAGTTGCTGTCGCACGCTCCTCTGCAATTTGACAGAGGAGAGAAAATATAACGAAGGGTTCGTGAGCTGAGATAAGGACTCAGTTCACTTACCGATCACCATCATGGGCAAAACAGACTCAAAGTGGGGTTACTAATTAAATTTATTACTAACAGAATCAGAGCAGGAGAATGAGAAGTAAAATAAAACTTAGAAACACCTTCCCCCCACCCCTCCCTCCTTCCAAGCTTTACCCCCTCCTCTCCAGTGTCACAGGGGGATGGGGAATGGTGGTTGCGTTCAGTTATGGTTTCTGGCGCTGCTCAGGAAGAGGAGTCCTTCCCCTGCTCCCCATGGAGTCCCTCCCATGGGAGACAGTCCTCTATGAACTTCTGCAGTGTGAGTCCATCCCACGGAAAACAGTTCTTCACAGACTACTGCAATGTGGGTCAGTTTTCCACAGGATGCAATCCTTCAGGAACAGGCAGCTCCAGCGTGAGCCCCCCAGAGGGCCACAAGTCCCGCCAGGAAAACCTGTTCCAGCGTGGGCTCCTCTCCCCATGGATCAGCGGGTCCCTGTCAGGACCCTGCTCCATCATGGGTCTCCCATGGGGTCACAGCCTCCTTCGGGCATCCATCAGCTTCAGCATGGGCTCCTCCAAAGACTGCAGGTGGATATCTGCACCCTGGTTATCCTCCATGGACTGCAGGGGCACAGCTGCTCCACCATGGTCTGCACCACAGGCTGCAGGGAAACCTCAGCTCTAATGCCTGGAGCACGTCCTCCCCCTCTTTCTTGACCTTGATGTCTGCATTTTTGTTTACATGTTCTCATTCTGCTCTTCTCTGGCTGCAATTTTAATCTGCACAATAACTTTTTTCCCCCCCTTCTTAAATATGTTACTGCAGAGGCATTACTGTCACTCCTGATTGGCTTGGCCTTTACTGGCGGTGGGTCCATCCTGGAGCCGGCTGGCACTGGATATACCAGACATGGGGGAAGCTTCTGGCAGCTTCTCACAGAAGCCACCCCTGCAGCTCCCCCCACTACAAAAACCTCAGCATGCAAACCTGGTACACCTGCTACTGCTTTCAAACGCTTGTGTGCAACTCAATTTTCTTGTGTCCAACAGGGCAAAAAAGTAGCCTGTCTCACTGACTGCTAATTAAAGAACAGAAAGTGCTGTGCCTGGCTCCATAGCGCCAAAAGGCAATGCTCAGCAAGCCCTGCGGGCCCTCTGTCCCTAGGATTCACATTTTATTGCTATATAAAATTTATTGCCCATACACTGCTTAGTTCATATTATTCAATGATTGTGAGGCATGATGGTTAGTAGAAAAAACAAAAGTGAAATAAAAAAAAAAAAAGGTCTCCAGTGTGACTGTAGGAGACTTTTCTTATTCTCATTCTAGCAGTTTTCTTCCTAGTGTTTACAGGGTAACCAATCAAAATATTCTATCAGACTCTAGTAGGTATTGTAAAAAACTTGTTCACATGTGCACACAGCTGTGAAGTTTTTCTCTGATTTGGCATTGAATCTGGAAGATGCTGGCTAAGGACTTTGGCACTTAGTTGACTCCAGTGTTTTAGCAAAAATAATCTGTCCCTTGTGGTGGTTGTACTTCAGAGTGTCTGGAGTACAGATTGAAGTAGTGTTAACTGCACACTCCCAACTTCTGAAGTTAAGGATGTGATCCTTTTGCTGCTGGTGGTACAGTGTCTATGGGAAGGAAATGGCTTTAGTCCCATCCAAAGGATACTGGTGATACCTTTTTTTATTTTACAGAAATACTGAACTTGTCCTTGTCTTTCTTTTGTACCTGAAGCCAGGTAAAATATTCCCATTTAACCAAAATGTCAGTTCATGGCTCTGGCAGTGTATATGACTGTATATAAGAAAATGAGTTATTCCTCACTAGGTTGCCTGAGTCACCCCACCATGAATGCTGTTAGTCTGAATGCAATTCAATGTATTTCACATAGTACTATGAAGCCTTGGGCATTGGAGACAATTTCAGGGAAATTTGCTTTCTGAGTAATCTTGTCTTTGATTTCCCAATAGCTTCTAGGAGCACAGCTGCTTTAATTGCCAGCTGTTTTAGCCACACCTTATGCGGATGTTTGCCCAGCTCGTTACGGGTGAGGCTAGTAGCAGTATTCTGTGTCTTGCATTCTTAATAAGCAATATCAGGAACAACCACACTTCCTGCAACAGCCTAATCTGACATCAGATTTCCTGGAGAAAATAATGGGTAAATAATTTTCTGTTGAGCTTGTATTTGCCCGGTTACTAATGGTGTAAAAGCAGGGGTAATTAAAATGTTTGTTTTCTTTGAGGCTGGATTGAAAAAAGGGCGAAATGGCATTTTGCAGAAGGTTTATAAGAAGAACTGTAGAGTGCAAAAGCATTATTAAGAGCAAAGGAGTGTCTTAAGAGAGCTCAGGCACCATCAGAAGATTTATATCAGTTAGTTGGAGGTTTCAGATAGATGTAAGTTTTATCACTCTGTAGCTGAAGGAGGGAAACAGGTGGCTCCTAACCCCTGCAATGGGGCTTTGAGACATAAATAAAGCATCTATTCTGTACACTAGTGATGTATTAGGCTGAAGTGTCTCTGAATGGTGAGGAGGTCTTACAAGTCAAGGGGATACCACCAAGCAACCTGTAGGAAACAGTAAATAAGGTAGGGTATAAAAGAGGTGTCTGCCTCAGCAGCTACTTCTTCCTGGGGAAGTTCAGGAATGTTTTGTGCCAGGCCCTCCAACTTTGCTCAGGATGGACCAAGTTAAAGGTGGGGATTCAAAGAAGAAATGTCAGTCTTAGAGAGAGCATTTGTATTAATTCATGCACTTGGAGCTGTTTGTTGGGTTAGTCTCATTGTGGCAATCCGGAAACTGGGTCAATTGCTTGCACTGCTAGTGAAGAAGCTAAACCCAAGCATCTTGGAAAGAAAGGGTGGGAAGGGTTAGCTGGTCTGTGGTGGAAGAGGTAGAAGTTTCACCTCAGTCAGAGAGTGAAAAGGAGGCTGATGCTGATGGCATGCATCCATTGCTTCCTGCCATTGGGAAGCTTCCCCCTGAGAGGAGGTACAGACCCTCCTTTTGTGAATAAACAGCTAGGTAATAATTTATGTGTAGACAATCTGGTACTGAGGAGAGGGTAACTTTTCAAAGCCCTAAGATAAATGAGCCAGGAGAGGTGTGTGATACCTGTAAAGCTGAATGAATGCTCTGAATACTTTCCATTTGAGTGTGTGGAACTTGAAACATCCACTTCAAAGTGTTCTGCAGAGCTGTAGCCAAGCAGGTATCTTTTTTTTTTTTAGTTTTACTTTTGCTTGGTGATAAACACCTTCTATTTCACCATTAATAACAGCACAAGGCCTCCTTCTCATTTTATGTAGCAAAATTAGGATAGTATATTGATTTCCAAAGCTATTTATCATTATGCAATGCACTGGGTTTAGAACTTGGCTCAAGTGGTGGGCAAGGGGAGTAGGCTCCACATGATGTATATCCTTTCAATGTTAATGCTTTGCTGATGAAGGCAGCAGCTCTGCAGCACAGTGAATGCCCTCAGCACCTTTTTGTGCAGAGGGTACTGAGGTATCAGTGATTATTCTGCATAGCTGGAAACATCTTTTCCACACTTTAATGGTTGTGAGACCAGTCAGCACATAATTTTTTTTATTTTGACTTCACTGGATGTCTGAAACAAGCAGCTCAAGCCAATGTTGTTACTTTCGAACACTAGCCTAAGACTGCTATCTAGCAAGGGTATGGAACAGGAGGTTACTTGAGATCCCTTCCAGCTTCACATATCTCACACTATTAAGGAAACTGTCTTTATTACCCAGGTTCAACACAAGCTTTTATGTGTTTGCAGTATGTGGTGATTTAATTAACTAAAACCAATTTTTTTTCCCCAGGATTCTACTAGACAGCACAATATACCATGGAAATATTGACAGGCTTGCCACTGCAGAACAGAGACCAAGCTTGCAGAAGGAAACTGTGACCCTGAGCTCATCCTGGACCCCCAGCCCTTGGGCTGTCTGGGCTAGGTGTCAGTGGGCTGGCCCTTCCCCATTGCCAGGTGGAGGCTGGGAACTGTAAGCCCCCCAAGCCCACAGCACCTTGCCAGGTAGAGTAATGGAAAACCAGGCAGGTTTCCTCTCAGGTTTGACTGGGCTCTGCCAGAATTTTGTTGCAACAAAATATTTTCAGTAAAACTTACATTGAAATTTGAAGTCAAATAAATGGAAATTTTCCACCTATAGCACCAACTAGACCTCTTTATAAGTAATTGCTGACTAGCTTTAATTACTATTATGTCAGCCATTGAGGACCAGCCAAGCACGTCAGGGTTTACTGAAAATTAACACCAAAGCCAGCTGTTCTGACTTACTTAGGCCTGCTGCCCCTCTTTTAGACAGATGTTATTGAATATAATCTTTGATTATTTATGGACTAGAGAGGACTTTGCCCTCTAGTGAGTGTTCCTTGTTCTGCCGCTTTCCAGAGCTGAAATATTCATTACTTCTGGTTTGGTTTTTTTTAACCCTGATATATTCACTTCTGGCATTCTTGTCACATTCATTTAATGACACACCTCTTTGACCACTAAAATTTCTGATACATTTTCATTGCTTTTTTTCTTGTCCTTAAAGACATACCTTTTACTTTTAACTCCACTCATTCACTTGCAACAATTGTAATTGTTTAATTAAAACAGCCTCCTGCCACTAGAAATTTATACCTCAAGCACCATCGAGACAGAGCAAAGCTGCTGCTGCAAGGAATTAAGGATGTCTAACTACAAGGGAAGGAGAAAATCAGGGCGGATGTTTCTGTCATAGTTGTTGATCATGCATCTGAGTCTGCAGTGCCTCCCTTATTAGTTGGCAGGTTGCAAATGCTGGCTGGCCCCATGTTTCTCCCATGAGCTCATCGGTGATGGAGGTATGTGTAGACCAGTGTATTCTGAGCTGTAATTATACACCAGACAAGTATGTAACAGCAGGAAAACCCACAGCTGCAATCATAGGAAGTATTTATACAGAGCAGTACCATCTGGTGCGTGCTCCTATGCTATACTTAGTGATATACTATATTTACTCCTATAGTACACTTAGTGACTATACTGAGTATCCCAGTTAATCCAAAGACATTCAGTTTCTGATAGATAACCCCACTTTTAAGAGCAGCCATTCTTTACCTGGTGATGTCTATGCAGCTCCATGCATAGATACAGAACAGGGAATGTGAAAGGGTTGTTATATGAAGGAGCTGCCATCCTGCTCATCTGCAGATACATGGATACATAAATTTCTCTCTTAAAAGGGAATGCAGTTATAGCAATGCCAGTGTTAAGGTTACCACCTCGACTCTTCTTGATTTGCAAAAAAATTCCTTCTTCTCCTAGCCTAAAACAGAATAAAAAAACCTACAGTATTTGAAAAATTAATTTATTATACATCCACAGATGGTTTTGTAATAAAAATCCTCACCAGGCCTATTGTCAACAATACAAAACAAATAAGAAACTCCAACATCCGCCATTTGCAGAAGTGCTAATAAGTTAGTGAGCAATAGTGCCCTTACTTTCAGTGTGCACTGTGGCTGCATATCACTGTGACCAATGTACTTTAACTTCAAAACTTGACATTTTACAACCTCTCTACCTCTGTTTTGGACAGTGACAGTTTTGAGCCATAAAAACACAGTGAGTTATGCCCTTGTTCCATAGTTCTTCTGTTATTTTTCTTGAGGTCATCTGTGTTTTCGGTGGGCTACATGAATTTCTAAGTCACTACATGCAGTTGCAGTCATGATCCGTGCTTTGATACAAAGATGCAGTTACAATTTCATACATATAACTCTCAGTAATGGTATCAGGAAGAGAGGTGTGGTGTTGTGCTACTATTAACTCCAGTCCGTGCTAAAGGCCTCTTCAGTAATAAAGCAGCATTATTTTTATTAGTTTGCTTAAAACAGAGGTAAATATTACTGGCACGTTTTTCTTTAAAAATGCAAAACCAGACTTAGCAATCATGAGGAAGTGTTTCCCAGTATATTAAGGATACAGTACTCAAGTGAGCATACAATACTACCCAGAAAGGTAGCATTTGGCATGGATATGTTTTTTCAGTTAATCTGTGAGTATACACACATTTGTATGTACACACACACACAGATTTTTGTGCGAAGCCAAGGAGAGAGCAGAGACAACTTCCAAGTGCCTCATAGCCTTCTGAGTTCACAGGTGTGTACTCAACAGATTTCGAAGTTGGAAAATGAAAACTCCAGTTGCATGAGCTTGGACTTATGTAAGCATGATAAAACCAAGTCTTACCTTCCCCCTCACTCCCTGTACTACTTTTCCCTGGTGTGTACAGAGAGCATATGTAGTGAGTACTCCACAGCATAGCCCAAAACATGGTCTGAGTGTTAATTAAGCATCCATATAACACAGAACATAACCTTTTTTTTTCTGTCTTGCACAGCTGCATAGCATGATACACTTGAGATTGTCAGCAATGTGGTTTCTTTTGCATACCTTAATTACATATGATGTTGCTGAATGCTAGTGTATGCATAGGCAAGCTAAGGTACAGCAATCTAGCAAGTTATCCAAATTTTTGGTGTACAATGGCAATACAGAACTTTAAGTAACATATTAAAAATTCTCCAGAGGAAAACATCTTGCAATTTATTGTAACATAAGTAGCATACACCTGAATGTGTTTTTACACAGGTAACTGTTAGGTGACTTGCTACAGGTATATTTTACACAATGGTGAATAAAAATGAACCTTTTACAAACCCCCTAATTCAATATGTTTTCTTCAAAACAATATTAAGTGTGTGGCTATGAAAACAAAGTGACACATAAAAAAATTTCAAAAATCATTTACCACAGGGTAATATTTTTATGACTGGAGGAAAACAAAAGTTATGCACATAAATACATATATTTTTATGTATAGCAAATTACAGTTTCCTGCACTGGACATTTATCAAATATACAAGTACTGAACAATACTGCATAGAGTGCTTTGCCACACCTTGTGGTCTCTTTAAATTCCTGTGAGAGTGGAAGACATGTTTCTACAGAGGATACAACTTGTTCAGTGATGCAAGCTCACACAACAATTAAAAAAGTAAAGAAAAAAAAAACCTACAGCAGAAATGTCTGATGTTCCCAGCACAGGCATCTTTAGCAACAGAATGAAAATGTTCAACTGTTCTTCAAGCACGTGTTCCAACACAGAATCTGTGTCAGAGAGCTTTATTCCGTACGACGAGACATCACCTGTCAACGGCGATGCATTTGGACAACAAATCTAATGCTCAGCCTTGCCCACTGGCTTGTCAAAGCCATCATGTTTCTGATAGGCAGATTGGTCTATCAGGAGGTGAGGAGTCACCTTTCAGATCCCCTACAGAAACTGTATCCTTTCTCTTGGACCTGGGCAGCCACTCCCATGAGCTCCAGGTCGAGAACAAGGCACTATCTGGTTTTCTGGCCATTATCTTTCCAAGGCTCTAGGAACTGTGGTTATGATCATGATGTGAGATTTTGAAAGGGGTGACACCAAGCTATTTTTGAGGACTATGTACAAAGTTATTTTGGTACTGAAAATAGGAAGCATTCACACCACACATTTCATTTCACCTGGCCAGAAATGCTAAGCTCAGGTTTCTAATGCATAAATAATGATCCTTATTGAAAAGGATGACATAGACTCCATTGGGTTCTTGTGACCTTACCAGAAACTGTTTTCAAAGTACTGCAGTTACTAGCCAGGAATAACAATCCCATTTAGATGTTTTTCAGAGCACACAATACAAATATTTATGTTATAAAAAGCACTTGGTTGTCTCCACAGGTTAGTGATGTCTGGAACTTGGGGGATTGTAAATCCAGTCCATTACAATAAGAGTCATACTCACAATCATGAAGATTATGCCAACTATGAGAAAGATCAGAGCCTGCAATTCAAAAATAAAATTTTATTAATAAAACAAGTGATTGAGCAGGCTGTAGCTCACAGACTGTCCCACTGGAGCCACATTTATATAACACCCAGGGTCTGAGTTTGGGTCATTCTCTGTGACTAAAACCCAAGCAATGTCATACAGGGTTACATAAATCAGAGTTAGTCCTGTGTGAATTTCAGTCCAAGAGACTCAGACTTTACAAGGCTAGATCTGAAGACAACCCATTTTGCTACTGTGAACAATAATACAGAACATAACACAGGAACAGCTTTTTTTTTTCTTTAAAAATTGATGAATTTTCAATACATGATCATAGTCTCTGACATTAAGAACAGCTTCAGAGTTAATCCATTTTATCCTTGTTAGCCAATCAGGTAAGTCCATATCTCTTATTTAAAGGTATATCTGTGCATATTCAAGTGATTTAGGTGCTTGTAGTCACTCTTTGCTTTATTGGGGCTTTAGTTTACCATAATCTGTCCACACTTTACATTATTCTGCCTTGCAGCACAAAGATGAATATTGTATGTAATCTCAGTGCAGGGTGTGAAATTCTGGATGTGCCTAACACACAGCAACATGGAGAGTAAACAAGGAGACATGAAAAAATATTCAGTCTCTCTGGAATAACAGCTTCAAAGGTCATGGTAGAAATAATTTCACCATAAAAAACCTCTTCTTTTATGCTTGCAGTATGTATTGGTTAACTTCCATGTTTTTTGTGAACATGTATATCGATATATATATGCTCATCTGTTTACATTATGTCCCTGCATATATATTTAACTAATAACCTTTCTGATTAAATTTTCAAAGAATATTTCCTTGGTGATAGTTAAATGTGCAGACAGTTATTGATGTTCAGGATGAAAGGTACTGCTGTGGTAGTCCAGCATGACATATAGACACATTCTCTGCATAAATGATAGACCTTCATATATGTCTTCTGTAGGTGTGTGGATCTGTCTCAGAGGGGAAATCACTATTACTTATTTATCTCTGCAGTACAATTTCGATCTTAACCTTGACCTCAAATCTTCCTGTTAATCCACAGCCGGCCCTCTAACATGAACCAACAGCTCCTTATACACTTACTTAGTCTTGGTGCTATTTATGTAAATGCAGGTGTTAACTAGACCTTAGATCGGATTAAATAAATGCATTTTTATAGTTGTTAAGAGACACTTTATCCTAAACACTTAGTGTTGTGTATCAGGTGTAGTAGGGCACAAAAGGCTTCAGCTCCTGAAATCTGTGGTGAATCACGCTATCCAACCTATATGCTAGCATAAATGCTAGCATTTATGAGCAACTGCCACATGTTGCAAGTCAAAGGTCTGTGTATTTGTGACCAGTGCAAAGCACACACCCTCCCACACTTCTTTTTGCAATTGCTGCCAGGTCTCTTACCCCGATCTTCTGGGGAGACCTCAAGGGTTCCTTCTCAACAAGACGCAGGTAGAAGGCACCAGGGAGGATGAAAATCAACATCGTAGCAGAAGAGGCTCCTGGAAGAGAGAGAAGAGCTGAGTACTGCACCATCTGTCAGAAAAGCATTGTGGTGCACCTGCAAAAGAGAGCATGTGGGAAGGCAGCTGCTCTTCCAAACCCAGCTGCACACAAAATATTCACTCTGTAGACAGCATTCATGGAGAGCTGTAGATGTCCAAACACTTATTTGAGTGCTCAGGGCCTGAAGAGACACTTGTTACTGAGAGGATTTTTTCAAACTGTGACTAGGAAGTGCCTACTCCTCTCTGCTCAGCAGAGCCCAGTATGGTGGCCCAGGCACAACAGTCCGAGAGGAGCAAACCAGCTGCAGAAAGCCCATGGAGGTGTCTTTCTCAAGGACATCTGCATCCGTGAGTCTTCAAGCAGCTCAGAGCACAGAGGCTTTTCATGCGCTTCTTTGGTCAAAGGCCAAAATTGACCAAAAGAAAGAGGTAGGGAGAGAACTGTGAATGTCAAAATAAATGTGTCACTTTTCTCATTTTTCTTATGTCACAGTTTGGAAGTCAATACATTTTATTCAGCCTAAAGGTGCTTGAAAACCAAAGGTGATTTCCCACTCCTCCATATGCATTGAACGACCTTTTTGTCAAAACGGGGATTCCTTACCTGTTTTCATACTAGGATTACTGGATTCCTTGTGCCTCATGCAAGGTAGCAACAAAATTGGGTAGCCTTTAGCTTTGTGTGTCAGTTGTATATGCCTTTTAACTTTAATCTGTGTTTATAGTATACTGTAAGACCCAAACTGAGACTGTCACTCAGTCCATGAATGTAAATATGTAAAAAGAATTAACAAAGTGTTTATGAAACCTACCAATAAATCCAAAGATGTCTTTAATAGTTGGAACAAAAATTACAAGCAGGTTATTAAAAGCCAGAATTACTGCTGCAACCAGGAAATGTCTTATCCAGCTGAATGGCCTTCTGGGAAACAGCAACGCACTGATAGATGAACGGATCTGCAAGATGAAAACCAGCAGGAAAAGTAAAATGATTAATTTTTCTTTGCTTTTCACTTTTAAAAATGATCTATATTAAGTACTTTTGCAGTAAGAAATTCTGACTGAAAAAAATGTGTTTTCAGTCTTTGATTCCCATAATGTAGTCTCACTCTGATGTAGGTTTTTGAGAACTGGGTTCACGGTTTAATGCAGAAACTCAAATATTTGCAGTGTAGAAGAAAATCAAGTAAATAGGGTGTAAAATCAGGGACATGAAATCTGTTCAACTGAAAGATGCTAATATCAGCAAAAAAACTCCCAAAGAACCCCCACTATGAATACTGATCAGTAGGCAAAAAATGCATGTGTGAAATAGGAGTTGCTGTATTCTTGTACCAGATCCCTCTGAAAATCCCACAGGAGTTCTATCATTTACTTTTCTGAGAGAAAGAGGAAGCTGTTGTTTTACTTTCATCAAATATATACATACACATATCGGAAAATAAAAGCATATTTTTCAGTGCCACTTGGAAATTATAAACCTAAAAGCTGTTGCAGAGGATCCTTTTTGCTCCACTGACTTTCTCACACAACACAGAATTTTTTTGCCTTTTCATCATAAAAGGTGGTAAGTAGGAAAAAGGTCAAAAGCAAATCCATTTGGTGGCTGGAGATAGTGTTACTCTCAAGTACCATGATTAACTTAAAATTCGAAATGTAGAAATTGAACAACAATATTTTTACACTGTAAAAAAGCTCTAAACCCACTTCTGTTTCATTCTTTTAAAATAACATACAACTGTACAACTGTTTCTGGGTGAGTTTGGCAGCTGAATAAATGTATGGGGTTCTATCAGACTTGAAGTCCATCGCTTGAAAACACAGCATGAATTTTGTATTTTATGTTTTTCAGGTTGATGTGAGCCAATATTAGGAAGAGGGAAGCAGATTGCAAATATTTTTTCCAGCCTCTGAGTTGGTGTAAAACAGCTTTATTGCAGCAAAAAACTGCTGCCTACATTTCTGTGCACTTACTCTTAGCATCTTCTCCATTATACCTTCTGTGACATAGTCCTTAAAGAGGATTTATCAATTGTAAGTTTTACAGTGACTAATGGTACGTAGCTCTACAGTTAATTAATTTTTTTTTAACAATGAAATTAATTTTTTTTAAAGAAAAAACTCTGACTACTTTGAGAAAATACAAATGCAGTAATTCATTAAAAAAATAGTTGTTACAATTATATTGCTTATTTGGAGTAATAATATCTGCTGTGCTGGTTGTCCAAATAGGCTGTGTAAATCTCTTTGATATTCTGGCTTACAAGAAAATGATGTTTTCTCAGGAGTCCTCTTAATAGAAAAATTAGTGCTGTGGTATGTAAATGTTAGGACTTCACACACTATTCAGATATAAAAATGATTTTACAGAAAGTTAAAAGGAAAAATGCTACATCTGACAGAGAGAGGCTTTTGCAATGCCCTTAGCTCGTTTTCCCATGAAGAGTAACCAGTTTGTTAAGACTAATTTAAACATTTAGCCACTAGTTTAAACATGACATTTAAGGCAGAGCACTGGCGTTCTCCAAGCTACAAGAACCGATCACTCTGGGTCCTTTATACCAGACCTTTCTTTTTGATTGGCAACATTGAACAGTGATCACTGCTCTAAGGCATTTGTCAGCAAGCCTGGAAAGAGTATCTACACAGAGCATGCACTGCATCCAGGACAACAGAGCAACAGGACGCCAGGGTTACTGCTCTCATCAGATGGGAACCCTATGGTGTGACGTGGATTGCTGGGAGCCCTCTGGCAGCATGATGCTGGGCTTGTACGTGCCATACAAACGACACACCAGCCTCCCAAAACCTAATCACCAGGATCAGCTATTTTCTCCCCTGCTGCATAGCAGCTCAGAGAAGGCATGACAGACATTTTTATACATTCAGGAGCCTAGAGGTCTGCTCTTCAGGGGAGATTGATCCCTGAGGAGGCTCAGTCCCTCTTCAGAGCAGTTTGTTTACCCGTGTCTTTCTGTCCCTGTTACTGTGGGTATTTTGTTTTTCCTTGTGAAGAGAACACAGAAGCTCCAAACTTTGCTCAGACAACTGACTATATGGCTGAGTCTTGTATGCCTCTGTGTTCTGGTATTTAGCTTCCTCCCCTGTCCATAGACTGAAGCATGTAAGGTGAACAGAGGCCTCTGTCCCTCTGCTTTGGCAGCTGGATCTGGGAGCCCTGCACAATGTGTGACCTGAGATTCACATGTCTGTCCTGAGTTTGGATGCTATAGTAGGTGCCTATGTCTCTATTAGGAAATCTCGTAAGTGGTTTCAGTATATCCCCGTCTTTGGTACTTAGCACTGCTCTGATAAATATAGTACAGAAAGAGCCAGAGAGACAGAGAAGTCATTCCTGATTTGTTTATAAAGACTGATTTATTTCAGTCTTTCAAATTTTGCAACCCAAACTGCCTAAGGTCCATACCTAAGACCCTTCTAAGTAAAAACTCAGGCTTATTTTTCTTCAATGTTAAAATCTGCCTGTGCTGAGCGCATACAATCAGTGTATATGGGCTAGCCTTGATTTCAGCTTAAGCAACTGTGTTACTTACAGGGAAAAGGACAAGGGGTACAGTCAGGGTTACAGCCACCAGCACTGCCAGACGAACTGACAGCAAGAGGGTGTCGAAGGTGTACACTTTAGTGTATGTATGAAGTAGCTCATCTTCAACTTCTCCTGCAAAAAGGAAACAGAAAGGAGCTAAATCACTTAAGCAATACCTGAACATGCAAAAGGATCTTTGTACTGCAGCCAGATAAGATTAGCTTTAACCCAGCTGCTGTCATTAGATACATGTTATGGGCTAGATACGAAAGAGGAATTTTCCCACTGTGACTGATACAAGTCCATCATTCCCAGATGATGAGAGTAATACAGCTCTGAGGTGATGCTTTGTACTCTAGTATCTTTGGGATGACTTTGAGAAAGACATTAAGTGAATGTAGAACCTGAAGTAAAAATAATTTCTGTGATATGAAATATGAAACAACCAAACTGGTGACATCTCCCTTTGACCTCTACCCACATGTCCCAGCTCTCAGACAGAGCTCTCTTGGCCCAGTGATACGGAGAAGACTGTGCTGTATCATTCATTTCTTTGCTGCATGGAGGAACTAACAAGCTAAAAAGAAGTGGCGTTTGCATAAAATGGTGTGCTAATAGAGGGGCTTCTCTGTTTGCCTATCAGTTAGTCTAGCTCATCCATATTTTTTTACACTAGAATGATTTGCACCTGTTTTTCAGCATAGATGAAGCTGAACTAGTGGTGTCAGAGCCAGATTGAGTAGCACTTAATAGTGTCATGTAAAACTGTTAAGCTCTAGAGTATTTTTAGTACAGTCACTCTTGGCCTTTGCCAAGAGCCAAGTTTACAGCAGCTTCTTGTCTGAGTTCACAAAACCAAGAGATATGCAACTGGTCCCCCTGGTAGATGCCTCTGAGTTTCTCACAGGTGAGGTTGTCTGACAGCCGGAGAAGTGCCACAGATCATTCAGGAAATTACACACTGCATATTATAATTGAATGTTGCTTACACTTGGATTCGGGCCCATAAAAATACATTAATACTTGGACCTCTGAGATAGAACCAGCTTACCTGCTTTAAAATGACAGGGAAAATTCTGCAGAGAACAGGGTTTTGACCTACCGTAGAAGGTAAGGTATCCAAAGAGGGCAGCCAGAAGATACATGATAAGCATGCCAGTGATGGAGATATTTGAGATATTCTGCATCCGCTTTCGGGAGCGACTGAAGTACAAAAGAAAGAGAGTAACAGTCCTATAAAGCCTCTATTTGTACAAGAAGTACTCAGAAGCATCTTAGCTTTCTAACATATCCTCCCTGGCTAGTAAGTTCATAGCAACTATATTGGTTACACAGAGCTGTTGATACTTTACAGCTCTGTGTAGAGCATCATAGACTTATAAAAAATGTGTTGAAACTCCATTTCTATTGCTTTCTCACTCGCAACATAACACGTGTCACACTATTTTGTATATCATTATTTATTAACTATCAATCTCAAATGGTGTATTTTAAATAAAAAAAATGGAGGGGCTAAAATTACAGGACTGATAGTAAGAATAGACAAGAACTCTTAGCCAGCTCTGTATGAACATACCCTTATATCTACATAGGGCTGTTCTGCAGGTTCAAGAACCCCTTGCAGGTCAAATCCTTTCTTCATAAATCCTTTGGTTAAAGACAATCTTCATCTTATAGGACCTGGAAGCATGTTTCAAGTTATCTGTGAATTTTTATTGCTTCTGAGGTTAAACCTGCTGAAATAGGAGGTAATGATTCATAGCCTCCTTGCGTTTTGCAGCACACCCTCCTGTAATGTATTTTTTGCTGTTCAACAAATGCCTTTGATTAGTGCTTCCCACCTATCAACTCTGTGCTGATTTAAGCACGTGTATTTGATTTTTGATATTTCTCAAGCAAATTAGGCTGGGTGAAGAGACTATGTAAGACACTCAAACCAATAGCACCCCAAGAAACTTTAAGAGTAAGTAACAATTGACCCAGAACTCATTAAAATATTATTAGAAACAAGAATTATCTCCCTGAGTGCAACCAAATTCCCCAGTTTATTTCACATCCTTTAAAGAACTGTCCAGATTCCTCCTTTCCTAAGTAAATATTGATCAATGCAATGGTTCTCTGTCACCAATATCTGACTATAAGGTCAACGCAAAGCCAATGTCTGCTTTCTGTGGTAAGCAATAAATCATTATCATGTGGGTGTTTATACACCTGCAGTCAAGAGGTAACATGTAGAAAATGATCTCTAGCTTTGGTTAACTGGAAGTATTGGACAAAATTTAAGAACCTTACTCTTTTAGTTCACTGTATATTGGTAGCACCTCAGGGTGGCATACGAATGCAAATGCCAGGATGGGTATTGCATAGGCAGTCTGTAAAATAAAGCTCCCATTAGTAAGAATGGTCATGGCTGCACCTCTGACTTTTGGCAGCCAGCAATTTAGCTGTAGTACAGTTAAAGTGGTTAAATGGTTAAAGACACAGAATCTCCCTTACCCGTGAGTTGAACACAAAGTATTTTGGCCGACACTTGTCACTATTGTCACCGTGCGCTTCATATTCTACACTGCTTTTGGGGGAGGTATCTTTTGGTTCCTCAAGGCCTGGCAAGTGCCCAGCTGTGTTGTCCATCATGAAATTCACACCAGAGCCAAGTGACTCATTTGGTAACATGACCAGGTGCATTAGCACTGTGTTATTGGTGGTGGTCCAGTTTTCAACCCCATGGTCCATGACGGGGAGAGGACAGGGTATTTGGGATTTCTTGAAGATTACCTACAAAAGAGTAGACTATGTCATCAGAAGAGTACCAGTGTAGGTGATTACACACCTGGGGTATTCCAACAGAAGTATAAACAGGCACACAGAAGAGGGGAAATAGAGAGAGCAAGAAATCAAGTGTTACCACTTCTACTTCTCACAAATATTTGTTGCTAATTTGCCTTTGCTGTTGTCCTGTTTTATTTTTTATTCTCAAGTGTTTTTTAAACTGGATTTCTTAATTCTGACTTCATTCAGCAATAGGCTTGTTGATTTGATTCACTTGCAGATGCTATTCTAACATCCACATTAAATTGTCATGGTAAGAAATATAACAGTGTTTAAGGGTTTGCAGGTTCTGTATTTGCTTAGAGACAATACCCAAACAGCCACCTACCACACTGACAAAGAAAACCATACAGGTCAGCGAAAATCCACTTGTATAACCAAGATAACCTGTGTAGTAAGAAAAACAAAACAAAACAAAAAAGAAACCGGTTCAGCTACATATAAATTCACAATCCTAATAGAAATAAGACAGGAGCTTAAGCAGTACATTAAGCTTACCTAAGGTTTTTAGAAGGGAGAGGGGAAGAATAATCAAAACTGTTACAAGTATGACGAGGTAGTTCCCATTCAGGTACCATTCTCTAAAGAGGAGAAATAAAAATAACAACAAACATCATTGACATCAAAGTGAAAAATTTTCATCTGAGGTTCAAGTTGGGAAAAGGTACCTACCCAGAATTCTCAAGTTTCATAAATGCTCTGATGACTTCTGGAAGTTCATATTTAATAATAAAGAGGTAGCTTGACATTGCTGAAAAAAAAAAAAAACAAGCTAAAAAAATAAACACCTTCAGGGAAAACTGTAGTTCCAAAAAAAGAAAAAAAGAAAAAGATTTTTGCAAAAGTAGAGAAATGAGTTTTGTTCAAATGAAAGTGTGACTAAATAAATGGTGTGACCTGCAAATTGTTATGAACATGTCTTGAATGACATTAGAATGACATCAGAATGACATTAGAATGACATTATTGTATTAGAATGCAATACAGTTACTACTGAATTAACAGTATACTCAAACCACTCTTAACTTTTCCTTCTACTTTTTTGTTGTAAATGTTGTTTTTCCAATAGATGCTCTCCATCCCCATTCTGTAGTAACTTAAGATGTTACTGCCTCCAGATCTCTTCAGCTATCTTATCCTCCCTATTTTCAACTTCTTTCTTCTGATAATCTTCTCCATGTATAAAGAAAACAACTAGTCGTCAAGATTCTTGATGGAAGAGTGGACTTCTATACACCTTATTTAAATGTACTTCCAAAAGGAATACTTTTTTCAGTTATTTTATGTTTGCCACAGAGAGATCTCTGGAGACCTATAAATCAGTCTAGACAAGGACAAGAGAAACAGCTATTCTTCTTTAATAGGGAAGCGTGCTTCATTCCTGAATTCAACCAATTTGATATTTAGGCTTGAGGAAGGAAAGGAAGACCACAGAATAGCAGCTTTTATGAACAAAATCCAAAAGTCTTTTGCAGTAGAGAGACGTGAACTACATCTCCTAAAAGGTTTCTTCCAGGATAGTAAAAGGAAACAAGCTTTGTTGCATGAGTATACAGTCCTATCCCTACTATTTGTATTGGTAAGTAAACAGCCTCCTGTTCTCAGACAATGAAGATTACTTGATAGGTGTTTCACAGGAGGTATCTTTGCAGGTGAATACATTAAAAACATACTTTAAACACACAGCATCTTCAGGAGAACACAACCCAACTGTTATTTCAAGGAGAGAATTAAGCTGAAAAATGAACTACTGGAGAGTGTTTTATAGAGAAGACAGAACCATGTGCTGTTCCTTTTACATGGGACTAATCTTTTCTAAGTTGAAGCGGATCATTCAACTAGATGTTAAGAACATCTAGTTGAGTCTGAGCTGTGCTCAATAAAGAGAAATGGTCAGTTCCTGGAGGACAGTCAGCCAGGCCACTTTAGCCATGATTGAAGCCTTTTCACTGGCCATGGAGAGATCCCAGGTAACTGTCTTTCACCAGACACTGAAGTGTCGGGTAGCTGAATCAGTGACACAAATCTCCCATGTCCTTTCTTTTTGTAATACAGTGTATGCTGTATCTGGCTCAACTCTAATGCCATTTAGATAGGCAGAGGGGAAAAAGCACTTGTGTTTTGTAGAAAAGTATTAAAAGCTAGAAAATTCTTTCCCTTACCTCCAATGTTCTGCATTGTAACCGAAATGAAAACACCACACTTCCCAGGCCAGCCAAATGCCTTTTCTCCCAGTTTTTCATATACTAATGATCCTGAAAGAAAAGCAAAATTAAAAACAAAAAAACCCCATGAGCCACTGCATACTTGATGAATTGCATTCCAAGGTAAAATACGTGCAGCAGGGACTCTCTATCAGCCACAGCCTGCTCCTCATACCTCCTTCTTTTGATATCTTCAGTAAGAGGTGGACGGAATAGAGTGACAGTATTGCTACGCTGAGCAGCAAAACTCTGTAAAGCAAAGCAGAAATTAGAATCCTAAGCAGGACATCAGAGGCAGTGGATTTGAACTTACACTTGCTCATTTTCATGAGGTTAAACATATAAATAGTTTTCAGCGTGTTTGTTCTTTGGTCTCCCAGTGCTAAATGAAGAGATAAGTGTCAACTGTAGCTTACTTGTGAGTACAGTTGCACCTTATGCACTCCAAAAGCCCCTGAAGGGTTGTTTAAATCCAGTAAGTGCCACTTCTGTGCTATTCCACAAGGACAGAATCTTGTATCTTAACAATATCCTACTAAAGTAAACAGAATTTCTATGTGAGAATATGGTCTTTGGACTCTTACCCTCTCCTTGACCTCTCAATTTCATATGTCTCCTTACTCAGAGCTGTCACCAAAAATAAAACCCAAACCCCAAACCCAAACCAAAACCAAACCATGATTGTGAACACTTCACTGCTGCCTCCTGGGTGGTCACTGCTTTTGGCTTCTGCCATATCATTGTGAAGCAGAGTTTAGTAGCCTGTTGTGCAAGTACATTAAAAACTTTACATAATGTTAAAGCATGGCATGATACTGGAAAACCTGCTCTTGGAGCACTTGTAGCTAAGTCTTCTAGTCTAGTCTGCTTGAAGGTACTGGTGTCTGAATTCATTAGTTCTGATTACTGCCATGCTCCTTCCACACAACATTTGCATCCTATGTGATTTCAGCCTCTCAGAAAGTGCTGGTGAAAAATGTAGCTTTGTATGACATATTCAGGGCACAACACTGTGGGCACCACATCTTATTACCATAATCGTCTTGTCAGCAGCCTGCACAAGTGCTGGTGCAGAAGGGAATGTGATGATAATGTGACAGAGCTAGGAAATACAGATGTGCCTTACTCCATGGCTGAACCCACACCTTCCACCCCACTGAACATGCAGTTTGGTACAGATATGGGAGACACAGCCAAGTTCATAAATGAGTTACAATCTAAGAGCAGACCTAGGACCTGGGGCAAGGTGATGGCCCCCAGACCATCACAATTTTTTCTGAAGTTTCTCTCTTTGAGAGAGACAGACAGTGTTACAGCCTTCGTGTGAGCAGAGTTGCCTGTCATGATGTGGGCTCAAGCAACATGGTAAGGGGGAGTCATGCCTGAGATCACAGTGTATCCTGCTGAGAAGGCAACCTTCTTGATCAGGGAAACCCATGGAGCGTGCTGTTCATGTTTCCATGTCCTAACACATGAGGTAGGGTAAAACAAAGTCCTCCTGGTTTCACTTGCTAAATCATGCCAGACAGAAGTGATGCTCTCATGCAAAATATGTGCCATTGTAAACCTCCTCCACAGGAGGAATGTAATGGGAACTTCTGGAAAGCTTCTGAATTTTAGGAACCCTCCTTTTAGCTTCACCCTGTAGGATATCTTCCATCACGAGAGCGCTTGAGCAACATGAGAATAGTAAATTACAAAAAATTTAGACAATGCTGCCAGTATCACCTAAATTAGAATTAATGTCCAGCAGGTTCCATTTAGGTAGATGGTATTTTTCTGTCCCGGTAACACTAATGTGATCTGTGAAAACAGAGGAACTTCCAGCAAGTGGATACATGTCATGGGGGAAAAAACCTCCACAAAAAGTTTATGCTTTTAAATAAAACTCCTTCGTCTACCGGAAGGGAGAATGTTTTCATGCGGGAAATATGGAAATAAGACAGAAAAGAAAGCAAGCTCTGGGTGGAGACGCCCTTTTTTTGGTTGTTTAAGTCTCCATGTAGTGCTTTAGCATTACTCCCTGCTCTAGCACTGCTAACAGAGCTAATGTCATTAGGCTCATATCAGATTTTTTTTTAGCCACCTAGGTGAATGAACAGAGCTTAAAAATAGCAATATTACAAAGCTAATGTTTTTTCCCCAACTAGTGAGGCTTAACATATCATAGTTTTCTTTCCAGTGATAGTTCATGGACATACTAGTTAGTACAAGTGCTCAGAGAAAGCTGGAGAAAAAAAGAATCCTACATTTTTCTAACCCTGATGCAGTCAATTTTAGAACCAGCTTCCATTTTTGATCTGTAAATACTATGTCTAAGACAGTAGAGTGCAGGTGTTATGAAGCACTTACCCAGAACAGTGTTTGAATATATAAATAATTTTCAGTTAAAAATTCTACTGGCAAAAGAGGAGATGTTTCTTAGCAACTGGAATCTACATGTGGTATTTCAAATGCTGTTTCTCTTGTAGCTACACAGTCTTCACAAGCAGGAAGTGATATAAAAACAGCCAAGTAACCTGGTTTAAAGGCTTGCTACATTTCACTAATGTGAAACAATGGCCTAACACCATCATGCTTTATTCCAGTTTCATGGGAGTTTAAAATTAAGGTTTCAGTTAAAATTAAAACCACTTATTAAAAAAAGAAAAGCAACATTTTTTTTTTAGTCTGTCTCATTAAGATGAGACAGAGGTTAGCCATCAATTAAAAAACTTCCCATGGCTATCTGTCACTGTCTATCAAAACCCATTCTGTATAGATACTGCCAGCCACATACCATTGCTTTCATCTGTGCACACTGTGTAGAAATAGACTTGAGGGAGCAACATTAAATCTGGATAAATCTGTGAATGCATTTACATTCAAAGCATGTTGCTATTTCAGATTATATTGAAAATTCTTCTTCTATTTCTACATAGTGATTAGATAGTTGGAATGGTGTAAATATATTTATGGGTGATTTAATTCCCTTTTTGAGATCCCATAATGAACCAGCGAGATTGCTATCTTTATTTTAGGACCAGTATACTGTTCTTTCCTTCTGTTTTTTGACTGCACAGAATCAATTCACAGTTGTGTTCCTGATACAGAAGAGGTCTAAAATACAGGGAAAAAAAGGCTTTTCAGCAGTGGTTCCTTGTGGTGAAGCTAAAATGGTTTAATTACAGATGATCTTACAAAACCTTTCAGCTAACAAAACAAGCTTAACATACCTCTCTAACCATAAAAGCTTCAGTGCCAGCTCTGTTCTTATATTCTATTTGCTTTTATTTCTATGTACTTACATGAAAAAGATAATTCCTGTGTTGGCCATAGCATAGGAGAGCCCTAAGATGCCGCTGCCCATAATAGCATTGCTGAGGTTGAATGAGGACATTCCAAAGGAGATTCTACCTGCATGCTGTTGGGTGCAAAACCAGAAAATGGCAATTAATTTGTATTTTACTGAGCACAACAGACTAATCATCCTCATTGCTGGATTTCCCTGTACTGCTCTCTTGATCTTTAGAGGTGGAGTTTTTCAAGGTTCCTGAGTCCACAGATGCTTGCCATCATAAGGAGTCTCTTTACCCCCAAAGACAGCTACGCTGGTAGTGTTTGCCTCTTCCCATTCTTCAGTTGTCTCAGAGGGGAGGAGGGCTACATTCCTGACAGGTGACTGAGGTGACAGTTGTGTTGGCTAGCCTCTATAGAAATATATGCTGCTATCTTATAGACTACCCACTTATTGATTTTAAAAAATCGGATTTTTTTTTAAACTTAATAAAATTGATTTTTGAATTTTTCTTTGAGTAGGATGTGCTTCTTTCTCTGGGGAAATAAAAGTGTGTCTAGGGGGAAAAAATGAGGGCTGAGTGTCTGGGACTGGAGGCAGGAGAGTGGAAGAGGACAAAACCTAGGAGAGGGAGGATGGTGTGTGACTGAGTTACAACTGACATCAATTGGAAAAGAAAAAGGGGGAATATGGCTCTTAATTTTAGCTTACAATCACAAATAACTTATTTTGGTTTTATGTGATCAGTCCTAATAAAACCTGTAACACAACCAATAAAATAATGTTTTCTTTTCACCAAAGTCATGAACACTGAATAAAGTTTAATCCTGAGCGGACAGGTACCCTTGTGCACACCCCAGGAACTGGTGCTGTGCTTCCACTTTCACATGGAGTTGTCTAAGGAGTGGGAGGTGCGCTAAGCATGTAATGCTCAGCATCATAAAGCCAAAACAAGAATGTCCTTTCCTTAAAGCAATGCAGCTGGATGTGTATTCATTTACACTGATGCTGGAAACAAACAATGCAAGCACGCACGCACTGAGGCCCAGATCTATCTGACTTTTGGAGTAACAAAGTCCCTCTGAACCAAATGTCTTTTTAGAAAAATGGATGCAGACCCACACTGGTTGAACACAGGTGAGATTACATGGGTTCTACCAAAGTTCAAGTGTGATCTCAATGATTTTTCTGATTACTTGTGAAAGAAAGACCCAGTTTTACTTGTAAGACAACAGAAAGGCTTTGTTGCACTAACTGTTAGAAAATGCTTTTATTTGAAAGCCAAAATTATGCTGATTGAGCTCAAGAGTAACTTTGTTTACTGGAAGTTTTGAAAAAAAGATTCAGGTCAATAAGATTTATTTTGTAATTATTCATTAATTCACTAAAAATGAATAAAACTTACATATTCTTCATTATAGTCTTCCAGTTTCTTTTTACCCAGATATCCATTTGTAAGGAACTTCTGACTTTCTGCATCTTCACTAGCAAATGGATTGAACACAAAGAAAAATAAGAAAATATTAGATAAGGTTTATGATACATATTTTATTCTAGTAGTGCCCTTTGTCATTAGTGGAAACTTTCCTTTGACATTGCAATAAATATTTAAAAATCCTTCAGAAAAACACTGTTCTCCTGTAAGATTCTCATGTCCAATGGCATGTTTAATAGATCTTTGCTTTGCCTTGGAATTTAGTTTTAAACCCAGTAATCTTCAAATTATATCTGATTGTAGATGTTGGAAAGTAGAATTCCATACAGCAGTGTGCTAAAGCTGAGCATATACTTCACATCGGAGTAACGAAGCACCTTGCAACTGCCCTGTTGGAGAGATGTGCTGGGGGGTGGAGCGAGCTGAGAGCTGGAAGCCAGTGGCTGTTTTTGAGATGTCTTTCTCAGATCATGCAGGTGCTACTGCTCTGGGGGGTTCTGCTGGATCACCTGAGGGTGGACTGTCCCTGTGGGAGAACTGAGCTGCTCAGGTTGCGCTGCTCTGAGAGTATATTAATTTACGTGTGTACTATCTGACCGGAGTGGTTGGAAATTGCCAAGGGGCTGGGAGCCTGCAGAGATCACTTCAGGTGGTGGCAAGGAGGGACCTGGGCTACCTTGGCTGTGCTGGGTGCACTGTCCTCCAGAGCATAGAATGGGGAGGGTCATCACTGTGGGAAAACTGTCCCAGATGCCATTAGTGAAGCTTGTTTTTTGATTACTGCTTTCTAGCCTTAACAGAACAGTTAAATGCTTACCTCCTAATTGCAGCCTTTTCTGAATCAACCAGCTCTGTGTAGTTGTCTTCGAGGCTTTCCCCACTGTTGCTCTGGTCATCAAGCTCAATATTGACTTTTTGCAGCTCCATACGATCCATTAGAGAGGTCAGTGCTTTTCAGTACACACACTCGCTTCTTCAAGGTAAACAGCACCGTGCTGTGTGCTTGCACCTCTCTGTCATGCAGGGACTGCCAGAACACTCTGTTGTGCAAACAAAAGACAATAGAACTCATTAGAATTTTCTTCAAATTAGATAAACCAGTGTGAATTGTTTGGTGTTGGTTTGATCTTGATAATAGCATTAAGAGGAGAAACTGTTACAGACTGGGAAAATTCTGGGCAAGCATAGAAGTTCCTTTATATGCCAGCACTTGGCCCTCCTTCTCCCTTAAAATGGTAAAGTGCCAGGTCAACAGATGCACAGTGGGTGTCCAGCACCTGGCAAAAATACAAAGCCAGCAGAAAACAATTTCCTGAACTGCTTCTTTTGAATTTCTAGGGAAGGGGGATGCAGAAATGCTTGTTGTAAAAAAGGAGTATAGCAGGCTTTCCCAGTCTCGTAAGATTATTGTTGTCACAGGTTTAAATGTATTGTAGACTTGCCCCTTTCACTGGGGTCTGACAGATGTGAGCATTTCTGTATGATCACTTTTTGATGACTGGGAGGTGCAGTTCTGATAGATCAGTTTCTGGTTTTCAGTATACATGCGTTTAATTCTTACTTGATCCTGTTAGAAAAATTCCTGTCTTTTGAAAATCATATGATACTCAACTCTTTATTTCTGTATGGGCCAAATAAAACTGTACAAACCAAATTTACAAAGGGAACTTCACCTCTGGGATTTCAGCAGCTGCATGTTACAGACCTTTCTGTAGATACACATATGGATTCATTTGCTCATAACCAGACTCAAGAGGAAAAGACTGTGCAAGAAATTTTGCAGTTTTGCAATACTTTTGCCTTCTCAAAGATATTCCTTGAGGTATTTTAGATGTCCATTCACAGTTGAGGGGACACCAGTGAAGGGAGTGAGTACAGACCAGAGAGCACATTGCTGGCAAGCTCATGGCCAGAGTTACAGGTTCCTGACCCTCTACCTGCTGCCTTGCAATCAGGCACACTGGCCAGATCCATGACATTTTTCATAAATATTACATGATAAATGCAGCTCAGCATTGCACAATAACAATAGCATAAAACACCGCAACAAGTAATTTCCATGTCTGGCTCTTTGCAACACTAAATCTGCAATTATTTAATAACCTTTTTCCTGGTTTTGCATTTCTGCTTGACCAGATCATCTCTATTCTCTGTTACTGATCACATGCTGTTCTTAAGAACATCTACAAGCATATTTGTAGTGGCAAGATATTGGAGTGCATGTTTTTAAAATGTAAATGTAAACTTGAAATTCAGTCCTGGAGGTTAATACTGACCCCAGGCCAGAAATTAAAGTGAAATTCATTGCTTCTTACTAAAAGCATTCACCTAGACAAGACAACTGAAAATGGAAAACAATATCACAAAGCACTAGGAGATTTCCTACCAGAGAGAGTGTCTGTCTCACAGAGAGTGTGTGTGAGGGGATGAGTGACTCAGGGATCAAGGTAGAGCTGCTGGCATTTGCATCGCAGTGGCTGGGGTATTCTGCCCACTCAGGATGTGAATAACTCCATGAGTTAGAAAAACAATAAGACCCTCTTTGCTTCCTCCCCCAAACCTCTGATGGAGTCCTAAGAACCATAGTTCCATTCACAGAACTATCTTCAAAAGCAGACGCTGCCCTGTCTGAGAAACACAGTCATTCCAATTCTTGATGCTTATTTTTAATCTGTGGTGTAAAAGTCAGGCAAACAAATCTAACTGCTTATTCCTGTTCTGGTAAAGTGTAAAATCTGCCCTGTGACCACTGCCTAACTCTTATTGGAGAAGTGTCTTTTCCAGAAGTGGCAGTCCAAAAAATACAAGTCTTCAAAGAGGTGAGAAACAGAGGTAAAAGTAAGCAAAAAAGTTGTCAGGAGTTAAACTACACAAAGATTAAGCTGAGGGTGAAAGTCTGTGCAACACAGTGAACACAATTTGGAAAAGAGAGGAAAAATTGACTGGAAATACATGTTACTGCATAAGAATAATCTGGACATTGTCTTGTCAAACATTTGCATCAGTCATCTGATTTATGGATGTCATCTCAAGAGGCTCTGGAATTACTGCATAAAGCAGTGATTTTCTATTTTTTCTATTTTTATTTTTTAATATGTGAATTTCCAAAATTCTGGTGAAAGTGCAAATTCCTCAGGTGGCAAAATTAAATCTGTTGAGAACCTGCTTTCTTGAAGTCATAACTTTTTAGAGAGAGGTTGGTAGAGCTCAAGGAGTCTACAAACTGGCCTTGCCAGAAGCTCAGCCTGTAATAGTGGAGGAGAAACACCAAAGTTCATATGTTTTAGCTTCCCTGGGATTTCATGCTTTCTTCTTCTGAGTTCTGAAGTTGGTGCCTAAACATATAAGAAAAATCTCTTAGATTTACAATGTTCCTCAGACTCGGCTTCAATATGGTGATGGTTTTGCTGCCTCCAGGGGCATTTTGCTGAACAAAAAAATTTTTCTTAAAGTTTAATATTAAAATGGAAATACTTATTGCAAAAGACATTCACCTATTATCAGAGGGAAATTATTTATCTCTGTAAGACTGATTTTCCTATTCAAGTATAAGGTACTGCTCTGCATCATTTATTAAGTAATGGTTTTCAGCAATGATTCAGAAAATGATGAAATTTTTGCCATCTGGTTTCAGAATGTTATTGATTCCTGTCCAGTCTGCAGTTAGGACATTAAGAGAATGGGCAAATAATGCTGGATCACAGATATGACTAACACTTTCATGAGTTTTGCAGTATCAGTATTTGTAATCTCCTCCATGGTATCCGATTTAGCAGATTTTGCCAGATTCTTTGTCTTCGTGACAGTGACTTTATGATATTATTGTCTATGTGGCTATTTCAAAATGAGATAAGTGTTGTCACTGTGAAACACGCAATTAAAATGTAAAGCTTTCACAAATTCTTTTGTTTAAAGAAATGTTAGTTGAGTAAATCAAAAGCCTTGAAAAAAATTCTCAGGAGTTAGCCAAGGGCTGCAAAGGAAAGCAATCATTCATTTCTTAATTGACAAGGCAATTTTGAACACTTTTGTTGCTTCTTTGGTTTCTTAGGTTTTGATTTTCTGTATGAAAGAGAAGGCTAAATTTCATTCCTGGAGAAATACCAAAGATATCTGCCAGTGTAAATTACCATGTCAGTAAATCTTAAGGAGCCCATCCTTCACATTGCACTTATATGTACAGGTTAATTAAATTTCTAATTCCCAGTTTTGGAAGACGTGGCCAATCTCTGAAGTACATTGATCAAACATTGTAAAGAAAGAAAATTTACCTCTGAGTCAAGCAGGTTCTCTTCCTCACTTGCTAGGCAGGTTATATCTTTTAGGAATAGCACCTGTAAGGAAAAGTTTGCTCATGTACAACCTAGAGCAGTTGAACAGTGATTTAAAGAAAAATGGGAGTGTATGAGATGAACCAATCAACAGCTGCTACACCCCAACAACTCCCTTTGACAAACTTGCGTCAGCTCTTTTTAAAAAAGAGGGGAAAAAAAAAGAAGAAAGGTAAATCAGTTTATTGGAGCACACTGAGGGCAAACATCTCGGTTACCGGAGCTATTTGCTCTCTGAGCTTAGCACTATTACAAAACACTTGTCCACAGAGTGCTTCACCCAGACTTGATCACACTTTCATTTCACAGTCTTGATTTTTGAATAATGCACATGCATTAAACTTGCAATAGCGCAATAGCACAATAGCAATAAGTTTGGAAAATAAGATCTGGGAAAAATACCTATGGGCTCCACACAGCTCTATCTCTTTGACTACAGAGATATATCTTGCACCGTCTGTCTGGGCTTGATCAGAAGTGTGTGCTTTCAAATGGGCTAGCTGACCTGTGCCTTAGTTTGCCAGTTGAAATATTTACTGTAATTGGAATTATAGAGGTATATGTCGAGTAACAAATGTTATTCATTTAATGGTAATATAGACCTGTGGAGAAGTATTTCATTACCTGTGACATGCCTGTAATACTGTAGAATTTACCATCTTTTATCCAATTGCTTAATGACCATCATTAAAAACCACAACGAACCCTCCAGCCCTCCCTCTCATGTAGTCTTTGTGATTAAAGCCCTCAGACTGGCCTGACTGTGAAGGCTAGAGGGCAAGTGAGGGGATGTGATTTTTAATTCTTAGAGTTTCCTGTGGAGCACTCAGACTGCTTTAGCTCAGGCTGAGTGACAACCTGTGTGAACCCAACCCTGATCCACTGTGACTAGGGCTTTTGCTTGCTTGCTGCCAGCACTGGCTGTGGTGTGCCAGTTTCAGAGTTCCCCCCTTCCAAAAAAATCTGAGTTCCAAGATAGACCCAGACAAATTGTTTAACAAAAATAAGCTCTGACTCCCTCAATTCTGCATTCCCATGAAAAGATGACATTTTAAGGCCTATCATGCCATATGATGCCAAAAGTAGTACAGTCCAAAGATTAAGAGGTGTAAGGTTTGGAGCTAGAGGCCCTATCTTGCTTTAAACCTAGCATATAGCTGGAAAAATGAATAAATTTTTGGGCTTAGATTGGTTGAAGGCACTTTGAATCTGAAAGTTCCCTGTGTTTTCCAGTGGTTTAATCAGGGAAACAGGCTTTCCTTCTAAGGCATATGACAAAGAATAGGTGTCCTTAAGGTATTAAAGTAGTTCTCAGCAGAAGTTTAGCCCCAAATTGTCCTATGCCATTGCTAGGGTGAGGGAGCAGAGCTACGGCAGGGGCTGGGGGAGGCAGCCCCACTCTGCTTGAGCCTGTTTACTTTGCTCACTTGAGAGGGCTGTGGGTATGGACAGCCTCATTGCACTGTTGCTCATGTGGATGTTTCATGTAACAACAGGGGACAAAAAAACATTTCTTTAAACAAAGGAAAATAAGATTGCAAACCATAAAGAAAACAGCAGGGAGAGTTGGGGACAGATGTACTAACAAATCAGCAACAGCTGTGAAAATTACTTCTCATGCATTTTTTTAACCTGATTAAATAAATAATAATCAAGATTATAGTTAATTTCCTTTTCAAATACCACAGATATCAATGTTTATGTCTGATACCCATCAAACCTCAGTAGTGTGGCACAATTATCTCTGCAGCCACATCAGGATACTTAGGTGGGTCTTTCCTCACTGCATGGGGAGATGGAGTCATCAGGGTCAATGGTGCTCGGCAGTTCCCTTTTACCAGCACTTGTTGCCCCAAAGATGCCAGGCACCATAAGGTGTACAGGCAGATGGGGCTGGCAGGAACCATCCACGTGGTTGTAGGCAATTTTTACTGCAGAGGAGCCAGCTGTATTAACATGGAGTTTCTTGACACTGACAGTTCTTTCTGTCTATCTCTAACTAGAAAAGCACCTCTTAATTTTCATCAAGAAAGGCTTCTTTCAGCAGAGCAAATGTCAGTGTCCAATCTTCACACATGGTAACCTTAGGACTGCAGAGTCCTTTTTGTCTTGTCTTCAGCTTGCCTGTGTTTGATTTCACTATTTGTAAAGAAAACTTTGTATATGCTAGGATTGCTTGAAATCATGTCAGAGTTCACAGAAAAAAAAATAAAAATTTCTTTGTTTTCTAAAAAGAACAGAATTAAATTCTTGATTAGAATGTTGAAAACAGTGAACAAAAGAAAACACAGCCTTGTGATATCCATCACATCCACGCCTCTTTGTAGCTGGAACTAGCTTTTTGTGTGACATATCTCTGCCACAGACACACTGCAGTCAGAGTAGCTCCTCTTCCATTCAAAGAACGGCCAAGTGTGCTCTTGGCCACCTTTGCCCCTAAAGCTACTAAAGAAAGCTCTTCTGTGTTAATTTGAGGGATCATGCTATAAGCTACAATACCCACCCTCAGTGCCTATGGAACAACCTGAAGCTCACCAAAGAATGTTTTCTCAGCTCAGAACCTGTTTACCCTTTCTCTGGGGAAGCCAAGTCAATTGCAATTAGAACTATGATATTTGGTAGATATCATATTATACATTTCTCATCTGGTGCCTTTTGGCTACCTATCATCCTATAGAGACAACACCTGTTGCAGTAATACCTGCCACCATTTACAGGAGAAATTTCCAGATGCGGTGCACCTGAGGACTTAGGTCACGTTTCCTGCACAGAGAAGGCAGAAACAATCTTCTGTAGCTATAAGTGTGTTTCCAGAGTCTTCTAAAGTTGGAAGGGTGTTTCCAGAGCGGATGCTTTCTGCAAAACCTAGAGCTGTCAGTGGTGGCAGTGCCATTAAAAAGGGCTCAGTGATCCTTGCATTCCAGGTACCACCTTCTACATTTGCTACATGAACAGGTCCTGTTTCCTGAATGCTATAATGCTCTTTAGTGAGGAAAACCTACCAGCCATTGCTCAGAGCCCTTGTCTGAGGCAAAGAGCAATAAAGGGCTGGTCTGCTTGTGTGAACTGGAGGTGCTGGCCCAGAGCTTGGTACTTCAGGTTCCCTAAACATGGGGATCACTGGGGCACTGTTAGGTGAAGTCCAGCATGTTCTGCTGCCTGCCTCTGTCACAGCTGCTGTCCCTCACACTTGAGCTGGTGGTCACCCTCTGGGATCTGGGCTTGGGCAAGGCAAGTCAGGGCTGTGCTGCTGTCCCTGTAGCTGCGTATGTTGCTATGCATAAAGCACACTGAAAATGCTGATGATCTTTTACCAAAATGCTAAGCGTACTTTTTTCCTGTATTTTGGCCTTGTTTTTTGGAATGTGAGGTAATGTTAAATGTTCCATTAACATTTTCCTGTTTTATACAAAGGAAATACCATTCTTACCTATAAGCTAAAAAAAAAAAAAGGGAATATGCCTGTTTTGTGGTAATTGCTGCTTTCATACTACCTTCCTCCTGATACAAGAGCCTTATGTCTGTCTGTGTTTGCTTCTTGCTCAAATACTATCTTCTGAAGTTGAAGGAGATTTTTTTGGAGCTCTTAGTTTAGTTTTCTCTCTGTACTCATTGTCACTGTCACTGAGACAGTCTGTAGAGCAAAGCAAAATGTATTTTGCAATTTTTTTTGGTTGCCTGCTCTACACCAGTACACTAGAAGTCAAAGGAATCCTGGTGATGATAAATGAACCACATTCAAAGCACCTGACCTTACACGTACATCTATACACAGGTCCAAATCCACACTTTAAAAGGGTTAGGGAGATTTTTGCGGGGATCATTTCAGTATTATCAGATTCTTACTATGTTTTACCCTCAGAAATACCCATTAAAAATAATTTTTTATTTCACATTTTTTTAAAGTTTAAGACCAAGATGGGCAATGTCAACTCTTGTATCTCAAACAACTTGCCTGAATTCTCACCCAGATCCTGAAAATGTAAGGTGCTGCATGATTTCAACTGGAAAAAATCACTTGAATTTTTCAAAAGAGAAAAGTTTGGGAAAGCAGGGTTTGTTTAAGCTGGAGAAGGGGAAGCTAAAGTGAAACTAGAGAGCAAGCTATAGCTACTGGAAAGGTATTTACAAAAATGACAGAGGCAGACTCTTCTCAGTAGGGCCAGACAGCACAGACATGGGGTGGGAGCCACCAGAGTGTGGAAGGTTCACATTGGACATGAGGAGAATGGTAGTACAACTCAGGAACAGGTTGCTAAGGGAGCAGAGGCTACAGAGTCACTACCCTTAAAGGTTTCTGAGACTTTGTAAGCCAAAGTCATGTCTGAGATGACCTGATGTTTGTGTCAGCCCCTCTTTGTGGAGGATGCTGGACCAGCTGCCCTCCACCGGTCTCTTCCAACCAGTGTTTTGTTGAGTCTGTGAAACTGCTTGGTGACACAGACAGGAACACAAGGATACCTCACTGCAGTCTACAGCTTCCTCATGAGGGGAAGAGGAGGGGTAGACACTGATCTCTTCTCTGTGATGACCAATGACAAGACCTGAAGGAATGGCCTGAAGTTGTGTCAGGGGAGGTTTAGGGTGGATATTAGGAAAAGGTTCTTCACCCAGAGGGGGTTTGAGCACTGAAACAGGCTGCCCAGATAAGTGGTCACCAACCCTGACAGAGTTCAAGAAGCTTTTGGACAATATTCTTGTGCCCATGGTGTGACTCTTGGGGATGGTCTTGTGCAGGGCCATGAGCTGGACTTGATGATCCTCGTGGGTCGCTTCCAACTTGTCATATTCTGTGATTCTGTGATTCTGTGATATTAAAGACGCTCTCAAAAATACTGATGACAGAAATGCAATTAGGTGAGACACGGCCAGACATTAGGCAAACACACTCCATGTGTCAGAAGCAAGTCAAAAAAAGGACTTAGTGAGGAATTCAATAGTCCATTGATTTCTTGAAGAGATTTGCTGCAGAAAGTGGAGAAGGTTTTGGCTTTAGAAACCTTTCCGTCTTCACACATACACTGTAAATACATAACTACCCACAAAAGAGCTCAGAGTGTTCTTTTACAATATTAATATTCACAAGTTTTGCAAAACAAAACTGATGACAGTTGGTAAATGTATTAAATTCTGTGTAGCAGAATAACTGGTATGTTCTTAAAAAGGTTGTAATATCCTGTGTTTCCTTTCCAAAACCAGAATTTTTTCTCATCCCCAGGTTTATTCCAGTCTCCCTGGCAATAATGAGCTTCACAGGGTAAGCATGAAAAGCTGCATTTGCAATTTGCTACAGTGAACTGAGGAAGAGCTAAAAGAGAGTATTAAATAAAACTCGTGTGATTAATTTTATGAAATAGAATTCCTTATAATAAACACAAGTTTCAGAATCATGACTATAATTTACAATATATTAACTGCTTTACTACTGTGCTTATAACATTAAGTACGACTATGGATGGCACAGGGTATTTCCTTTGTGATGTTACAATATCTCCCTATTGTAATGATTCCTGCAGTGCAGAGTGTAAGTATTTATTGCTGCCCAATATTTTTAAGTAAAAAGGAAAACTTGAGGTTTGTAACACCTAAAAAAAGCCACTTCACTGCAATGACTAGGAATGGAGAAAACGTGCCTCGGTGTCTGTATAATCTCAATATAGAGAGAAAAGAACATTTCTGAAAATTATTCAAACCACCCAGAAGGGGCTTATGGTCACCAGCCAGTTTGTGTAATACACTTCAGTCTGCTGCTTAAAGGCTTATGGTATGAGTTTAGGCTTTGGGAATGGTATAAGGTATAACAGTACTACTTATACTATTTTGAAGAAGGACATACCATGAAAATTTTTTTGCCTTTTTTACATCTGAGTAATGCCAGGAGCGGACAAAAACACCCCATGCCTTCTGTTGTTCTAAACCCTCACATAAAAAAAATACTTCAGTGGTACCTGTAAAGGTCCAAAAACCAAACAATCCCAATTTTGGAGGTAGAAACTGGAATCCTTATTGAACATGCAAAATGTCATTTAAGGGTCTTGGGGCAGAACATGCTAATGAGGAGGCTGGGTTATGCCAACTAGGGGACTACCTGATTGATTATCATTTCCAGTAACAAGGATTACATCTGGGGGAAAAATGGCTAACATTTCCTGTATTCAGGATTACATGTGGGGGTAAGAGGATTAATATTTCCAGTAACCAGGATTACACTGGAGGGAGGATGGCTAACATTTCCTGAAACAAGGATTACAAGGGAGGAGAGAAAACAGAGGGGCTTCTGCATAGACTGATAAAATCATCACAAAATCTTTCCATATCTTGCTGCAGGAGATAGGACAATCCACATGGCTGAATATCAGTGGGTCTTGTCTGGTCCTTAGATGATGGAATTTCCCTCAGCCCCTCTTGCCCAAGGCTTGTTGCTTAAGCCCATCAATCTTCTTCCTGATGATAGTTGAGTTTTGGCCCTTATAGGTACCATTTCTCCCTCCATTATTTTCTGAACACATTTGGGAATGTCTTGCACCATCAGGACAATTATTCCTGGCTTCAAGCTTTGTCTGAGCAAAGGCAGGGGCTATCTGGAGATTTTCACTGCAAGCCTGTATCTGTTGTTTGCTCTGAAAATGCCCACGTGTGCTAGAAAGAACGTATTGTCCATGCTCTACGTGGAATGAGGCTGAGCAAACAAAGCTGTGTGGAAAAGGAATGATGAATTCACTAGGTAGTGAATAGCCACAGCTGGATAACATGGAATATAATACCATGATTTTATATGTTTTTAAATGTAATAGCTCACTGAAGAATATTGAGCTATTATATCCCTTTAGCCTAGTCCATTTCTGTACTGATATATATGAGAAGTCTTAACACCCCTGATTGTATGGAACTATGAATTGCAATTTATCCAGTCTCTTTTCACTGTGCCTTTTGCTAAGGGTAGACAGCTGCCCTTTCAGGTGACTAACAGAGTGCCTGGGGTTTCTCACAGCTGCTGCCATGTTCTGCCCATATGACTCAGGCTCTCAAATTTACCACTGCTTTGACACCCCTGACTTGGGCAGTGCATGGTGCTGAAACTCAGGGGCAACGGGAGCATCCAGAGCTGCATATGAGGCATGTCTCTAGAACCTCTGTTTTTTTTAAGATCTGGAAAACCTGCAGGTCTAGGAAGAAAAGAAGTTAAACTTAGTTTGGTATTTTGATCCCCATCCTCATTTCAGGAGGCTAATTTTTGCAGCAGCTGCAATGACCCCTTGCTTCCTGAGAAATCCATCAGAAACAGACCAACTCAGATCCAACCTGCCAAAACATTTAATTTAGGTGGTTTGCATCTCTGCAGCCACTTCTTGTGGAGGTCCTTCAGCTGTAGAAAAGGAAAAGTTTCCAGCAGGATTATAGCAGGATTTCCAGCAGGATTAGGTTGGGCTAGCCTGCTTATGGATCCCCCTTCCCTGGGTCACAATGCCTGTCCCATTGCATGACCAGACATATGTCCACTACAGCATATATCTGCAGTTATCTACTGTGAGATAAACACACTTCCAGTCACACAGGCTGAGGAGAGCTCACCGTTCATAATGTAATAGGGAACACATGGGACACTTACATACATTTTTGTTCACTTTTAGTAAGCCAGATGAGCCTACATTTGTTTAGTAGTGTACAATTCTCAAATGCCTTCATATGTGCCAGTACGATGCTCTGGGATAGAAGGTCTGCCATCACCGCTCCTCACCCCAGGTTCACAGAGTGAAGACACTGAAGAGTTCTCATGAAACCAGCTGGATTGCATTATCTGGAATGCAGTCAGTGGGTCAAAGGTGTGGAAAAGATTACTCTCCTCCATCGGGCATTTTTGAGTTTTGTTCCCCCAGAAAGGAGTACAACAAGATGATGGTGGAGTGCAAGGCATACAAGGAGAGACTGAGGGAGCTAGGCTTGGTCAGTCTGCAGAAAACAAAGATAAGTAGAGATATGATTGCTGTTTACAGCAACCTAATGGGAATATGAGAAGAGAGAAACAGATTCTCCTTGGAGGCAGAGAGGTGCAAGTTTTTATGAAACAAGCAAGGAAAGCCGCCAATAACTTCATTTCAACAGTAATCTTTAGGGCCTCATGGCTACCTTTCAGTTTATAAAAGTAACAAGATGTTCATTTAAACTAGATGCGATTAAAATCAGCCTGAGAAAATAGTTAGATTTCCCTTCATTATCAGACTCTGTGGGAGACCGATACTGCTATTTGTGCTGTCTGAGCAACGTATAATACTTTGCACCACTTAACAACATTTCTTAGACCCTAAGAGCAGAGTCATCTCTTTAGAAGGAATCATGATGAGGTACCATTCTTCAAAAGGTTTATCTTCACACAAGAGTAAAAGCATGCTTTTGGGAGACATACGGGTGTTGACATCTTACAAAAATTTCCCAATTATTAAAATCAATGAAATAAAGGTGAAATTAATACGTTTCTGGCTCAGAAGAGTCTGAGCCCATTACACTCTTCTGGCAGTGAGGGGCAGATCCCATACACCTAACCCTGCTCTACCCAGATGCTCTGCAGTTAGTCCAGGGCAGAAAAATTAATTCCTGGTTCTGTTGCAGACTTTTCCTCCTTATTGAACACACCTCTAAGGCAACAGTTATGGAGAGCTTAGACAGTAGAGTAGCAATCAGTACTCAGACACCAGTGTGTTAGGCACTGACACTTTCCCTGGGGAGAAAGGGTCCTGTCTGGTACGGTTACTACCTGAGCTAAGTGTCTCAGGACCTGGGCAACTCAGGCTCTATAAAGTCAAAGTTTCTTCACTGTACAATCTGCCTCATCTATTCAAAATACACCAAGCGTACAACTACTGATATGAAATGTGACAGCCTAACAAAGCTTCAATTCTCTTCTGTTGCACTCCTACGGGTTCCGTGGGCTGGACTGACTTCGAGCATGGGCAGTGCCAGCGCATGCCTGCCCAGAACATGCCTTGTAGGCAAACTCACGACAGTTCAGAGATGTTGCAGTGTCCTTAGTGAATCTTTGCTCCCCCAGTCTTTAACCTGCAAAACTGGGAATGTAGTTCATCCCTATTTCACTTGGACATTTCAAGGCTAACTAGCAGAGTTCCTCAAGGAAAGTTGGCTGCCAATTATCATCTATTTAATGATTGAATAATATAGAAAAGCCACATAAAACAAAAGACAAAATGCAAAAATGGTTAAAATTATTGAAGACATACTCTATGTGACACATTCTGTTCCTACTTTTTTTTCTGTTGAAAAGCTTTGTCTCTATCAGTTTCACGTAATTTTCTTGATAGTGTTCCTTACCACATGGGAGTGACTTTCTGTAGTGCTTTATAGTTTCTAAAAAAAATTTTTAAAATCACCAGATGACTTATAACAATGGTTCATGTTATTGTTATTACTCATTATTATCATTTGTCATATGAGACAATGCCTGGCTTTGCATTTTTACCCTTTTGAAAGAGAAATCTGGCTCAGCTCTGAAGACTCCAAGTTCTGTTTATTATACTAGCTGAAACATGTTTATTACACTGGTATGTTTTTATATCCCTCCCGCTACCATGTGCAAAACATACTTTTGCACTGACCAAACTGAAAATTCTGCAAGGCTTTGCTTTTTCTGATCAAGCCATTGATCCAGCAAGTTTAGCAGCCTCTTGTGATGGTAACCTGTATCTGACCCAGCAGTTTGTCTTTCACCTGTCAGTACCACACCTAATCTTGAGAGACCTTCCATGGAGAAGATGCCTTCATGAATTCCAGTCCTAATTCATGAGATTTCCTGAGTTTTAAGCTCTATTCCTTCCTGAAATATGTGAGTTAGAAAATGCCATGTACTGCCTGCCTGTATGGTTGCTAGTGTAATGGTGTTTGATTGAGAGGAAAAGCCACACAAGATATATATGTAATGTATATATCTGTAATAGCTAAAAATAACAGCAACAGTAATGACAAACCTATTCTCATGTTGCAGCTGCAATGAGTTTCAGCATAACATTGTCCAAGAGGCTTTCAAGGCATTTTGGTCATTTGGCCTTTTGGAGACCCTTGAGCCACACTGACTCCACAGCTTGATGGTAGGAAGTCAAGTGACTTTCTGAACACAAATAGCATTCAGGGAAAGTCATCTTATGGGAACTCAGTCACTGTCACTATCTCCTTGATAACAAGCTTTACCTCTTGACATCTGGAAACGTGATTGTTCCCTCCTGAATTCTGCAGTTGGATCTAATGAATTACCTTTCCCTACAAATCTTACGCTATCAGGCTGTCTGTGATTCAGTAGCTAATGGGATATTGCTAGAAATATACTAAAGGTTCATAGTGGAACAAAAACCTCCCAAACAATTTGCTTGATGTTGCAGTGATGGCAATGTTTGTTGTCTCTGTCACAGACGCAGAAAGATTACACAGTCATGGCCAGGATGCTGCACTTGCAGTTTATATAGGGTTACATACAGTGTTTTTCCTCTGGTTTTGAATTTAAGAGACATTGCATCACAACTGGTGTCAAAGAAAAGAATTTTTCATTCAGCCCAAACACTGTTAGGGAAGGAAGGGAACCAGTGGCTGATGTATGGGGATTCCTGCTTCTTGCTCCACAGACCCTGGCTGGGTTTGAGCCCTGTAGGAGCAATGTTAACTCTGTACTCCCACAACTCCCTTAAGTCAACATAAGCAAATGCTGATGCTAAAAGAGGCAGTGCCTACTTCACACTGACCCAATCACTGTTTTCGCTCTCCTTGCTTCCCCAGTAACTCCAGCTAGTCATAAATACATATGGGAGGGGGAAAAAAAGAATTTAACCCAGAGTGTTGTCCTGTTCCCACTCACCATGTGACTGCATGAACATCTGGCAGAAGGGAGAGAGAGATGCAAATGACAATAATCAGGCAGAGGACTGGAAGGTAAGCCAGGACTGCTTATTACAGTTTAAATAAGTTCTGGAAGTAGCAAGTAACCTACAGCACTTGTACAATGATCCCTCAGGGCTAAAGAGGGGTGGAGGGAGGGTGTGCAAAGGCAGGGGGCAGACTTCCCTGGTCCTTTATATCCAAATTAGGTAGATTGGATGAAACCAACTTTTTGACTCTGAGAAAATGCCATGAGAAATGTTTAAGCTAGTCTAGGCATAGCTAAAGTACCTTTTACTTACAAAGTGCTTCACATTATCCATGATGACATACAAAATCAAGTACTCTCAATTTCTAATGAAACATAACCTAGTAAAGATGCCCTTTTAAATCAAAACCATTGTCTCATCTTTTTTTTGAAAAGAAAATCACTTGCCTCATAAAAAGTTTTTATGTTTCAGAAAATTATATTGAGAATAATGTTTCTTAATAATGACTCATAACAGCATTACTTAAAACAATGAAATCAATTAGTTCAATAAAATTCTTCAAGTGAACTGCAATATTTTGGCACTGTAGTCGATTGAATTTATTGCCTTTGCAATTAACGAAAGATTGGTTCCTTTAGCAATTACACTCTCATTAGTCTGCAGCAAGAACATTTTCCATTTCTCATCCCCCACTGCTATCAAAGGGCCTTTATTCCTGGATTTTCATTCTCTCTTTAATCCTAAATTAACAGAGTTTATCAGAGTCCTTTCTCAGTAGGATTCTTGGAGAAAATTTCATTTTGTATTTTACGTTTGCTAAAACTTCATCCAAATAAGAAAATCCAAGAAGTAACTTTACTGGACACTAAGGCATCATGCCAGCCACAAGCACCTAGCATTTGCTTAATTTAAAAAAATTGCAACTGTGTCTATTCAGGAACAAGTAAGAGTTAGTATCAAAACCTGGGATAAAAAAGTAACTGTTTATCAAAAAATAGCATAAAGAATCTTTTCATATCCTAAGTACTATAAGTGCTCTTACCTATTCAAAGTAATCAGAAATTACCTATACAGATATTGTTAAAACAGAGCTGGATTTATGTATTTATTTTGTCACCATTAGTTTACATGTCTTTTTTTCCCCTCAAATATTAAAAGTTTTGTAACATGGTATAAGTTTCGTTGCTTACTCTGCTTGTCTCTGTTAAGTGTAGTTTGAAGTAAAATCTGGAAAGCATTGACTGTCACAGGAAATTAGTGTTCTACTTTTATCTGCTACACATTCATACACCACTATTGTTTATTATACTACTATGTAAATTTGCACAAATATCGACTAGTAATTTCGTAAATCTGAAAACCACAATTCCCAGGTGATGACCATGACCCTAGAAAAAGCCTAGAGAAAACAACCTCATTACGAGACATACCTTGCAATAGATGTTTGTTTAACTGGAAATCCACAAGAGCAACTGCCCAGTGCAATGGTACATATTTGCTTCTGAATCTTTTCTCAAAGAGACTATTTAAACATGTTGATGAACAGAGCTGGATTTTCCCCTACCTCCATTCCCGCAAAACAAGGAGACTCAGAAGATAAATCTTGTTTTGTTATTGCAAGTAGTGCTATGTGGTAAGTGAGAAATTTACTTTCTATAGTCCTATTTAATTCTGAAAGTGGAAAACATTCATTTCCTGTACAGATGCAATATCTATGTGTATTGCTCAGTGATATTTCTATTTGGAAATGAATATACTTCTATTTCTAGAAGTGTTTGTGTGTAGAGCTCCTTCTTGTCCATATTTGGCTTGATGTTAAAGATCTGCTACTCTACCTTCACCACTTTGGCAAGAGGAAACAAGTATTACTTGTATTAAGACTGTGACTCCAATTCAATCTGTACGATGTGTTTCAGATCTGGTTCTGATTTATGCTAAACCGTAAACAACTGAGAATGATGTCAAGGGTTTTATGATGTGTGCAGCTGGACTAGCTACCACTAAATTTCATGCAACATTCTGAACACCAACAGTGATAACAGAGATTTTTCAATTGCCTCCATTCTGGGCTAAGTTTGAGGCTTTGACCTAGAGGGGACAGTTTATATCTCCTGAGCCAATCACACTTTACACTTTCTTTCTGGACTCTGTTTTAGCTTTTCTTCTGCCAGTATCTGGATGGGGATCACTTCAGTCTGTCAATATCTAACTTTAATTAGCTGAAGAAATTTCTATAGTGCTCCTTCTCTCTTGGAGCTGTTTCTGCAACCATTATAGCTCCAAAACCAAAGGAATCAGGAATGACCATGTTTTCACTTGCTTTGGAGTTTGTAGGCAATAAACCATAAAGTTGAAACATGGGCTGAATCCTGAGATACTTATTCAGACTAAGGTCTTATTACTGGCAAAGGAAGATCTGTCTGAGTAGCCTTGTCATCCCCTAATTTTTTTCAGTGTAAAACGGAAAAATACTAAAAAATCATATTCATTCAGCATCCAGTAAGTTTGCTTCTTTCAGTTTCAATAATCAGAACATTTACCACTAATCTGATTTAAAAGTAGAAGAGTAAAACCGTGCCTCCTAACAAGACCTGTGATGAACTTGAGGAGCAAAGGTTTACTCCCTAAATTTCAGCTTTTGGCTTCATAGTGGAATTTTCTGATTCTTGTTAACTTATCCTGTCTTGTCTCATCCTCTGCAATGATTTTAACACTAATGTCTGAAAAATTACTTATAAATTTCCAGATCTAATTGCCAGATAAATTAGAGGGAAAAAGGAGAAAATGAGCTTACTAAGAATCACAGGTGTTTTGTAAATTAAGGTAATTTCTAGATAGCTAGAAAAACAAGAAGATGTTACGCTTTTTTTTATTTTTGCGATGTTTTGCAGTTTTCTATTTATTTTGAAAAAAAATTTGCCTTGAAGCAAAATGGTGGTTTAGTTGTGCATAGAGAAATTGTCCATGCTGGTTATGAAATCCGAATCATCAAATGAATCACCAAGACCAGATGGTAATCTTGACTACTACTACTACTTGCAAAACTCATCAGTGGTAGTGATATATGACAGGTTTTTCAAGCCGTAATATTCAGTTCTGATGAGAAGGAAAGTATGATAATAATTTCCACCTTATTTCAAAATGATTTTATGAATATCAGTTAGTTTTCGTAGAATTTTTTGATTGGCTAATATGCTGCACGAGCTTTCATCTTTTACTTGGACATCTGACCTTAAAGCAATATTTTTAAACATTCTTTATGTGTTTCTTAATAACGTAATTCTTAAATCTTTTATTACTTCCTTCAAAGTCTGAACTCTTTAGCATGATAGTCTATGATATTTTACACAAGGTTGTGCTTTCCATGATTTGAAAGTGAAATTCAAAATATTGACAAGATGGTGAATTTTTCCCTTTTCTGAACTTTACACACTTGGATAATGATGAAAATTATCATACTATGGTTCTGCATTTTTACTTTCTGATGCTAGTAGTTTTTAGGAGCAGATTAAAATCGTGTAAAATTATGCACCAAGGGTGTCTTTTGCACGCCTTTCAAGATCTAGAATCTGTGGTTCACTGGTGGTCCATAAGACTTTTGGTAAAGATGTAACACACAAGATCACATTTCTAGCTTTTCCTGATAAATTTTCTATTATAAGAATAGAGAAGGTAACATCATGAAGTCTTAACCACCAATGAGTTTCACTAAGAAATGCTGGATTTATTCAGCATGACCATAATTCAGTAATGACCATAAAACAAAAGCGAGAAATATGTATAAATAACTTCAAAACAAACTATCGTACCTCAGAAAAGTGATACATACGATAAATGGCATCATGCTGGTACAAATTTTTAGGCATGGACCAAGGTTTTTTCAATCTCTTCTAGGTATTTTATTCTATACATTTGCCATCTCAAGGGAATAATTTGCATGCACTCTGGTGGTAATGCCAGTAAGGAAACTAGAGATGTGTCAACTGTTTCAACATGTACGCATTGACTTCTAAGGGATGGTGAGAGGTTGCTCTTAGCATGTTGCTCTGGTGTGTCACATTATTTTCTGTTGTCTTTTTTTTTCAAGACAACTCAGATACTGTTTTCTGGGTTCCATTTATTTGAAAAACTCATTTGTGTCTTATCATGCCTGAGATGCCATGCTTTACCCTGCTGATATTACATGGGTATTCAGCCTTAGGGTCTGAAAAATTTTCCAGTGAAGATCCTTAAATGTTGAACTTAGTCCATTCCTTCCAGTTGTCCTTGCTCCAGTTCTTTTATGCACAAGTGAAGGAAACAGAAGGAGTAAGAAAGAGTATGCTGACTTGCTGTCTTAGCAGGATTTCTGTGCACATTGATTAGTACAATTGAAGATAACTGGTATGGAAAATATGAATATAGGATCCTAATAGAAGAAAAAAGATTAACTACTAGTCTTCATACTGGTAATTCTTTTGAAAAGTGGGTAGGCTAGTACTTTAGGCATGGTCTACTCACAGGAAAGTGTCAGAAGACAAGTAAAATTCAGTATGTTCTACTATTCCTTTTTTTATGTTACTGGTGGTATTTTCTAAAATTTTTAGCATTGCAGCTTTTGACCCTAATACTGCAATGTCAAATATTGCTTGTATTTGGAATGGAGGCCATAAATCAGAAGACTGAAAGGGCATTTCACATCTTCTAATGCTGTAATGCTCGATTTTGTAGAGTTTGAGGTCTATACTATGCAGGAACTGAGCAACAGTTTGGGCAGTAACATCCAAATACTGTAGCACTTAAAACTTGGAGACATCCCCAAAACACCATCAGAATTGTTTCAAGGATCTCTATGATTCCATTCAACATGAAGGGCCTTGGTTTAAAGGCCTTTTTGTAAAAAACCCAGCTTCAATGTTTTATGTCAGGGCAATATCTGAAACATATCACATTTCTCTCTTTCTGACTACTGGAGCAAATTCTCAAAAAATAACCTTCCCTTCTCATTACCAGCTACTGATGTACATTTATAATCTGTTTGAATTTCTCCATCCAACCATCAAACTTATGAGAAGATATGTTTGTTCAGCCACATTGTTCAGACAATTCAGTAATGACCATCCACTCTTACCGGATGACATGAAGCACAGAAGAAAGTGTTCCACTTAAAATTATGGTCTTCACAAGGGGAAGTTGGATAAACTTAATTATTTTTTTGCGGTATATTCTGACTTTTCCACCCAGGTCCTTAAAACTTACAGTTTGAGTAAACATATATGCATTTAGAAATACTTTTGTAGCAGTTTTGCTTCAAAAATATTGTTATCTGTTGTAAAGGATTTTGTCAAATATAGCTGTTTCCCACAAAATTTGTTAAAAAAAGCTGATGAAAGCAAAATATTTCATCAGGTAAGTCTACAAATTTTTACAAACTCACAATGCAAGAATTATGCTGATATACACAGGAGAGTTTATAGAGAAAAATATACTCAGAAAGTTGCTCAATCTTTTCCAAAGTAAAATATTAGAAAACTAAATAGATGTCAAAAAGATAAAAGTATTCGATTACTTTCAACTCAGTACTCCTTTCCTGTGTGTTATCCTGGAGAGTGACTCAAATAATTCCTCAAAAAGAATGCACTGGAGTCTTAAAGTTACCTTTCTGATGCCATTTAGTTAAATTGAATCATTAAATGCCAGTACTAAGGACCTGGTTCTCCTTTATACAGAAGTGGCTTTATGTGACTCTGACAGTACAGAAGGGCTGTACAGAAAGGTTGTAAAACAAGTACTGCAATTAATGCATGACTGAATGCCCACTGGCACCGACCGGAACAGTGAAATGAAAACTAACACTCAAATTTTCCTAAAGATTTTTCTAAATTAAAAGTCTCATAAGTAATCAAAGTCATTAACTACTAAAGAATAGAAACAAATGTACTGACTTTTTTAGTTTGATTTTTATGACAGAAAACTTCAGAAAGTTATTGATGTTACAATAAAAATACACTAGAAGAGTACAAAGGCTTCTCTGGTTTGGGTTTAGGAATAGTTTTCTTTGATTTTTTTTACCAAATCATAACAGGAAAACAAGTATTTTTCATAGAAATGCTGACCTAACTTTACTAATAGCACCTTTAATGGAGATTGTTACAATGTGTATTTACTCAGGTACAGAATTAAATCAGAGATGTGAACTCACCATAGCAACCCCTGTACCACATTGAGATATGCTGCTTCTAAGATACGGCAAAGGTTTCTGAAGAAATACACATGAATATTAGGTAAACATCTATCGATTCCAAATTGTGTTTCAAAAATCCTTTGGCATACAGTATGACAAAAAGCAGCATAACTTGATGTTATGTACATTAATGTATTACTGGAAGGTATTTTCATTGTGTTATGATTATTGCCTCAAAATGTAAGTTTGATTAACTCCACAATTCACTATAGCAAAAATAGTGACAAACCCACTATTGAACTCCTCCTAAATGACACTCTGAATCCTTACATTCCCTATTAATCCAGGAAACTCACCTGTCCTTTTTGGGCCTAATGGTCTGAGACCTGGCAAAAATTACTACATTTCACCGTAAGATATTCAGTAGAGTTATGTGAATACAGTTAAAGTTGAAATTAGGTTTTCTTCTAAACAGTTCTTTTATCCCACTTTTAGACATTTTACAGTTTCTTCTTCATTATCCCTCTGCATCTTGAATTTTATCAAGTAAATGTGTCCCTTCAATTTATCTTTATTCAGATAAGCTTTTCTTCTTTTGAATGAAGAAAACATCAGTGTATTTACAAAGTTAGTGATTTTTTTTTTTAAGTAACTGTTTTCACTTTCAACTTCAAATCACTTTATGCAGTGCCTAAAGTGAGTTTCTGACGATATCCAGTGGGTTGCTTTACCTCCTGCAGTGAAGTTTTTGCTGCTATATATTTCTTATACTTTACCCAAAAATTAAAGGCAGAATTTACTCCTGGAAGGAGAACTAAGTGGTCACATTGCTTTGTTTTTTTCTTGATATTAAGCAACCATATTGTCTCTTCCCAGATGTCACTTGTAGAGGGGGAAGACCCATTTTCTCACATTACCTGAGAAGACTGATAGAGAACAAGTATTCTGCTTTGCCACATAAAGTTGTCTCCATACATTCTTTCATCACTGTTCACCAGTTCCTTGGGAGATACATGTCAAAAGTCTTTTATCTAATTGTTACGTGTGCAGAAGCATCATGTGAGCAACTCAGGAACTGCGCACAACTCCGGGCCACAAGCTTCCCTCCTCTCCATATTTAGTCCATTGGGACCACGTGGAAGATGAAAACACAGAGGCTACTAGCTCTACTAAATTGCTAGTATGCAATAGGGTTGACTTTTCTTGCTCTTTCTTCCCAGTCTACTTTAGCCTGCTTGGACTGAGCAACTACCCGATTCATCAGTGAACTGTATGTTTTAAGTTCTCCACTATTTTCTGAAGAAAGGAAGAGATTGCACTGGGCGTGCAATATAGAGACTCACGTGGATGCAAACATATACATTTGTGATTGTATAGAGCTGGTATACTACAATGAGCCTCAATGCATCTGGATGCCTCAATGTCTATGGAGACAGTGAGGCTTTAGACCTTCAGATTTCTTATATAGAATATCACAAAAATGATAAAACTTAATGTCATTGTGTGTTCATCCTATAATTGGCTGCCTGCAAAACCTGTGAAGTGTTGTCCAGTTTAATCATCCATAGCAATTACTTTCCACACTTCACAGCAGAAAGCTCTGGATTTTGCAGGAAACATGAGCAACACTTGGTCATTCTTTCACACCTCAGCATCACCTCCCACACAACATTACTGTCAGGCCAGCCGAGAGGTGTTTCCCTCAAGAAGACTTTGTTATCCTCTCACTCCTGTCCATTTTTATGAGAGAATAGACACTGAATCTTGGATAGCCCAAAAGACCTATGCTCACAGCTGTGTTAAAATAATTTAATATTGATATATTTTTTGGAAAATAATGAAAGGCATTATTTTTAATCAAAGGAAACCCTTGGGGTTCACCTACCATTTGAATTTGCATTTTAATCATATTTCAAGCCCTCCAAGCTTCAGTAGAATAAATGGCATGGAGAATGCAACCAACTGAACAAAACAATTAAGGAAGGAAATCCACGTTCCTGGGACTAGTAAGGAGAGAAAAGAAGATGCTACTGCAAAATATTTAGGTATCTCCAATGTATGAAATGCCTCTGAAATGCTGAAACCCAGCAGAGAAGGAGAAACAAGATGCAAAAGTTGTTGTGCAGATGTATTTTATATTGATATCCTTCAATTCAGTATTCTGAATTATGTGTTAGAAATATTATACATCTTAGGTACGAAGTGAAAAATCCTGACCTATATGAAAACAAATTAATATGCTAAAATATAACTGAGAATTATAAAAATGCCTGCGTTTTTGCCAGATGAAGAATGTGAAATCAAGCAACTACTGTGCTTACAACAACTAATAGCATATATCTAAATAAAGAAATATCCGAAGAATTAATGCAGTTATTAAAATGCAAAAAAATCTATTTTCTATGCTGATGATTATTAAAATGAATTCTAGTAAGTAGTATAACTTATTTTTTGTAATATCTTCAAAACATATGGATGTGCTTTAAAGAACTCAGGATTTTCAAAAGTAGAGAAGACATGAAAAGATTTGTTTGGAACAGGCTCAGACAAATTATTCTCTATGGCTTCTGGTTTGTCAGAGGTGAGGTGGAACAATTTAACAGGAATAAGATGTATTCCCAACAGACAGATGAGAATTAAAATGGTACCATCATCAAATTGCTGAAATTTCTGTCTTCAGATGTACATTGACTTTTTTGCTTAAATAATGCAATTTCTTTTTTGATACACAAAAAGTGATGTTCTTTCAACCCTGAAAATGTACAGACTTCTGTGAAATTACAGACCCACCTGGCTGAATTTTGAGAACAAAAATCCATCATCATCATCATCATGGCTGTGCTTCGCAAACAAATATTTGGGAAAGGCTCTACCCACGTTTGTTACAAGCACGCTGGTGGCTAAAAAGGCCAATACAAGACAGGCACGTTTGGTTGCAAAAGGCACAGCACAAAGACTCCTTAGGTGGTAAATTCTGCAAGGCATGAATCTTTCTTTGTTGTCTTTTCTCCTCGAGAGTGATCCTGCGTGTTTTCTCAAAAGCATCAGCAGTGTTATAGATGGTGTGTCTCCAGACCTCCCAGTTGGAGGCCAGAGTAGACCAGTTATGTTGATCAATATGGACAAGGCTGAGATGTTGTTTCAGGGAGTCCTTGTATCTCCTCTTTGGGGCTCCTCTCTTGCAGCAGCCGGTGGCAAGTTCACCATAAAGCAAGATCTTAGGGAGGAGGTGGTCCTTCCTCCTTGATATGTGCCCTGCCCAGCACAACTGTGTTCTCAGCAACATGGTCTCAATACTTGTGACTGCTGCTTGTTCTAGAACAGATGTATTGGTCACATAATCTGACCAGTGGATGTTTAGGACTGTGAGGAGACAGCGTTGATGGAAGCATTCTAGGAGTCTCAGGTGGCGGCAGTAAATGACCCGTGATTCGGAACCATATAAGAGAGTAGACAGCACTATGGCTCTGTAAACACTGATCTTTGTACTTTTCTTCAGGTGTTTATTTCGCCAAACTCTTTTATGGAGTTTTCCAAAAGCACTATATGCCTTTGCTAACCTGTTGTCTATCTCCCCGTCAATCTTACCGTCCGAGGAGATGAGGCTACCTAGGTAATTAAACTGCTGGACTGATTTAAGCTCTGATTCACCAGTGGCGATATGAGGATGATGGAAGACTTCCTGAGGTGCCAGTTGATAGAGAACTTCTGTCTTCTTTAAGCTGACTTCCAGCCCAAAGAGCCCAGCAGCATCTGCAAAGCAGGATGTTAAACGCTGCAGAGCTGCTTCTGTGTGGGCGACAAGGGCGGCGTCATCAGCATAAAGCAACTCCTGGACAAGATGGTTTAAGGTCTTAGTATGGGACAAAAATCCACAATATCAAGAAATATAACTTCAATATCATACATGGCTAAAACTTATTTTCACCTGGCTGATGTGGGATGCCAACATATCAAAGCCCTAAGCAGATTCCAGCACTACCCATGTCCTTTTTTAACATTGAATTCCAAGTCAAATCTGCCAATTCACCTTTCTTCCCTTATTTATTTTTAAAATTTATTTGTTGTTTGGGGTTTTTGGTATTGTTTTTAGTTTGTGGTTGGATTTTTTTTTCCCAGTTATTTGATTTAAGAGAACAAAAAGATTAAATAATCTTGAGGTATTTTGCTTACTGGAAATACTCTGTGTAAGTTCTTTTACTATTCTTTTCCCCACCATTGCAGTAATTTTTCCATAGATTATTGTTACAGGTATATTTTACAATAAAGTGATGAGCAACACAACACAAACACATCTGTTCTATTAATTGAATGAACTACAGCTTTTTGGCTGAAATAAACAATAATATTATTTATAACTCACATTACATTCCATAAACTATACTCTCATGTATAAAGAGACTATAAATGGCATGGTAGGGTTCCATACTCTCTTTTTTCTTTTTTTTCTCCAATGACTTTCCTGATGACCTCTCTTTTAATTTACAAATAAAACCTTGACTTTCTTGACTGCCAGCACTGAAAATCCACCCTGGGATCTGAGATCAAGCTGTGTCCTTTCTGCTTTATGCCAAAATAGACTCCGGTTCACCTCCTTAGCGCTGAGCTGGCTCTGCAGGGCTGACAGGAATGTAAAGCAATAACAGTACTTTTGCCAGTAAAAAGATGAAGTGAAAGAATTCTCTCAGAAGTAGGAAGATACCAATTTCCAAGTCAGCTTTATAGAAAACAGCTGTTCTTTGAAACGAATGCTCATAGTAGTGTTGGGGTGGGACATCTCATTGCTCGATGTTCCTGCACAACCTTTTTTCCTTTGATCTTTCCAGTTCAGCCCATAGATCAGTCAACCTGAGGTGCTTGCAGCTGTGGTTGTACAGCCTTTTTCCCTGTCAGCAGTGCTGGACTCTGGTGTTTCTGCCCTCTTCTGATTGTTTGTGCCCCTATGCTTGTGTTGATACTGGGACTGCTCAGTGCGTTGAGCAGCATGGACTTCTGTGGAGGTCCCATGTTTATCTCTTTGGAGTCAGGTCCCAATACAGCTCTGCAAACAGTTGGGCTGTCACAGATATATGCTCACCCTTCTGTCTCTATATTTTTGGGGTATCAGATGAAATCTAGGAAGTCAGTTTCCTAATTATTTTTTTCCAATGCTGGTCAAAGATGAACATTTAGCCAGTTCTTTTCACTTAGCTATAAAATCTTCCATAATTTTTTGGAAGTCAATATTCCATATAATAGTTGGCAAATATATGCTTGCAGTGACAGTCTGATGGATGTAAAATCCTATTGAATAGAGCATGAAGACAACTTTGAGATGTCTAACTTCCTTTGGGAACTGTGTGTCTCTGTGGAGCTCAGACACCCACATGCACTCAAACATAGAGATCAAGCCCACTCCTGACATGGGATAAGGGCTCACTCCTTGCAAGGATAGGAGTTTACACAGGGTAGAGAAACACAGGCAGAGCAGAGAGGGTGCAGGGCCTCACAGCAGTCAAGAAAGATTCCAACAGAGACTGCTCCAGTGGTTTTTTAGAGCTATGATTATTCCTGCTGCCGAGCAGGAGTACTGGGGCACATGATGGGTCAGAAATACTCTCTTAGGAAAATGGCAACAGGTGAGGCCAGGCAAAGACAGCATTGTTTCCAAAGGCACATATGAAACCCCCTTCCACATCTGCAGTGGATCTTAGCACTCTCAGCAGAACAGAGTTCTGCTGCCTAATCTTGTAATTAACTGTGTTTTATTTCTTATTTATTAAAGAGGATAGAGAAAAGGTAATGATGGACAACAAAGATGGCTGTCCCTGGAACTCTTTCAGGCGGTGGACCACAAAATCCCAGATTCAAACTCTGGGAAATAATTGGCTAAGGTTCAGTTGGTTCTTAGGGAAATGACCATGTAAAGTTTATGGTGACCTGCTGATGTCTGGATTGTCAGATGCCCAGTACTCTCTGCCAGTCCCAGTGGCTGTCCCCCACAAGCCCACATGACACCAGCCTCACTGAGAGCACTGACTCATCATGCAGTGCTGAAGCAATCCTTCTGGAGAACCTGATGAGCACAGAAGAGCAAAACTGAAAAATTATTTGTAATTTAAACCAGTCAAGATTTAACAGGAGAAGAAACATTGAGCCACAGGAAATGTGGCCACAGCATTTACAGTTCCTTCTCCTGATACATCCTGTGTGAAATGTGATTCTCTGAACTGTTTCTTTGGTTTTGATGAAAGAGATATTTAGTGGAACTTTATTTTTGATTTTATATGTAATTTGGCTCACTGAATATACACTGACATGCACACTAAGAGTAAAGGAAGATAACTACAAAAGCAGATTAACATAGCTTCCACACAATCCAGAGATTTATGCATAATTTCTTCTAGAAAAAATTGCTTTGTGCTTGGTTTGGCTGGTATAATGCACTTAAGTTTTTTTTTTAATGTAATTTTGTAGGCTACTTCTGCAAATAGATAGTTGAGACTTAATTTTAATAATCACAGTGATCTGAATATTTACTTGCTTCTGCCCAAGGGTTAAACGTCTGCATGTGGCAGAAAAGGTATCTGTAACACTGACCCTCTGTAAAACTCTGTTTTCCTACTAGCCACCATCAAAAAAAGGTAACTCTTTTCAGGAGTAAACCCAAATTCATGAAAGTAAAGACATTCATAGTTAAGACATTGACTCTTTTTTTCTCTTAACTCAATACAATTTGTTTATGTATTACAGCATCTCCTGCCAATTATGTGAGACCTACTGCAAGAACTTGTGTTATCTGATGAATAAAGGACAAAGTCTCAGTTTAGTTTGGAATTTTCCGAGTTTAATGAATTCTTCTGCAACCCTGTCCCAGGAAAATTGTCTCTTTCTATGATTAATGTAAAAACTACTGTCACTGAGTGCCTTGAGGTTGCAACCCTACATGTTAAGTGTTATCCAAATGTAATCAAAGGACATTCCTTGGGGCAAAGTGCTAAAATTCACATTTTAGTTAACAGACAAATGTTTTTTTTTAAATTGGATGAACTGATAGATTACATTATCAGAAGTAACTTTCACATTATATGAGTTGTCAGTCATTTAAATTAGAAGAATTATCCTTCTAATCCAAATTCTATCCTTGGCTCAATTTTTAATATTCAGACTACATGGACATCCATTTTGACATCACACAAACTAGTTAGCAATCAGAAAGCTTAATCCTGTTTATTTCATTCAGATAAGTAATCTCACTTGGGTTCATGAAGTGCTCTTAAGAATAATATGAACCTGGTTACTTAATTCTTGCTTAAATAATGTTAAATCATTTAATTAAATACCTTTTCTCTCCTCAGGGCCACTGATAATAAAAATTAACCGAGTCACACATATTCATTTATGATCCAGTACAAATCACATACATTCCCAAGGAGAAAAACAAAAAGAAGTTTCTTTAAAGAGAAGTATGCTTTTAGTATCAGAGTGAAGACAGAGTAATACTACTGGATTACCATAATTAACCAGGCCAACTTTAAAAAAGCCCCACCCAAATATGCAGACAATTTGCATTCAGAAATTAATTGGACTCGGCAAAAGAATATTTTTCATTTATTACTTGCAAATGTACACTTTTTCTGAGGACAAATGTGTGTGTGCTCATTTAATAAACAATGTATGCGATTACATACATGAGAATATGCAGAACAATGGATTAAAGGGCACAGACAAACTGATTATGGAACTTCTTGTCTTAACTCTTGAGCTGGCAATTGAAACACTAAGTCCATCACGAAGGAGAAATACACTTTGGGAAGAGAGGCAATATACACTCAATTACTGCTCTATATTTTATGGATATATAATTGAAGAACATTTTTAGCAAGGATTGCACCTACAAGAACGAATGTTGTGACAATCCTTACTAGCAATCACATTGTGATGATTAATAGTTAACAAAGACTAGGTAAAATCCTATAGTATATATTCAACTCTAAATTTTATACATATAGACATATTAAAATCCATGAAGTCCTATATTATGTTGTTTCAGTAAGAGACTGGCATGTTAGTACACAAAATGTTAACCTGTCCCATGGAGAAAGCTGGGCTATTGCTCCAGGCAGCACACTGGGAGGGGAATAGCAATTCCATATGGCTTCTGCTTGAGGTGCACAGGTAGCTCAGTAAACATGGGGTAGGGAATAGCATCACTTATTTTCACCAAATAACCAATAGCTATGGCTAGAAAAATATTCACTGAATTAAGGTTATGCAACCTTTGGCATTCTCAGCCTCTTGATTTCTTAATTGGATAAATAGCTATTATACTTTGCTCATTTGATTAAATAGTATTTCCAGGTTTACTTTTGTGATTGTTTCTCTCTTTAAAATATAAAATCACAGAAATAACAAGACCCTAAATCTTTTGGCACTTTAATTTGTTTTTGGGAAAGCCTGGCTTCATTACACGTAGTCCACAAAAAGCTACCACTTTCTTCAGCTCAGACCTTCCAGGGCATTTCAACTTCAGCCAGAGCCAAAATGGAAATTTTTAGAAAGGTGAAAAACTTTTGAGGTTACTGATGTGTAACAGCAAAATTAGATAAGGCACTGTCAAAATGTTCTAAGCCAATGTATTCCAGCAGCTATACTGCTATCCTTGCACTTGGGAAATCAGAGTGCCTTTTTCTCCAGGAGTCTCTTAGCTCCCTCTTATTTGCTTCCTCAGCCCTTCCTTTCAGCCCACTAGTGTTTTACCCTCTAAGAATATATGTTAGTTACATGACAAGTGAGAGTGTAGCATGACTTAAGAGGAAAAGTAAGAGAGACAGGTGTCTAGAACAAAAAGAAAAAACGTGTGATAAGAAAATGGTTGATCCAATTATGTAAGACAGTCAACCTGCACAGGCTGACACTGGGATGAGACTAAAACAGACTATTTCATGTGTGCCTGTGGTAATTATCAATATTAATATGAGTATATAATGGCTGTTAAAAGTATAAAACTAAGAGAATAAAAACGGATAAAATTTATACAAACTGTTATGATAATTTAAATCTTTATTACCAGTATTTACTTATGTCTTAGGGTTGAATAATAAACCTTTAATTGCAGGTAAGCAATTTTATGTCAAAATAAATTAGAACTTGGGCATGGTGATAGCATTTATCCAACAATGCCCTTGATTTTGCATTGATACTGAATGATACTCATTCAGCATTCTTTATATTAAGTTTTAATGCAAAGTATCTGAAGCATACCGTTAATTCAGATGTTAGATACAACCCATACAGAATGAAATGTTCCCCGTTCTCTCCCCTTTCTTTTTTTCCTTTCAACCCATAGAGGCCTTATTTTTACAGTACAGCTTCACTTTTTTGATCTCTAAAGTAAGAGAAAAACTGAGCCAAGTAAAATAAAACCCACATGCAACAAGCACAGTTGATTGCTGAGGCTGGAAGGGTGAAATGCAAAATGACTTCTTGTTGCAGGAATGTTTTGTTAAGCGTTGAGAAATATTGCTTTCTGAAGGAACTATGCATACTAAATGGTCTTGAACAATATCATATCAAAAGACTGATGACCGTAATTTAAGAGTGGGAGATCTTAGTCTAGAATAGAGTAAGAAGTATCTTTGTTAATTTATTCTAGTTTCAGTGCTCGTTAAACAAAATGTGACCTGTTCTGAACCCCAGATTCATTGAGAAGTAATATAAAACATTATTAAAGGACAGACATTGGATAGCAAAAATCCCACCACTGTGTCAACACTCAGACCCCTGAATGTCTCAGGCAGCCCTTGCCAAAGGTCTACAGATGGCAAACTTCCCTTCACACACTACCAGAAGACTGGCTCAAGCACCTAAAGTGGTCTGAGCTGCAGCCTGTGGTGTTTTCTTACCATTTAAAGGCAGATTTTTTGGTCCTTGCAATACATTGGTGTGTTCATGGGAGGTGTTCTAGCCAGTGAGTAAGATGCTGCTGAGGGGACCCTGGTGTAGGAAGTCAGGTCTACTGTACCTATGCTAAAATCTCTACCATAATTACTAACATTTGCCTCAGTTGGAAGGTGGACAAGCTTAGTGATGTTACAAGGTTATTGGTGTTACAAATCAAGGGAGGACAATTATAGTGACCATCCAAAAAATATCAATCTGAAGAGGATGAAGCAATTCTTACTTTCTGTATGAGCATTGGAAACAAATCAGAGGAAAATTAGGCAATGTCACCTAAAAAAATTTCTGGTGGCCAATATTTTAAAAAGGCCAGAACCTCAAGCTCAACCACCAAGCCCCCATCCCAACACTGTAAAAATTATGCAGATTTTGAAAATAAATTGCAGATGTTCTGGCAGGAATTTAGAACCAAAGATATGAACAGAATCTGTCTGCTTTTCTCATCTACCTCAGCTTCTTATCGCACCATCTACAATGCCTTATTACATACATATATACACATGTAAATACATATACATATGTATTTAAATTAGGTAACGAAAACAGGTAGAAACTTAGAAATAAATCACAAAATAAAATCAAGCCTGTAACATTGTTGTTTCAGGTTAAACAGAGATTCACTGTATCACCAGCATACTGGCACTGGTAGGGACTGAAGGTGAGTAGAGAAAGAATCAGAATGAAACACAGAAAGTTCAGAACATTATCAGAGCACTATCCTTCTTCAAATATATCTATATATATATTTGCACATAAATGTTATTCTATATATATGCCCATAAATGTTATTTTAAAATTTCAAATGTCAATACTAGTATCACTATAGCTCATTTTTTAGCTGTTATTAAGCTAGCTCTAATTTAAACAGAGTATTTCAAAGTCCAAGCAAGAATTAAATTTGAGTTGGGATATATTTAGGAATAATGCAGTTCTAAACATTTCAAGTTAAAATCTTTTCTTCATGAAGTAAAATGGAGTCTAATCAGGATTTCATTATTAAAATTGAAATTATTTGTCTGGTTCTGCTTTTAATTGGGCTAATTAATGGCTGGACTAAGCATAATTTGTTTTATTTCCTAGGAAAGGACTCTATGTACCATATTTTACAAGAGCTATATTATTTGGTATATGTTTAATGTTAACTTCTAGTGAAAAAGTTGTGAGATGAAGAGGGCATCTTATTTTACACAACCTGTTTCACAATTAAGCCTCTTTGAAACTAAGATATTTAAATGAGCAGAACTGTCTCGTTTGTTTTGTTCATATGGCTTTTATATAATCCACCTATGACTGATACTTCTTGAATTCATGCAGCCTCATATTCTTGATCTCTCTTTAAAGATTAATTTATAATTAAAACTGCAATACACACAGCAACCTACACACACAGGTATAAAGTTCCCTTAACAGAATTTTAAGGCTACAAGTTCAAGAACTCGGAGGATACAGAAATGAAAGAATCAAGACTGCCAGTGAATTCTCAAGTCGTGCCTCTTTTTAAAATATGATTAATATTTAATGATCTTCCTCTCTTCTTTGTTTCTGTTCCCACTAAGAATTTTTCCAGAAGTTTTTCTTTGGGCAGCTCTGGAAAGTAGTTCCTCCAGCTCAAGAAGCCCCCTGCTAAAGTTCTAGATTTTATTTAAAAACTTGAAGAGATTTACCAGGTCATATTTTTTCTTAATATTGATCATTAATTAGCAGTTGAAGCATGGAAGTTATGTATAGGCATAGAAGTGCCTTAGCTTGTAATCTATCATGGAAAAATCCAACCCAAATAAAAGTGGACAAGGTTATAAGGCACGTCACACGTGAGCAGTGAGAAGTTTTGGACAGTTTGATGTTAATGGGAGCTGGAACTGACTAGTTCTGCCTGAACTGCAATCTGTAAGGAACATAAGAAAATAGAGAACCTAAATTCATTACTGGTTTGGTAGGCTTTTCTTTTCTTTTTTCTTTCCAAAACAATTTTCAACAGCCTGGAATGTCTGCGTTCTTCCTTGTCATAGACAGTTCTGGAAATCTGACACAAAGGATAAAGTGCAGAAGAAGAAAAGGTTGCCAACTGAGTGGCATTTTAGCTGTTTTCACTTCTCTGAAGTAGCCTATAGCTCTTAAGGAGGTTATAACCCTTCTCTGAGCCCACAGACAAATCAGTTTTTGATCCAGTATGATTAGAATATGCCATATGAAATGGGCAGAAACTAATCATAGGCTGAGGTCCAGTTTGATAAACATTTTGAGCCTAGAAGTACCCTGAAAAGTACAATATTTATTTAGAAAATTGCAGAAGAAAAATATTGCATCTTTTTATTTTGAACAATTAGCTTCAAAATTGACCAAAACACAATTCAAACATCTAGTCTGGCTGAATGGCCACACACTGCACCAGGTCAATATGTGGAAAACACTAAAACACTGGAGTCTCCATCTACCAGGTAGGGAAAAAAGTAATCTATTTAGTGATAATTTAACACTATTCTTACTTACAAATTCTCTGAGTTCATTGCAATCAATCTGCCTTGGTTTGCTAAAGAACAAAATGCAAACAGATTCAGCAGTAAAGAACGTGACCTCATCAACTTGAATACCTGCCCTACCTTGTGGCTGCCATTAACTCATAGTTGTTGACCAAAGGGATCATAAAAGTTTTTTTGCAATTAATGACTGATGGTGAATTTTAGAATCCAGAGCTATGTATGTTAAATTAATCAGCAACAGTTACCATGCCCATGTTTATTCAGGTTTTATTTATTGTGAAATATGAGATGACATATTTTACTTGTCACTGTGGAATTATTGATATAATGAGTGGGAAGAAAGTAGAATAGTTGAAACATAGTTAAATTATGATTAGTACTAATTATTGCAGTAAAAGCAACCTTCAGGATTTTGGAGCCGAAAATGCTGATTCAGGCTTTGAGTTTGAAAATAAAAATGTAACATTCAATTTATATGTGGATTTATATGTCAGCTTTTAGACTGTGGTTCAAAAATACCTGGGAAAGCATGTAAACATATACATGATTAGCACTTTTTTGGATAAGGGTATGGTACAGTAGAAATAATATAAACTTTATAGTAAAATAACATTAAGAATATATGCTATAACTAAAGAAAATTAAAAGCTGATGTCAAAGACACTGATGATATTTCAAGGAAATTACAATTTCCCATTAAACTAAGGCATAATATTATAAGTTCCATAAGAAAAAGAAATTACCTAAAACTTGACTCTATATGTGCAGAATTTTACCCAATATAGATTTACTTCTTTGTAGAGCTATTCAAATTCTTCTTTGTTTGCAATGTATTTGGTGAAATTATCAATTTCACAGCAAATAGACAGCATTTCAAGATGCAATATTGTAAAGTGCCAGAAAAATATAAAGGTGAAGACCTCATGAAAATCAAGATGGAGACCTGATAACCCAGTTCCTCAGGGAATGACTGGTTGTGACTTAACTGCTGCAAAATGATGGTGCATGTTATAAACGCATTTATTTCAAAATTATATAAAAGAGAAAGCTATATATTTCAGTACCTTCATAGTAGATTCATACTTTTAGGTTTGAAAGTGCCAGGTACCATACCTTTTCTGCTGAAGAAATGTAAAATGCGTCATCCTTTAAAATTTCCTCATATGGTAACTAGCATGTACATGGTTGAACATTAGTTTTCTTTTATCCTTTAGACTCCTGGGTCTTGATGTAAGGTAGGTGGGTATCAGGGTGTCCAAAGGAAGAGGAAGAAGAAGCTTTAGCAAATGGAGATACATGTCACCACTGAGGGGTTATGCATGTCACTTGCATTTTAAGTACTTGAAATTACTCACTATCGTCTCTAGATCCTGCTTTGTAACCAGCTGCTGTTTAAGAGACAAATATGATTTTAGTCATCAGTTAAACACCATCATTCATCCTTAATTTCTATTCAATTCAAGGTTAATCATAATTTCTTGATATGTCAAGGAACAAAACAGGGCTGACTTGCTTCTTAGAAGAATTGGGTACCTTAGAGAGTAAAATAGAAAAGTAAATGCCTAGTAATTATTTCATTCAAATTCCATTATCATGAGTCATCTCTCTCTCTCTCTCCCTGTATGTATGTGTGTATATGTGTATAAAAGAAGAGAGCAAGGGAAAATGCCTGTTATTACTTTGACTGCCATATATTCATTCAATTTGGCAGCACCTGAAGGACTTCAAGACTCATGAAGTAGAAAGTGTAAAATGTGTTTTTAAATCTTCGTGCTCCATCTGTTTTTAAATTAAAACAGCTATTCCAAATTTTCCATTTGTATTCCTCAAAAAGTTACTTGCTTTTTGGTGAAGATATGTTTCATTATGCTCCTTATTTCTTTAGCTAGTTAAATCTACTACCTTCTGTAGCTCAAATATATTTTAAACTTGCAGCATTTGCAGTGGACCTATGGATGGAGAAGATAATATTTTAGTAAGTATGTTTAGCACTCCATTGTTTATATAAGGATATATTTTTCAAATTTCTATAAATGTTTGCTATGAAGTCAATCATTTCTTCACTGTCAGAGCAATAAATGTATGTCTAAATGGTCTTTTTCAGGCTGATGTTCCCTTGCTCTGCTCACACCATGGGTCCAGCAGGAGCTGTGTGGCCCAAGCCAATAGACTGTCAAGCCCGACCATTAAATCCACCCACATGGCTTTCATTTTGTTCAAAACATTTGAGGAGCAAACAGAGGCCTGACTCCAGAAGACCTTGTAAATACTGATGAGAATATTATCTTGAGTCTATCTGTGTGTTAAGTAATAACTGGAACAAATAGTACAGTACTGTGTTGCCACTTACAGACAGTTTTGAAATACTGTAACCTCTATTTATAGATCCTGAGGGGGAAGAAGTCAATCCTGATTTGTCCCGAAAGAGGTCTTTTGCCTTGAAGTCTACTTAGAAATGTTTAAAGTTAATGACAGTTTTTGGAAAACCTCAGCTATCCATAAATTTGCAGAAGAAATCAAGTGTAGGGGCTCTCTGTAATCCTATTTGGCTTTCAGATACCAATGGAGAGCATTGACAGCTTCTCCTCTTCTTAGTCTCTCACTTGTCTCCTCGAGTGGAGCTGCACTGCTGGTTAGACTCATAGGCTTCCCAGAAAGCAGAGAGGAGAGCAAATATGCACAGGAGAGCTTCCCTGCTGAGGGGGACAGAGAACCTGCCTTGACTGAAGCTCCCCTTCCCAAGACTTGGTTTTCTATTTTAACTGATCACAGTTTAATGCAGAAGGCAGAAATGGTGCTGGGAGTTAGAAGAGGAATTCAAAGTCTGTTTCTGTCACACTAAGTACTAAACTACATAATTATATGTCCTTTTGGTCCCTTATCTGCTACTGTAAATCACAGGTTTAGAGACAGGCATCAGCTCCTCACATGTCTCTAATGCTTGGCTAAATATCACCTTGCCCCTACGTCAAGCAGTCCTGTATCACCAAGATACTGAAACATGCATCTATCTTATGCACGCATTTAAGAGGATAATTTAACATAATTTTTCAAACAAACACTAGAACAAGAAGAGCTCTGTAGTCTTGGGAGGTCAGATAGAAAATTAATTTCAGATGTGCCTGGTTTATTCCTCAGTGGCTTGTTTCCTCGATCTAGGAAGACACTGAACATGTACTTCTGTGCCTTCTCATATGCAGTCTCATCCAGCTTGCTTATGCAGGAACGGTATAATTCCAGAGGTGTAAAACATACATGTAGTGAAATCAGTTGTTTTAATGAAAGACTCTTGGGTAAGCCGTGTTAAAAATGCAAAGTCAATTTGGTGTAAATAGTGTAAGTCAACCTGGGTGTTTCTACCAAAAACTTTCCACGTTTAAACTTCTTAGTTTAAACTATTTTTTCTCCAAAATTGTTATCCCACTCCAATGGTGAGGTAAAAGGTGCTAGTTTAAACAACTCAAAGGCCAGAAAGAGGACAGATTCACACTCAGGAGTGGCTACTGCAGTGGGAAAGCACTTGCTGCAGAGAACAGTTCCCTGTCCACGCTGCCCAGCATAGGCCTTTCCCTTGCTGGGGTGCCTTGTTGTATCTCTCTGTAGGTTTCCCGTCATTCCAGCTGGTGATCCTACTCTCATTTGTAATTCCTGCAAGATGCATCCTTTAAAGACCAAGGTGTTTCGTAACTCTTATGTTTACAAACATTTTTTTAAAAATACTAAAATCATTGGATTGCTAAGACAATTAGAATATAAGCTATTGTTTTAGATAAAGGAAATGTCATATGCAGCCAGCAGGACACCTAGCAGGAAACTCGGACCCTAATGTAAATTTTAAAGTTAAAACCAGAGTTTCTAGGTAGAGATTCAGTTTCTCCCTTTTAGGGCTCAGCTACAATAGGATACAAAATAGGAATATCTCATCTGTGCTAGGATGGCCACACAGTAATCACCTCCTTTGCTCACTGGTGGAAGAAGAGGTGGAAACTCTTAAGTAGAAAAGAAGCTCTTGTAAACAGTTGGCAAGTGCTGCTGGTGAACAAACTGAAGATGGAGGATTTTGCAAAACAATGGAAAAGAAGTCAGGAGTTTCACATTAGAAATAGTCTTCATTTAGCACAAAGACAACTTTGCATCTGACCAAAACACACTCTGCATGTTTGATGCAGAAATAGACATGTTTACATTGTTTAATCAAAGATAGGTTTTGGTACACATTTTTCATGCAATCTGCAGAGTTTGTGGCTGAAAATCTTTGGAATAGGTTGCAACTCTAACAAATGTTTCCATACATTCAAGCAATATTTTTTAAAGCAAAATCATTCCCCGTATTCCTTTGCCACTGGCTTTAATATGTGGCTGTGTTGAAGAGGCTATGCATGTCCCATGTAGAGGAACTGCTAGTGTCTGGCTAAAGTAGATTGGCACAGGTGAGTGTAATCTGGCAAAGAGCAGATCCTTTACTAATGAATCAGCATAAGCAGTTTCGTTTGGACAGAAACAAACTGCAGAATGCCAGCACAGCAGGAGCACTTCCTCGAATACATCAATGGTATTCCTTTCTATATGGCATGGCTGCATTCTTTCCAAGAATTTCTAGGCCTGTATTCTTACTTTTCAAAGCACTTTTAAAAACATACAACCCTTGTTCTGAATGTCCTGCAATGAACAAAAAGGGATGTAAAACTTAGAAGCATAAAAATATTAAGATCATTAATCACACAAAGCATGAGCATAGATGGTAACAGTGTCCCCTGTACTTAAAATATACGTGTTGATGTTTTTTTCTGGGGAAGCAGATATGTTAAACAGTCTTGTTTCCTCTATCTTGGTAATTAAAAACAATATTTTTTTTCATAATGTTTTATTTCCTCTATAACTAAGCACTAAAGTACTACTTATACTATTGATATGTACTAGATTTCAGTTGCATCAGTAACTGGGGCGTAGTTTTACCTATTTCAGCAGAATGGGATAGAAGAATCAGAAGTAATATCAGAAGTAATACAATAACTGAGTTATCTTACAGCATTTCTGAGGCTATGGATAAATTCTGTGGTCATCATGTGTGAAAGAATAGGAAAACAGAAGGTCAGTGTGTTACTGCTTATAGTAGAGTGGTTGTCCTTCATGTCCCAAGGCAGGAAAGTGCCAGGGAGTTGAAACCTATGAATCCATCTCCACCTTTGTGAGGGACAGCCACAGCACACACCCAGGGGTGTGGGGACACTGAGCATGTGCACCAGCCCGACAGCCTCACGGTCTAGCAACCACGGTGGTGTTGGATCAAGGGTTGGACTTGATGATCTCGAAGGTCCCTTCCAACCCAGCTGATTCTGTGATTCTACGATTCTATGATTCTACTTCCAATTTACTCAGCACTTTATGAATGGCCTTGTTTACAGAAATGTTTGAAAATTTTTAATCAGTCTCGCTTCTTTGCATTTAAATTACATCTCTACCTTCATAAAATCTCTGTTTTTTTGAAAGTTCCCTTTAATACGCAGAGTACTTCTGTATATCAATAATTACTTTTTAGTAACCCAAAACAATTTCAGGACTCAAGCGGTGAACTGAAAAAGTTTGCATTCATTAAATCAGGTGATTCCCTTGTTACATTCCACCAGGATGGTGTTCACATTGGCATATCTATTTTAATTTATATTCATTCTCTGAGAACTTTCAGCAACATCTGATGGACTTTGGGGTCCCTTCATCTGAAGATCCCTGTGGGCACTATTGGCCCAGGAACATCTATCCTCTCCAGTCTGGGAGGTCTCAGAGGAAGGGACATCAGGAGGAAATGCTCTGCAGGGTCTGTCTTACAGATGCTGCTTGACCTCATGTGAAATGACTAGAGGGACCAAAATTACTTGGTACACAAAACCATCACTACTTTGATAATAAACAACTCTGCTCCATTTTTAATGTTGCCCCACCCACACCGCACCCCCCAACTGACAGATAACGCAGTTTATTTGTTCCCCCAGTGCATGAATGAGATGAATGGGGAAAAGAAATGGCTTTGCATGTTAAGGCAGGCTGTGAGACAGAACCTTCTACATACTGTGCATTTTTTTTTGTTGTCATCAATGCCTCCCAGATTCCTAGACATTATTCAGTGGTTAAAATCCTCTTTATCACTTGCATATTAGTATTTACAAAAGTTTCAATCTGACATAAAGCTCACCTTTGTGAAAGCGTGGTTAGGTTGTTTTGTTGTGTTTGGTTTGTAGTTAACCTTACCTGCCAGTGAGGGAAGTGAAAGGTCACCCATGAGCTATTGAATATTTCTTCTGGCTGACAGGGATTTCAAAGAGTAGAGAAATTCAACCAGTTATACAGCCAATATACTTAATCCAGTTGTCATTCTGTCATTGCTGGAGCAGTAAAACAGAACAGCTCAAGTGGGTTTTTTTAATACTTTTTATATCAAAAGTCTAGATGTGGGACATTTATGGTAGACAGATCTTGGAATTTCACTTTACTTGTGGAGCCACTGGAATTGAATCATCTTCAGAGTGTGATAGATCTCAAATTGTCCCTCGTGGTAGTGCTTAAGAGCATCTGTTGAGCATAAAGAGAGCGCTGACATTAGTAGAAAATTCAGTCTTTGGAAAAGAGATAGTTACCATTCAGGATGAGAGAAGACACCTTGGGGAGAGTAGTTTAGAAGTGAAGGCAGTAGAGGACTCTAATCCTGCACTGGAGTATCCTGCAAAGAAAAGATGATGCAACCAATTTCAAGGGTGATTTTCTTTGTTATTATAAAAAGTGGAGATCAAAGCATTTTTAATTCACCTGGAATTAAAAGATAATTAATTTAATTTTCTATTTTTACCATGAATTTATGAAAAGCCTGCACCCTTCCCAAGCAACATAGTTTCTCTGATTCTGTGTGAAAAATGAAGTTTCTAACCTGACAGAGCATCAGCTAGTGGGAGCATGGAGACTCAGCAGTAATCTCCCACTCTTTTGAGAAAGGGGATTCACTGTCTTTGATTTTGTTTGTCTTGTTTTTTCCACTTCTCCCTCAACAATTTTTCCACCACTTAATTCTGCTTTGACATCTCTATGCTGACAGAGAAGTTAAGATTGATGACCTGTTATGTTCTTCTGCTCAGAGAAGATGAATCAAAGTAATTGTCTTACTAGTAAATAAAAATAGCCTAATTTTTTTCTCCCCCCCCCTTCAAATAACATAGAACAAAGGAGTTCAGGGAGCAAGGAATGATATGGAAGGCAGTTGAATGTAATATGGTGGTGGTGGTTGCTAAAAAAAAAGGGTAGCTCTGGGTATCTTGCCAGTTTGTTCAGACTGAGACTTAGCTCTCAGCTTTGGAGGAACTAGCTGAGTTTTTGAGTTCATAATGTCAACAGCTGTCAATTTGCTTTTGTAACCAGAAGTAATACAATTTTAAATAGCCAAGCTATTTTTACTTTTATAATTGATCCTGGGTATATTTCTTGTCTTCTTCCATTCAGTGTCAGTTAAGGAACATGTAATCATTGGAGACCAAGCTATAGTTATAGATAATAAAACCATTTAGCCTGCCATTTTTTTTTTAATGGAAAATGCCTCAGAAAGGTAGAAAAAAAAACCCAGTAAAATAAACCCATTCATAAGTATTGGTATAAAAATTGCTACTGTTTTAGAGTAGCATTTTTTTCATATTTTTGGAAGATTTCTGTTGGAGCAGTCTTATCAAGGATGATTTACTGGAGTCCTTCTGCTGTGCCTTTTGCAACTGGACATGTCTGTCTCATATTGGCCTTTTTAACCACCAACGCGCTTGCAACAAGCGTGGGTAGGGCAGTGCCTTTCCAAATCTTTGTTTGCGAAGCCCAGCCATGATGATGATGAGACTGCAGCAGCATTTGAGGGATCCCACCACAAATACTGGAAAGAGCAATCTTGGGCTCTGTCTTAGGTATTGTATGCGTTCTTGTATCTCTAGAAGCCATGACAGTGGTCAAAACCCTGAGGAATTTCACTGTGCTTCCTGCTAGCAGGAAATATCCTTGCAGTCTGTAACACATTTTAAATTTTCTTTTTGGTCTTCCTTTCCAAGATGTGAAAGAGTTTCCAGGGATTGGGAGGCAGTGTGTTAGTGTATGCTGCAAGTCCTCCAGAAGGAATCCAGCATCCATTGACCTCAAAGGGGTGGTGAGCAAACAGGGAGGATTCTGGTCTCCTATTCCCACATCTTCATGTAGTTCAGCATGCAGGTGCACATGCTTCGTGTGTACTTGCACTGCTAAATTATGTTTTATTTCCAGGAAAATTGTGTTGTTTTCTTACACCCATTTCACTCACTTGTCCCATCCTGTTCTACCCCGAAGCAAGGCTGAGCTGCAGCTCCTGCCTGCCAGCTGCACCAAGAGGCTTCTGATTCTCCTCTGTCCTTCAACTTTAGGCATCCTTGGTGCTCCTTAGGTGTATCTTGAACATTTGTGCTTGCCCTTTTCCAAACTACTATGTCCTCTGAAGCCACTTGTTAAAAATAATCTTTGTTTTTATGGAAGCGCATGAAGATAGTGATGTTTTAACCCATAGTTGAAGTAAAAACCTATCTGTATAGATGTGATCCCTTGCTAGCTGGGTGTACTCATGTAAAAGTACACTTGGAAATTTACTAAGATTCTTTAAACATATTTGTGTTTCCAAGCAGAGGTTTTGATGAATTGCTTCACAGTCTGATCATATGCATTTCGAGGACAGTAAAGTGGGGTCTGATCAAATTCCATTTCACATTTCAAATTCTGAATTAGTGCTGACATCTGCTGTTTATTCTTGCTGTATACATGTAACACAAGGTGGGGAATTGTTGCCTGTGTGCTTTTTGCTGACTCAATTTCATGTTTTATTTCTTACAAGGTAACATTGATAGAAATCACAAGGTACAGTAGAACCTCCATAGGTCAATAACTATTCCTATGGGATTTTGAGATGTGAAATAAGGACCTGACAACTAAGATGAAACTAAATTGTTATCCTTTTAAATTACTAACGATGCTTTTAAGCGGGGAAAGAGCTTGAGAAAGGTGGCCTAAGGAATGAAGGTGTCTATGCACAGTGTGGATATTTAGCATAGAATGTCCTTAGTGCAGGGGTCACTTTTCTGTTACCATTTCTGCTAGCACTTTTCTGTTACTCTTTTTACAGGAGCTCCTAAAACGCTGGGGTCCTAATCCACAGCCAGCATAGTTGGCTGCTACTGCAGGGTGAAAGGGTTATGACAACAGTGCAAGAACCCTGTGTCCTCATTCTGCTTGCCTGCTCTGAGTCAGACCCAGCAGCACTAGTCCAAGGAGTTTCAGCTGCCAGCCTGGCCACAAGCATGGTATCACTCCAAGATATCTGGGCAGGTGTCACCACTCAGTGTCACTGGGACCGGCAAGAAAGAAATAACTAGTGGGTGACACCGGCTGCTTTCATATAGGTTATCATACGGCTTTCATAGCCATGTAGTCATGCCCAGTTGGGCTGGGCTGGATCAACAGGACTTTATGTGCTTTGTATTGCCAGGGAGCCTTAACTCCTCCTGCTCTTGCCAGTCATCCTCCCTTCTGACATTACCCAAAGCATACGTGTGGAATAAAACAGTTTTAGGTAATGAGATTCTCTCCTTATAAAAGACATCAGGGAGAAGATAAGGATGGGAGGTTCTGTGGAAATCTCAGATTTATCACCTCAATGCAACACATAAAACTTTATGTTTCTGCTCTCAAATGAAAGCAAATCCCTGACTTAAACAAAGTGACCACATGTACTGCTCCAAATACAGCCATGTCATCTGTTAACTGCATTCCCTTTACAAGGCATTGGAATTAAGTACACAAATATTTACAGTTTTAGGAATTGTTCCCTGTGTTAAGTACCATGAGTCAGAGAGATGCGAAATTTTCAGGTTAGTTTTAATACCTGAAAGGCTTTAAAATAACATTTAAACAATTTTTATCTGTGTTGTGGTATTTCAGTCCATTATAGTTTCCCTTTTCCAAACATTTTTTTTTGTGCAAAATGCTTCCTTTCCTTTCCCACAAATCCATGATCCAGGTTTTTCAGAGATTTGCAATTAAACTTTGAGAACTGGCAAAAGAATGCTTCAGCTTTTCTGAAGGATAATGCTAACTAATGATGCCATTGCTGAGGGTCAGGTTTCTGGATTCTCTGGTGTTGGTCCTAGTAACAGTTTTAAACTAAAAGAGAATAGATTTATATTAGATATAAGGAAGGAATTCTTTACTATAAGAGTGATGAGGTGCTGGAACCTGTTGCCCAGAGATGCTGTAAATGTACCATCCCTGGAAGTGCCCAAGGTAAGGTGGAATGTGGCTTTGAGCAACCCAGTATAGTGGAATATGTACCTGCCTATGGCAGGGGGATTAGACTAGATGATCTTTAAAGGTCCCTTCCAACCCAAGCCATTCTATGATTCTATGATTCTTAAATAACTTCCTGTGACTCTGGCTGAAGTCAGTAGGGTTCCCTCAGGAGAAAGGATTTAAGCAGGGTGCAACATAAAAGAACTTTAGGTCATAAATTCAAGATAAAGCCAAAATATTAATCCCAGGAAAGCCATTCTAAGATGCTTTGCACTATAAGACCAGGATTTTTACTCTCAAAAGAGTGTAGCCATTAACTGTGATAAAAAGTGATAAAAAGACAATAACATGCCTGGCACTGAAAATATCTTTTTTTTTTTTTTTGATATGAATGAAATTAACAAGTACAGTCAGTCTCAAAATTTGCATTATTATACAGAAATAGTAATAGAGAAATTTAGAAAAGTCACTTAGGTCCTATGAGAGGTTCTTTACTACTGTAAATTAGAAATAAATAGGTGAGAGGTGATGCTAATTGTTTTGGACTGGATGAGATCTGGGTCTTTAAATTACAATCCTAGTGAGTACAAACAGTCTCTCAGAAGTCACTGATGTTTTCATTAACCCAAAGTTGGGGCTGGCACAGTGCCTCCTTCCCAGGCACATGATGGGTTCTGGCCCAGGCTCTCTGCAACCCTGAGACCATGGGAGAGTTGGACATACTTTCAGATGCCCATGAGCCCCCTTGAGAGGCTCATATCCACTGTGATGTGGGGAATTTGCTTATGTGACTGAAGGTTTCTCTGGGTGCATATGACCATGGTGCCCTCAGGCTCCTTGGCCAAGTCAGCGGTGGTGTAAGTAAGGGAAAGAAGCAGATCCTTGCCTTGCTCTCAGTCCCTGCTCCACCAGCAACATTTCCTTTGTATAGGAGGTGGTTGCTTCTGTCTGTCAGTACAAAAACGTACTGTTCTCTCCCAGAGGGAGAGTGTCTGTAAGAAAGTTTCTTCACGAATGCATTTCCACTGCATTAAGTGCAGCTTCAGTAAGTTGTGTGAGTTGCTTTAGTTTTAATGGCATCATGTAACTCACCTCACAGAACTGAAAAATCTACTGAGAGCATGAGGGCATTACAAATCATACCTAGATGGCCAAGAGTATTTTGGGTGTCCAGTGTTAGACAGTCTTTGCTGTATTAAATAAAAAAATGACTTTTTTTTCCCCCAAATGCTTTTAGTTAAGCATCCCCTGCCATATCCTCAAAGATTTTTCTCATTTAACACTCAGAAAATTTATATTTTCTTCCAATTAAATTTTTTGAGGTAAAATTAATCTTCGGTTGGATTTGGTTCTCTGCAAGGAGCTTGGATGTGACTATGTAATTTTGACATGACTGTGGAGCACAGTGCTCTCTGAATGCTACCTTTGCTGTGACTCTGATCTTCAAAATAAGACAATATTTGTGGTCAGTTAGAGAATTTGGTGAAGACCTGGAGAAGGCGTAAAGTATTACAGGAACAGAGGTAGTCAATGACATTAACCTGCTCTGATGCTTCTGCATTGTTCAAAAGAAACCAGGGATAGGGAATGGTGTGACTATCTGATGCAATCATACTGAAGGGTGAGGTGACCACAGTACTAAATGGTGAACCAATAAATAAAATAATTTTCATCACCTCTTAAATATTATTTTGCCTTAAAATCCCAGGAGTTTGACAGGATTTGATTGAAAATGATATTTCTAAAACTGTTGACTTGCGGTACTTTTAACTAGTTTGACCTGCATCGATCATAGAGTCACGGAATATTCTGAGCTGGAAGGAACCCAAAAGGATCATTAAGTCCAACTCTTATGTGAATGACCCGTACTTGCAACCTTGGTGTTATTAGCACCATGCTCTAACCAACTGAGCTCATTCATCCAAAAGGCTGACCCTCAGAAGGGTCTCCTATAATCATATTGTCAATGCTGAGGAGTGCTCAAGGACTGCTTCCTTGCAGAAATGCTGCAAGATCCCCAATGGAGCAAGGACTATTTTTAGCTCTACTTCTACATACCCCAATATGTCGGCTGCTGAGTGATTTGTCTAGGGCAGATTGCCATTACCCTAATTCAGACAGCTGGTTAGTTCTTCTCTCTGTCTCTGTCTCCCATTTTTACTGACAGAGCCTCATATGCAATCTCCTCTTCCTGCCATTTCATAGATTGAGAAGATGATTCTTACTAATACTAACGAGGTGTCGATGTGCAGAGGCATTATTGCAGTGAGGAAGGGAACAATCTGTTCTGTGTCTGCTCCTTTAGGGTATCTACAAGAAACATTCATGTTAGACGATAGGAACAAACCCCTCACTTTATAAAGGCAAGGACAGAGAAGTGCTGGAACAGATGGCCTTGAGACATGGTGTCACCTATGGAAGACCATGAAGCCAAGCTAGACAAGATCTATCAGAACTGACATGGACAGTGTTGGTCCTGCTCAGTGATAGAGAAAGGGTTTAAACTTGTAGCCTTCCTGGCTCCTCCCTGTGTAGATATTACTTTGCCGCAAAGAGCTTTCTGTCGGTAGAAAAACTGCCATTACTTCTATGCAAACTTTGATACCTCTGTGTTACTGAGGTTGAGCCTGGCAGTCATAAACTCCCAGCTGGATGCCAACTAACAATTCCTCACCCACCCTGTCCCTTCACGCAGCCAGTGCAGTGCTAAAGCAGCAAGTTGTCAATGGTTGTTGGGTGCACCACATTTACCACTTTTATCCTTTCTACAGGAAAGAGTCTTTTAACATGTTGTAACAGCATAAAAGCAGGAGGAACTGAAATATAAACAGGAGCAGGAAGAATCATTAGTTAGGAAGTCAGCCTGCACCCTGTGTAATCTTAGTTCAACTACTGTGCTATTTTAAACATAATGCTTTGCAAATTCTCTCTTTTGCTCTCATAAACTCTCATTTGTTGTTTCTGCAGTTCCTATTACAACGATTCTCTGGGGTGTCAGTGTATTCTTGCAGTAAGCAAGAGTGAAAGGGATCCTCCGTGGATATATTACACCTCTGCTCCATCCCACTATAATAAGAAACATTTTAACAGTGTGAAGAGCTACTCTCTCTCCTTTTGTGTTTGCTCAGCTAAGTAGTGGCTTTTAGCATGTATATCAAACTAAGCAAACAAAAGCATACATCAAACGTGGTCTACCTATGATATAGTTTCTTCCTACCTTTTCAGGTTTGAACATTAACTGTGCCCAGCCAGGAAGGAGTAGGAGTATACAGACAGGAAAGACTTCCACTGAATTATTATGCATGCTACTTAGTACCTAGTCATTGCGTTTTTCAAAGGGTCTTTTAAAATACTGCAGCGATGCAAGTGACAGAATACACCCAGAATGGGCGAGGGGCTTCATATGTATCATTTGGCGATGGTGTATAATGGGTATGATATTTGTAACAGCTGTTAGGTGCTCTGAAGCTACACTGCATTTATGGAATTTTCCACTGAGCTCTAAATATTCAGGCCACATACACAGTTAAATTTCCAGCAGTGGCAGTACACATAAAAGCACTCCAACCGTATGCCATAATCGTGCTCTATTTAGAGAGTGCAGCAACTCAGGCATTTTCACAGTAGTCGTCTTAGATACGGTATACATTCTGCTTTACAAATGCCAATTCATTAGTGCATATAATATGTAGCATGCTGCTCTTTATAACAAAAGAAAGGAGAAAGCTGTTTTTCATGAGGAATAAACATACAAAAAAAGACTATTACTTAGGAGAAGAAAAAGAAAAATTGAGAGGAGTGCCAAATTCATTTTCATTTTTTATAAGAAGATCTGTAGAATATCAAAGTCCATTTTTAAGAGATTTCAAATAAGTGACAGTAATTTGAGTATCTATAAATTAATATTAAAAAGACTCAATTGATTGGAAATTTCCACTTCAGGATATTGAATCCTAGCCCAGAAAGAGTATATCACAGACAGGATGTGGTTTTAGAATACAGTGAACAAGCATATGCATTTTGCATCTTTTTTGCAGTGATGCTACTCTAGGTACAATTCCAGGTTGCAAGAAAGAAAGAAAACAACATTATTATAATGCTTCATGTTGAAGGTTTTTCTACATTTGACAAGTACTAAGCCAGCAAGTCTGACCAAAACCAGATGCTAAAAATAAAGGAAAAATCATTCTATCACTAGAATGAATTCAAATAAAACACAAAGAAGCTAAAAACACCAGATCTAAAAATCATGCTTTAGCTCATTATTCTGAAGTGGTCAGAAGGGCAGATTCACCTGTTGTACAACCTGTTTTGAGACAAGCAGTGCAGCTGTGTGAGATCAGGTACTCATGAAAAGTGGGTCAGCACAGTCAAACAGATTGAATGCCCAGTCTTGCTAGACTTATGAATAAAATATTTTGTACTTTTTCTACAGCTCTGCTCTATCTTGAACAGCAGATATATTAATCTATTTTAAGATTTATTATGATTGCAAAGTGACTCCATGACCTAAATGTGGACCATGAGGCTATATTTGTAGATCACCTTTTTGTGGCCTTTCTTTTGTAAATTCGGTACATGACAGAGCAAGGTGGTGAAATACAACCCCCTTGTACCTTCTCTGCACTAGAAGCCCTGAGAAAAAAGAGAGATCTTTTGCACTGTCCTTATCCCTTGTCCTGTCCTTTCCCCATAGTAGCTGGGTGATGTGTCCCATCCAGGAGTTTAGAATCACAGAATTTGCTGAGTAGGAAGGGACCCATCAGGATCGTTGAGTCCAACTCCTGACCCTGCACAGGACACCCCAAGAATTACACCATGTGTCTGAGAGTGTCATTCAAATGCATCTTGAACTCAGACAGGCTGTGATTGGTTCCCCAGGGAGCCTGTTCCAGTGCTCGATCATCCTCTGGGTGAAGAACCTTTTACTGATATCCAACCTAAACCTCTCCTGACTCACCTTCATGCCATTTCCTTGAGTTCTGGTCATAAGAGTGAATAGATCAGCACCTGGCCTTCTGCTTCCCCTCATGAGGATGTTGAAGACTGCAATGAGGTCTCCCTTCAGTCTCCTCCAGGCTGAACAAACCTCAGCTACTCCTCATAAGATTTCCATCTCAAGACCCTTCACCATCCTCATTGCCTCCTTTGGATGCTCTCTAATAGTTTAATGCCTTTTTTACGAAGTGGTACCCAAAACTGCACACAGTACTAAAGTTAAGGCGACACCAGTGCAGAGCAGAGTGGGACAATCACCTCCTTTGACCTGATGCCTCCCAGGATGTGGTTGGCCCTCCTGGTCAACTGCTGACTCTTATCCAACTTTCCATTGACCAGGACTCCCTGGGTCCCTTTCCATGGTACTGCTCTCCAGCCTCTCATTCCGCAGCCTATACACACAACCAGGGTTGCTATGTCCCGGGTGCAGAATATTGTGTGCAACATCAGTATAAAATTAGAGACACACTTCTGCCAAAATTATATATGAACAGTGGAGATGAAGATCCACCCGTTAGTAAATTCTGGAGAAAAATAAAAAAAAGATTAAAAGCAATGCAATATTTTTTTTTTCAGATGGTGAAAAAGTCCAAGTTCATTTTCTCAAATAGCCTTATTGGGTTGGCATTGTTGTGACTGGCTCAAAAACCAGCAACCTTCCACTGAACATAAAAAGAATATGTAGATTGTTATGTATGAACTAGGAAAACAATCATGGTGGAATAGATGTGTTGTCCATTTTTAAATGCAAAGATATGGTCCACAGCTACCTGACAATATTGCTACTGATGGAGTATTATTCACTTCAATTCACCTGACTCTTGGTCAGTTTGGTGTTTTCCATGTTTGAAGATCTCACAGCAGGTTTAACAACAGGTTTCTGATATCAAGACAAGAACAATTTCATCCCTGCTATACGAACAGAGTTAGACCAGCTCTCTGGAAGAAGACACGCCTCATGTAAGGAAACCTCCAGGAGGGCTGTGCAGATTTGACACCTGGGACCAAGGATAGAGCTAGAACATGTCCACAACCCTTGCTTACTGAATATGTTTTCTGGAGGGAAGAAAACTAATCATAAAATAATATTGATAGCTCTGGCAGGTGTGGCAAAGGAGTTTTACAATGTTAGTGCACTGTTGCCCGTGTTTTCTCTCCTGAGAGTTTACAGCACCTTTGCCACAGGTGTGAGAAGGGGATGTCTGATTCATGTCCCCCAGTCCAGCTCACACCAGGGTGTACAGATATTTGTTTCCTCCAGTCTGCTTGACTTTGGGTCCAGTCGGCCCAATAGAGAAATGGGAGCTAACGTGCTAAACTTGCCTTGCTTTCCTTGATGGAAATCAGGCTGTGTGAAGTCTGCAAGCTCTGAACTGGGTTGTGCCAGGACATGGGGTTGGTAGAAAGGGCCTGGACTCTCCAAGGCTGCTGGAGGGAAAATGCATCTGCTGCCTGGGTTCCTTTCCCCACCTCTGTACATCAGGCTATTGATTGCCACAGTTCAGGTTGCTTCTCATTCTCGTGCACACCTGGTTCATCTTTCTGGCAGGGGAATCAGGAAGGAGAATTATGCACTACATGAAAGGGGGCAGAGACCAACTATCCAGGAGCTCCCAGAAATCCTGTCTTTTCTTCTCTACTCTTGACATCCAGATTTACCAAATTACCAGCCACATCAGGAGGAGATACTTCTTCTGGGTGATACCTACCTAAATTATTGTTTTAATTAGAGCCAAAGAAGGCCAGAAGAAAGTGAAAGGCAGAGAATCTAGTCCTTTTCCTGCAAGATAACAAAGTCTTATGAAGCAATTACAGTAACTTAATCCTGGTATCAAGACGCAGTGGATTCTTGACATCCTGACAGGATTTTGATTGTTAAGGGGAATTATCAGTTTTCTTCCCCGCTGTGGAGAGCATGAAACTTTCAGGGAATAACATCCAACACCTGTTGGAGGTCTCCTTCCAGCCACCTACCCTCAGACGGCCCCCAAACAAGCCTGAACTTCCAGGCTTTTTAAAGCTGGCTCAGGTTTTTAAAAGACAAACAAAATCTTCACCTCAGGAAATATCATATAATCATAGAATGGTTCTTGCTGGAAGGGACCTTAAAAATCATCTAGTTCCAATCCCCCTGCCATGGGCAGGGACACCTACCACTACACCAGGTTGCTCTGAGCTCCATCCAGCCTAATGTTGAATACCTCCAGGGATAGAGCATCTAAAACTTTTCTGGGCAACCTAAATGGGTTTCCAAAATTTCTGTCTCCAAGCCTTTGAGTGAAAAGGTCTGTACCACCTCAGATGTATTTCTGAATATACTGGACTGATAGCTCTGATTCTTTGCTTTGGGCTTAGTATAGAATGTTTAACCCGGGTGCCACAAGAGCAGGGAAAAGCAGCAGGCATATAAAGTTGCAATGATGCAATAATAGCAAGACATTTTTAATAGGGTTCCTGCAAAGCCCTATAATAGTGTAGTCAAAAAGAAACAAACACAAAAAGTTATTTTCTTCATCTGTCTTAACAGAATTGAAGATACATTTGAATTTGCCAAGACTTTGATTTATGAATGATAAATATGAAACAGGCATTAGAAGCTGCAAACAGGGCTTGATCATCCATCAAACAGACAAACCTGATGGTCTGAGAAGGCTGCTGATTTCATCAGGGTTGTGTTTGCCTTCTTTTCCTAGCTACTTCTTCCTGTAGCCAATCACTTCTATTTTCAGCCATTTGTGCAGTCTGTCTCTCATTTGAAACAGGGAGAAACAATTTCTGCAAAATCAGTGAAAGAAGCCACAAGTCATCTCCCACTGACCCCTTTGATTTAATTTTGCGATGTTCCTCTGCCTGCAGTCTGCAGCATAAAATAAAAAACATATAAAATTGAGCAGTCTGAGTACGCTGTCACAGCATGTAGGTCACCTGATCAGTTATCCAGCAAGCCCTGACATATAAGCTTTTTATTATGTGTTAATAAACTTTGCAACTATGTGGATCAATTTCAGCATCCAAATCTAATGGAAAAAAAATCTTTGCTATTTTTATTTAATTTTTTAATTTTGGCACCATATTTCCCCCAGAAGAAGATTATAGAAAGAGTTCATCACAAAAGTACAGACAAAATTTCAAATACTGTCTCCCTTTAAGCAGTTGAAAAGCTGTATGAAGCTAACCTTCATGTCCTTCTAAGCCAAGTCTCTCTAATCTTTCAAATCCCATTCAATCTTATTATCAACTCACTTGGCAGAATTAATATACTAAAATGGGCACTTTGCCAAGTTTTTTTACAACACTTAGTTTCTATTATACCAATTCAATTACAAATTATTACAAATATAAGCAAAAAGACCAATGAAGATACGGTTGACTACGTTACAGCCTAAAGATATAATTAGACTTATAAAAATGATACAAGGATACTAAACATGTATATTTATGATGTGACAGATTCAAATCTACATGGCACACAGAAAATGAGCAACAAAATTCATCCAAACATATTGGAAATGAAGGTTGATTCTTTTTCACATTGAAATCTCAAAAGTAAATCATGCTAAATGGAAATCTCTTAGTTTTGATTTGCATAATAAAACACGTAACCACTTTGTCTCCTCAGCCTGGAACACCAAATGAGTTATAATTTTCATAATTATCACCAAACCAAAAATAAATTGGTTATCTACTGCTAAGACGCTGCTATTCTCAGCACAGCTTGTAACAGAATTGCTTTGGTCACACTGGCAGGGATAATGTTTGTAAACTGTTGCGCTAGTAGTGTCCTAGTGACGTGAGTCCAGAGCAAAGACACAAGCACAGATTGTACTTATGTGTTGTCCGAGAACTTGTTTGCACTAAAAATACTGTTACCGTGAATAGGGATGGAAAGAACCTTCTGATCATTTGTGTGAAAGTAATACGATTTTTGCGGACTTTTCAAGATCTAGCATGTGACCACAGCAATCAGCTGCTTGAAAACTGTCAGTAGACTTAATTCTTTAGACTGGGACATGGCCATTAAAGTTGAACACAGAAAACATTCTCGAGTGCTTTTAATACCGTATGAATGAAGAAATCCAGATACACTTATATAAAAACTCTTAAAAACATACTACACATAAGCCAAGACTAAGGGACTTATGCTGTAAAAGTCTGCAATAAATCACTGCACTGAAGATAGACAAGAATTTTATTGATAAAACTAGCGTTGAGATTTGATGTCACCACCAAAAAAAAAAAATAAAATTATTACTTCACCAGGCAGTTAGTGGTGTATCTGCCCTTCTTTCTCTTTTGTAAAAAGGCTATTGTTACCAGAGTTAGCGCAAGCTACCAGTGATCTCATGAGGAAACTGTCTCATCTAGAGATAAGTTATACTTGGTCAGAAGAGATAAGTTGGATTTCTTGTTTTCTACTAAGGTGTCCTCAGTTCCTGCCTGCTCTCTGGCACTTCTTATGAGACAAATCAAATAGGCTTGTGGCTTCCATTGGATCAGTCCTGCAATCCTTAAAACTATAAGCATCTATTTTGTACAGATGGGTAGACTTGTAAGACAACTATCATTGCTATGTCTTGTGGAATGGTAATGGCCTGGAATGGTGACCAAGAATGCTGGGGAAACATGGTTTAAGTGGATCTATATTCCCTTATTTCCTTTGTGGTTCACAAACCCTGACATGGGTCTCTGTGATGTAGCAGCCACTTTGCAGACCATCTGTGTCTGGTATTATGATTATCTTTCTTCCTCTCTAAAGACATAAAGAAGATGAAAATCCTGAAGATTATTCTTAAAATTTTCCTTCTGGCATTGCAGTTTTAATAATAGTCTGAAGTAAACCAAAGTGATGAGGGAAAAAGTATCGCTTGATGTATCAAGCTCAGAACTGTGCTCAGAGTTTCTGGAAAGAGTCACCACTTCCTCAGAGAATTCCTATTCTGATCTTATCTCAGCCACCAGCTTCCTCATGACCAAAGTCCACCCCTTGTCTCTGGAAATAGTGGTAGTATCCATCTAAGTCAAGGACGAGCTCTGAAGCTTTTGTCAGTTAAACACCACAAGACTTCAGGATGTGCCCAGACCCTATGATCCTAGCAGCAAGCTGGTTTGAGTACCAAAACTCCTATTCCTGGCTCTTCTAAGTCCCCAGATGAAGTGCTGAGCTACCTTCCAGACCTGTGTCATTAAACACTTTTGCACGCATGGCACGGTCCTGTGCTACCTGTGGAGTCTGCCAATATCAGGACAATGAGAAGTGCATAGACTGATGAATACTGGAACATGCCCAGACCCTTGGTGCACTTGGTTTTTTTCGTCCATCTCTATGAAAAATCAACTTGTTTTCTTTAAGTGAGTTTGTGGTCTCATACAAGAACTGTTGTTGAACTGATGATCACTTTCTTTTCACGTGAATGTTTAACAGAAGAACTCTAGAAAATAACAATGATAACCAACCATCGGGTCTTCTGATCAGTTCTTCTTAGCTAGCTTCTCATTCTAATTAGTAGAATAATTTAATCAGCAAAACTGTTAATGAATTTTTTGTGTATGTATTTTGCATGCTCACCCCTGCTTCTGTCACTGGCCTTATCTGGGTTGCTTACAGTAGGTACTTATTCTGTCTAGCAGATTTAACCACTATGCATCACATTCCAGTGGGAAGGAAATTATGTCTCATTATTCTCAGTATTTAACAAAAAACACTTGAAATAACAATACCATACAAATTGCAAAAGCAGAAAAGCATAGGGTTCAGAACAGTAGGAGAAGTTCTGTCTGCAATCTGGACTGAGTGAGATGGAGAAATCTTCACAGACTGTACCTGAGTCAGTATCTGAACTAAAAACTGGCTGTTCTGTTCCATCAATTTGTCTTATACATTGGTATTTTGCTTCCTACAAGGAAATTATAGGTCTTTCAATGCACTGTCACAACTTAGAAATATGTTAAACCATACAATCTTGAGAACACAATGCAAAATTGACAGAAATGGCCAATTTACAACCTTCCCATTTCTGAAACGTATTTTCTTCAAATTTACCTTGATTCTTATGATTCAGTTGAGGTCCACAGAACAAGCCCAAACCCATTTCAGAAGTCAATGGAAGAAGGTTGAAGCACGAAGATTAAAATTTCGGTCTCCAGCTCTTTTTAAAATGTTTGAGCATGACTTTTCTGATGGAAGCATATACGGCCAGTGCTTGCTGTATGGGGAATGGGAATCTCCTGCTTAATGAAAATGTTTAAATCCAGCCTGTGCATACATAGAGCAATGCTTGAGTGTTTTCAAGGATCCCATGCAGATGGGACATGGTGGACACTGCCCAGCAACAAGCAGCAGTAGCTCAGCCAGAACCATGAGGTGGCCCTGGATTGCAGTACTGCATGCCATGGGCTGTAAGGGTTCACTGCCACAGGCAGCCACGGGTTCTGGTAGCCACCTGGATGGAATCACATGGATATTCCCACCCAAAGCTGAATCATCTGGGGCTGGGGTGTCCCTGTCCTGAACATTCCTATGATGCACATCAGCTGTTTGGAGCATAAAGATGAGGAACTGATGAGAGTTCACTGACAAGTCCATGGGCTGGGAAGATGGGGTCTAGCTGAATTTCTGCATGCTGTTTATTAGAGTGGGTGGCACATAAAGCAACCAAATTGTTTTGAGATCTAAGCCAGACATGGAAACAAGTCAGGTGCTTTTTGTGTGGTGCCGCATTTATAGGAGTAATTCAGCAGCTTCAGCGTGGTGCTGGGTCTGCAGGGGGTAATGTCCCTCCAGGGTCTTTGCTGCCTTTGGAGCAGGTTTCTCCCCTGTTCAGCCCTTGGACGCCCACAGCTGTTCGTGAGTTCACTACAAGCTCCTCATCTATCTGGACACCTCTTATAGTAGATATTTTCCAACTAGAAAGATACAAATGTAAAGATATGCTTTATCAAAGATAAAAGAGAGCTATCCAATAGAAATGCTCACTGCATTCTTTTTCATTTTTTGACACTATAAACCACAGAGAGTTATTTGCATCATAAAAAAGAGGAAAATATTAGCACTCTTATTGCAGCATAAGATTATGCTTCTCTTTTAAGGAGAAGTTTTATTTTCATTTTACTGTGGACACTGAGGTTCTGTATTAATGTTATTAGTGCATATTTTTTACATACATAAAGCACAGTTAAATTGTGAAATTCATTCCAATAGAAAGTTACAGAAACCACAAATAAAAATGACTTAATAATGACAAATTCATGACTAAGAGGCTCATCAGGGCCTGTTAAGAACCCTGGTCCAAATGTAAACTCCACCTAAGCATGTTCCTAAACTCACAACTACTAGAATGAGAGGTGTTCTTGTGAAGCAATGTGTAATAACTTTGCTATTAATTAGCTCTTAAGCTGACATTTCTTATACCAGACTAGATGGAACCTCATTCTGAGTGTGTAACATTTTAAATATTTGACCTTCCTCTCACATAATAACTTCACTCTTTCCAAGTGGAGATCTTGTCATATAAGACATAATTGCCACACATGTTCATATATTCTTCCAGGGAATGCCAAACAGGATTTGCTGAACAGAAACCTTTGTCTATGTCATGCTTTCAAAGGGATTTTTGTGAGATGTCTGTGGGAACTAAGTTTGATTAACACCATTCAAAAGTTTGGTCACTGACTTTTTTTCTCTTTTGTCCAGGAAAAAGGGATCACTGCACTGCAAAAAGTGGTGTCTGAGACCTTATTATGCTATGAAGAACTACACAGACCACATCACCTTCCTCTGGAAAAGCATAGCTGGGATTTGAGAATATCTTGCACAGGTTAATAGAAAACAGTGGAAAGTATACTTCAATTTCTCTAAACCTATACTATGCTCTTACACGGAAAAGAAGACTGTAATGACAGTCCTAGAGAATAGCTTTTTCTGTTCCACCTTTGGGAGGCCAGGGGGCTCTTCTGCCACTGATAAATTTGTTAGGTATGACAAAAGTGAAGGTGACACAAAACAACGGTACTGCTTATGTGCTGCTTCAAAGTAATTGAAGGATGTTATAATGGTATATGCATGTAAAGACAAATTAATCAGTATTTATAGACATAGAAATAGATTTCTGCTAGTTATTTCCAATAAATCTGGAATTATTTTAACAGATTTATATTGTAATTCATAATGTAAAGGAAAAAGGATATCAATGTAAAATGATCCCACACATGGGGAGAGATATCTTCCAAAAGAACAGGCTGCTCAGATCTGGGCCTGTCACTCATGGTTCTGTGGTTCAACCATTTACCTGACAGATAGTTGCAATGGACACTATACCAAAAGAGGAATACCTAGTCCTGCCCCTGGGAAGGAAGCCCCCTTGCAGCTGTCTTGACTGGGGAGCAGGTCACTGGAGTCCTGGTGGGCAGCTAAGCCCTGGCATCAGGGATGGTCAGTGGCCTCCTGGGCTGCAAAAATGGGGGCACAGCCAGTAGACTGAGAGTTGGGACCTATCAGATGACATTCAGAATGAGGAAAAGATGACCTTGCACGAGTAGAGGAATCTTCAGAGATGAGATGTGCTCACCTCAGCCCATTGTGCATTTACACTGGCTTAGGCAATGGAGGGAATTACTCTGACCACTGTCTCCATTGTCATGCTTCTTTAATATAGTGAAGACAGACACTATATCTGATTAGCTGAGTTATTCAGTGGTTATCTGCTGAATATCCAGCTGATAATAAGTTGTGAAGGCTGGGGGGAACTACAGGCCTTTCAGCCTTACCTCTGTGCTGAGGAAGGGCATGGAGCAGATTATTTTGACTGCCATCATGCAGCACTTACAGGACAACCTAATAGGATCAGGCCCAGCTAGCATGGGTTTAGGAAAGGCAGGTCATGCATGTCCAATCTTATCTCCTTTTATGACCAGGTGACCTGCCTAGTGGATGAAGGAAAGGCTGTGGATATTGTCTACCTGGACTTCAGTAAAGTCTTCAGTACTGTCTTCCATAGCATTCTCCTGCAGAAGCTGGAAGCCCATGGCTTGGACAGGTGCACTCTTTGCTGGGTCAAAAATTGGCTGGATGCCTGGGCCCAGAGAGTGATGGTGAATGGAGTTAAATCCAGTGGGCAGCTGGTCATTAGTTGGGTTCCCCAAGACTCTTTATTGGGGCCAGTCCTGATCAATAGCTGGCTGAACACAAGCCAGTAGTGTGCCCAGGTGACCAAGAAAGCCAGTGGCATCCTGGCTTGTATTAGAAGTAGTGTGACCATCAGGACTGCAGAAGTGATGAACCCTCTGTACTCAGCATGATGAAGCTGTACCTCAAGTGCTGTGTCTAGTTCTGGGTCCTTCACTACAAGAAAATCAATGAGGTGCTGCAGCGAGCCCAGAGAAGACCAACAAAGCTGGTGACGAGTCTAGAGATAATCATATGAGGAGTGGCTGAGGGAGCTGGTATTGTTTAGCCTGGAGAAAATGAGGCTCAAGGGAGATCCTATCACTCTCTACAACTACCTGAAAGGAGGTTGTAGCAAGGTGGGGATCTTTCTCTTCTCCCAGGTGACTAGTGACAGGATAAGAAGACACAACCTCAAGCTGCACCGTAGAAGGTGATCTTCTATATCCATAATGTGTCATACAGAATTATTAAAAATTAAAGAAAGTGAATGACATCTGTAATAATATAGAAAACAAAAATGACATTGTCAGGGGTTCTCCCTCTTGACATGCCTTTCTACATTGGTTTACATTGGTGTTTCACAGCATATGTCTTACCAATGGCAAAGCTGCAGAAATTGCATGAGAGGTATGACCCCTTAGTTCTGTGTTCTATTCCAGAAGGATAGAGTAGTGCCTGCCTGACATCATGCGAGGCTTCAAAATAACACTAACTCATCTAAAAAGTTGTCAGTGTAGTGCTATCTGATTTCAAAGCACTACTGAATCTGGGACAAGCAATCGTTCCGCCTTTGATTCTTACAGGTTCAACTAAGCAAGTAAACAAACAAAGAGGGAAATTACAGTTTTGATTCTCCTCCTACCTGGAATGACATAGCATCAAAGAGTGATTTGATTCTGTGGCATTGCTCATATTCCCTCATTTCTTTGTTTTCAGGAGAAATAGGACTTAGTAATAGAAATAGGTATGCAAAAAAGGAGGTAAGTGAGCAGATGTGCAGAGAAAATCACTGGGCATAAATCTTCCCCCTTGGGCTACAAAACATATTGTATATTAACTCCTCATAAAAGCTCTGCATCTCTTGGCTCTGTGATACTAATTATGATCAACCTGCAACCAAGCAGCTTAAAAGACTGCTCAGCAGCTGCATTTACTCAGAGTTCCCAGAGGCAGGCATGAGTCAGTCGAAACAAATTCAGTCTGTGTGACTTCGCACAGCCTTCTGCTTACAATTACAATCCAGATGGATGGGAGTCACTTCTCTGATTTTTTTCCCCACAGAGGGACCCTCTGGAGACCACACATGCACTGCTGCAATTACAATCCAGCAGGTCAATAGCAGGACAGAAAACTGTGGTTAATGAATGATCCAAGATTACCACAGTGTTGTTATAAAAGGATTTAGAATTGTGTGAAAAATATTTCGAGTGCTCTATTTCCATAAAATGTCCTATTTTTACCCCTTCTCCCCACATCCTGGACAAAATCTGTGCTACAAATGTCTACATATCTCCATATTTAACTCCAACTCCAATCAGTATAAAAAGAGGTTGACACCAAGCTTATTGTAACGATGCCTTTAGATTGCAGTGCCATTACACCTAAACAGCAGCCACAGGAATGACTACAGTATCCTGGAATATATGGGTACAATGCTAGTTTGAACCAGACTGAGTAGCATGGAAGGTTGGCAGACTATCTTTAGTCAGCCTATGTTGTGGTGTTAGGATGAGTTTCTGCTCTTGGGCTGGCATCATGACCAGAAGTTAGGTAGGTAAAGCCAATGTGGGTCAAAATTGATGTATCAGCAGCGCTGATTTACAGCAAGTGAGTTTCTGGTCCCTAAGGCTCATTGTCTTGTCACACTGGTACAAAAGAAAATGAAGATATATATTTCTAAATTAGCATCCACGAGGGAAGAATTGGACTCACAGTCCACATCTCATCACTGTGCTCTTAAAAAAGAGTTCAACAGACAGATAAGCCAGTTTCCAGTGGAAATCAAGTCCAGCATCCTCTCTTTTTCCAAGTATTTCATCGAAGACAACAATATAGCAACAGCATGTGTCAGTGGTGAATATGGGTTTCAAGACACCACAAACTGTCCCACAGCAGCTAGTAACACTAGAGCTATTTCACATGGGTATCACAGTGTTTCTGGCTTGAAGAGTTACTATGCTACCTCTCCGTGACAGTGCAAATCTGGATGCTGCCTTGTTACCGCAGTTCACAGTGCACCATATTTCTTGTTGCATCATTAGTTGGCTGCCTTGTTGCATGAGGTTTCTACTGGGACAATTTCCATTGGTTAGTTGGATAAGTCACCCAACAACGATGCTGTGCCCATATGCCAAGAAGGCCAATGGCATCCTGGCCTGGATCAGGAACAGTGTGGCCAACAGGTCCAGGGAAGTGATTCTTCCCCTGTACTCAGCACTGGTGAGGCCACACCTCGAGTACTGTGTCCAGTTCTGGGTCCCTCAGTTCAGGAAGGATATTGAGGTGCTGGAGCAGGTCCAGAGAAGAGCAACAAGGCTGGTGAAGGGACTTGAACACAAGCCTATGAGGAGAGGCTGAGGGAGCTGGGGTTGTTCAGCCTGAAGAAGACGAGGCTCAGAGGAGACCTCATCACTGCCTACAGCTCCCTGAAAGGAGGTTGTAGCCAGGTGGGGGTCAGTCTCTTCTCCCAGGCAACTATGAGTAAGACAAGAAGCCATGGTCTTAAGCTGTGCCAGGGGAGGTTTAGGTTGGATATTAGGAAGAAGTTCTTTACAGAGAGGGTAATCAGGCATTGGAATGGGCTGCCCAGGGAAGTGGTGGATTCTCTATCTCTGAAGGTTTTTAAGATGAGACTGGATGTGGCACTTAGTGCCATGGTCTAGTAACCATGGCAGTCATGGATCAAGGGCTGGACTTGACGATCTTGGAGGTCCTTTCCAACCCAGCTGATTCTATGATTCTATGATTCTAATATTGCCAGGGAAAAGCATTTCAATCAAGAAAATTACCTGTTACGTGAAGCTTTGGGAAGACAGAGTGGGGTTAAAATTAGTGGTTCTTGGTACAGATAGGCAGTCACTGCTGGTAGAAAGCATGCTGCTGAATATGCTGCCTTTCTGTTGCTCAGACCTGCCTATGTCAAATATCCTAAATAAGGCACAGTATGCAAGTGTTTAGGTATGCTGCTGTTTGCTATCTAAAGCTCTCAACTAATGAGTCAGCAGGACTGTCTCCATGGAAAGCTTGTGATTGCAGGGCCTGTAAGCAGACCTGTGACACCTTTTATTTTGCTGCTCCTGCAAGCAATTGCAATGATGGATTATAAACTCCAGGTCAGAATGGATATCTTGTGGGATTTCCACACCACAAGACTAGCTAGGAATGTCATTGCTACTGGTACCAAAATGGATGAAAAGGTCTGTTTGTGCTGCAGTCACATATCAGTCAGACTGCAGAGGAGGCTTTCCCTGAATCTGCCTGTGCTCCAGATCTCAAATGCATCTTTTATTTCCTGGTCTTTTTGGTGTCAGAGTCAGGAGAAACCAGGCTGCTTGGACACTAAATTCTTTGAAGCACACAGAATAGTACAGTCTTTATCATATATCAGCTCATTAAGTACCCATCAGTAATCTGGTTTAGTTGAGAGTTTTAGATATTACACAGTAACATCCCTAACCAGCTGCCAAAGGGGAGACTGGTCTTCCAGCCTCCACAGCATGTCTGAAGTCAGCATCCGTCTGGTTCACTCTCCTGCTGGTTTCCCTGCTTTTGCAGTCTCAGCTGGGCAGTGGCCTGGTTTCCACAGTAGGAACAGAGAGACCTCTTCTGCAGCCTAGCCTTGAAAATCCAGTTGGGAAATTCAGATGGACAGACTGTGTAAACTGCTGTCCTAATATTAGCACATTAGATAATCACTACTAATGCATGTTTTCCTATAGCACAGTGACATCTACTGTTTAAGTCCATGTTTAAAATGAGGATAATATTTTACTGATGTCATACTGTTCTACACTTTAGGTGTGTTCTGCTTGAAAAGAAACACTGGCATTGCCTGCAATATCCAAGTGCTGCACTGCAGGATGCTGCCAACACAGTGTGCTCAAGTTCTGGACCAGCAGGACATGAGCCAGCTCCAGTCTAAGAGCACTATAGCTTGTTATTGTCATCCTGAGCCTGCCTTGTGGCTATGCTTCCCATAATAAATACACAAGCAGGCCCTTCATTTTTGTGTGAGTGCATTGATGCTCAGCTCTTGCTACTGTCTGTACTGTGTCTCAGGCATTTGACTATCACTTCCATCCTCTGTTCTTTTTTGTTCTGAAGTGCTTACAAGTTGTTGACTGAGGCAGCCTAATTAGATGTATTTTCCTGGGGTACTTTACCATTCCAAGGAAACTTTTTTTGTTCCAGGACTCCTGAGACAAGTAACCTCTCTTTGCATATCTTCTTGTATGACCTTTTCCTCCCCTATTTCATCTGTCTAAACTTACCTTCTTGCCCTGTTTATTTAGCATTAATCCATTAGGCTCAGCTTTTCCCCAAGTTTTTCTGAGCCATCTGTCATGTTTTTTGCTATATAAATAAAAAGTCATGTCAAAATGTCATCTATGTAAACTTTAGCACATCGAGTGAGCTGTTTAAAATATAAAGACAGAGAAATCTTATGGTTTGGGTGAAACACCTAGAGCTGAACCAACATGGTCTGAGATGCAAACAGTGGCTGTGTTGAAACAGCTTGGTAAAGCCCTTTGGTCTGGATGCACTTTCCAGTTTTGTTCTTATATCAAATTGAAGTTGGGAAAGTTAAAATTTTCCTCTTCCATATCTTCCATATCTTCCGTCTTCCATATCTTGGTTTCTCACAGGTCTTAACATCAGGAAAATAGATGAAGGCCTCTGGATTTTCCACAGACTGCAGCTGCTTTTTGAGATGCAGACAGTACCTCCCAAACTAAGTGCTGAATAAAACCAAGTATGATCTATAACTTCTCAACTCACCCATTAGACCCATGCTGATGCATCAGGTGTGTTAAAACTGTAGACACTGGTAATCTGTACTGGCATTTCTATCTAATTTGAAAGCTGAAGATGTTTTCTTTTTGTGTATTTGGTCAGGCCTAATTCCAGTGATTGACTATGCAGAATTTAGGTGATTTTGTCCAAAATGTGTGATGCTGCTGCTCAGCTGCTGCCTGACTTCTTGGGGTGAGTAATTTCCAAGAGCATCTCACATTTCCTGGACAGTGCAGAAAAATACCTTTGTTCATTTCTGAATCATCTTCCTGAATGGTCTGAGCAATCTGGCATCTAAGCTCAGTCAGAAGCCAGAAAGTAGGCACCCCTCTGCCTCTGTTTTTGACATGCTCTGTCCTGTTGAGATACTCAAAATGTATCAAAAGAAATTGCTAAAAATGGGCTCAATGTTCCATGAAGCTGTAGATGCCTTCTCTTAAAATGATGATGGAGCTTACTTTGCCATACTATTTAATTAGGCTGGATGTCCATGGAAGATGGGGAGCATTCATATTTTTGGACTACCTGAGGCAATTTCCTTAGCTATGAAGCAGGATTCTTATGTCCTTTATTTGGTCAGAGAAGGAGTTGTCTTTGGATGTCAATTCCCCTAAGATGGTATAAATCTTCTTCATCTTTTTCTCCACTCTGTGATATACAAAAGGAAGAATCTCTGAACCTTGTTTTGTAGCTTCAGGGCGATGCACAATTTCTTGGAGACATAGACAGTCTTTTCCAGATCTAGCGAAAACCTTGCTGCCATCTACAAGACACTAAAATCTCTTATTTTGGATAGTCCCCTCCTTTTGCCTTCAGAGGAAACGAGACCTTCAGATCCACTCTAAGCCAATTACAGGGTGCTGTTGCTTTCTGTGGCATTCCACTGAACCATACTTCTTAAGATTTGAATGTTTCATGTTCTTTCACTGTTAAAATGACTAGACCTTGTGCTATGCTGCCTTGGCATGTTATATAAAAACATGGTTCATTTGATTTCACAGCACTGAAACATTCCTCTATTTCTGCTTTCAGCTCTTGTTTGTTGAGCTCCAGTCTTAGGAAGACTTCAACATTCTTACTGTTTCCATCTTCTTTTTCATGTTATGCATGTTGAAATGGTATCTGCAAACTTTTAGAAACTCGATAATTCATTCCAATTCTTACATCATCTTCCAATATCTCTTTGTCTTGACTTGCACAGTTTATTGAAGAACATCTGCTCTTGTGGATTGTGATTTTGAGATTGAGATTTCCCCCTGCCCCTTTTTTTTGCCTTGGGCCTATTTTTTTTCTCTTGGACGTCAAATAAGAAATTTCTGAAATTCAGACATTGCTTGCTCAGAACCTGAGGGTTTTATGGTTGGGATTTATTCCTCTTCCAAATGGTAAAGGTGTTACTTTCATCTTGGAGTATCCTCAAACTGCATTTTCAGTTTCTGTTTGAGCTTTACATAAATAAATGATTTGTTCTTTTGTGGAATGCGCAGCTTCTTCTGCTGCCCTCTGACACTGCATTCCCACATAGCATAGCAGGGCCACCTCTTCACCACTGTCCACAGCCTCCTGGCACTGTGCAGATTCATGGCAGGAGCTCTTCCTCACCTCCCATACGCAGTCCCTCCTCCCAGTGTACCCGGGCTACTGGTGCTGATGCAACATGGCCTCCTCCACTTTTTCACTTCTGTTCTGCCTATAAATGTTATTTGTAGCTGGGCCAAGGCAAATTACCACACTAATGATTTTGGACAGCAGCAACAGTTTCACTGTTCTCCTCTTACTTTAAGAAAATAATCACAGAGAAAAAATGTAGAACATGTTAAGAAGCTTTTAGAGACTTTATATTTGATGAGTTTCACTATCTCCTAGAGCAAGAAGTTAAAGAAAGTGGGGGGGGGAGCAGAGCTTTCTTATTTTCTTCAAAGTCTTTTGTTCCTCTGTATCACCTGAAATAGCCATGCATTGTTGATCACATCATAAACCAACATGATACAGTTCTGCTTATGGTTGCTCAGGAAGGTATTGAGAATACCTTCAGCATGACTTAAGGCATGTGCAACACAGTGTAAAAATTTGAAGCAATAATGCTTACATTTTTGGTAAAGATATTCAATAATAATTATAATAAACACAAAATATGGTGGGGACGGGAACATGAAATTTAATCACAATAAAGATTTACAGAGCTGTGTCACTGGACTGCTTTTCCAAGATTGTTATGAAGTGCAGTGGATCTTAAACATTTCCTTAAATCACCTTGTTCGGTCTTTCTCATTTTCTGAGTAGTAAAGAATCTGGAGGGAGATGATTTGAGGATGGTCATTCACAAAAATCAATACATTGCAGAAATTTCAAAGTCCTGAGGAGATTCCTTAAATGCCATGGCTGTTGCAATTTGTTTGTTTAATTACAAACTATGCAACAAAGAAATCAGAATGAAGGAAAGTTTTGCTTCATCTCCTGTAAAGGAGAAGAAACATTAAAGTAAAAAAGGCAGATACTTCCTTAAGCAAAGTAAACATGTTTTTTTGGTATCAAGGAGTCCTGAAAATCCTGGAGGCTACACTTTAGCCCTCCACATTAATTTTTATGAATGTTTACCAAATCAGGGGTTGGGCACGACTTGAAATGAGGAAGATAAAATTATAAAAAAACTGTGGAGGCCACAGGCTTCTAAAGAGTGTGTGCATCATCCATACCACAGTTATTAAAAATTTAGTAAGACAACTTGCACCTTCCTCTCTGTTGGCCCAGCTGTGCCAAATCTCATTGAGGTTAATGTGTGCCATTTTCCTTAGGAGAGAAATTGTCCCACTATCTATATGAGTTCTTGCACTTCAGTTTAAGGATTTGGCTGGAGAAAGTCCGACCCTATTTCTAGACAGTGTTATAGAAAAGTTGATGTCTTGTTGCCAATCATGTTAGAATAAAACCTGTATTTTCTCAGTTTGCCTACCTGAAGACATAAAACAGCTGATTTATGTTCTGGTCCTTATTAGTGTGTACCAGCAACTATAATTTCTCTTGGTTTCCCCTGGAAATTTTGTAGTGAAAGACAGCTATTAAAATGTCAGTCATGTCTTGTTCTTCCTAGAAATCTACTCAGAGGCAAAAGTGACAAAGAAGCAGGGGAAAGCCAAGGGTACACAAGCTTGAGTTTCAAATTGTGGCTTGGTGTCTACTGAGAGTAGGCAACGAATTTTTCAAATTAAGAAATATATGAGAGAATATTACAGAGAAGGTCACTGTTTCTAGGGCTCTTAGGTTTGAAAATTTTCTTATCTGACTTCATGCATGGCAGGCCAGAGAGTGAAGGAGTATAGCTGCTCCTATTCCAACGCCCTTATTAGGCGGAGAGGAGGAGACTACAAAGGTTAAGAAACCCAATTGAAGGAAGAGTGAATGAGGAACAGTTGTTCAAATTCTGCATGCAAATTGGCTAATTCAAGATTTTCAAGGCCATCAAATGTTGAAGCAAAGCTTACTAAAGGACTGTTTGCACCTCAATCACTTCTTAAGAAAATAATTTTTAAACAGTATGGACACTTTCTTTTTCCTGAAGCTAGATATTAACTTTATATTAATTTTATATTAACTCAAACTTTGAAACACTTCCACCTAGAAACAGTTATTCAGTGCACTATAATGGTAAATGCATTTTCCATTCCTGAATTAAATATGACGTAATATTAGAATGTAGGTAAGATTAGTGTTCTTGTGGAACAGCTGGGGAGAAGGTAAAGCAAGTCAGGCTGTGAGGAGAGGTCAGAATCGCTGGGTTTATCCAAATGAGATACGGCGCACTGATGATTTTCTACACAACATTGCATAATACGTGGCTATCATCACAGGTTTTCTCTGAAATTGCTTTATGACTGTTCCAAACTGGGCAGAGAAACAATAGGTTGTTTTATGTTTACTTATGATAGGTCTTCTTTGGTGTATCTATGTTTTTGACTTTTTTTTCTGCTGTTCCATAAGTTCATGAACCTGTCCGTTTAAAGATTCTCACTGGAATGCTGACAAACCTGATTGTTTTCTTTGGGGAGATGTTTTTTAACATACAGTTTAACCATCAAGTTTTGCTATGTAAAGGACAAGTTACTCTCTGAAGAAGACCTACTGACTTTGTGTTCCAAAAAGCCAGTATGAGGAAAAAATTAATTACTTCATTCTCTGCAAGAATTATTTAGGACTGCAGAATGGTTTTTAATTTGTGTTTCTATTCTGTTCACTCTATCCCTTTAAAATACGTATTTTTCTGAGAAATAATTTCTCCTCTGGAGTTAGGGGATATTAAAAGTTCTGATAGCAGAAAATTAATCTGAATTTGTTTCTTTGTTTTTAACCTTACTACTTTTAAAACTAAGAAATTAACTGGGTTAATTTCTTTCTTATTTGAGTACTTCAAAAGATCCCTAAAATTAGAGAACTGGTATCTGAAAGGAACAAGTTGAATTTCAGAAAAAAACCCCTTCCTATAAACTTTTAATAAAGTTTTTTACTTTCTGTTTTTCATAAGTAAGTCTTAAATAGAATAGAAATATTTGACCAAGTGCTGAGTTTTTAATTTGCCTAATTTCAAAAGTTTCAAAAATACAAGTGAATTTTTAGCTAGTTCTTAATTAAGTCTAAGTCTGCAGTTTGGTTTTGCCTTAGTTGAAGGATAGATCTGCCTGATAATGCATCATTATCTGCACAGATATGATGGTTTCCAGACGAAGGACATCTACATTTATGAAACATTTTAAATTAAGAAACCAAATTATCTGTCTCTCATGGTTACTTAAGGTAGGGTGAGACATATTGTCATATTACATTTCACACTTCAGTTTTGCACTTAGATAAATTTCTAATTGTGAAGAAAATATTTATTAGAAGCAAGTAATCAAACTTTTTCTAAGTCATGGCAATTGTGAGGAGAAATTAGCAAGAGATTAATTCAAGAAATGTTATGCAAACATGATGGATTGCTATTTAATGGTTACTTTAAAAAAGAATTTATTTATCAAGATGATACATGAAGAATGTGAAGCAGAACACTGTTGTATTGATAGGAAGTGAGGAGGTGAACAGAAGTTACATAACACGATCCAAAGGCAATTTTCACAGTGATTTTTCAGTGATTTCGACACAGTCTGTGGTTTCTTTCTCTCTTTGTCATCACGCTGGTGCTATGGATTTTCTTTGTCCTCTTTGGTGGACATGGCTTGTGACCTTGTTTCTTTCCAGCTTTAGTCTTCTCAACAATAACAAGACAATCAGGCTCCTTTTCCTTTAGGGGTGCCATCAGAGTTTGATCTCTTCAGAACTAAACACTATCGATAATATTTGTAAATCTTTCTTAAAAGTGCTTAATATTTTGTAGTTTTAGTTCTGATAATCCAATATTTTTAGTTTCCTCATTCAATACAAATACTAGTTTCTTTTAGCATGATAACAGGAAAGATTTTAGGTCAAAGGAAACAGCTTTTGAACAATATGCAGTTAATTGGCTGACCTTCTTTTAGTCCTACACACACAATAAAACTTTAAGGATTTACCTGTTGCATAAGAGATTTTATTTACAATTATTCAGAGCATGTAGATATTTGTTCTAAGTTATCATTTCACACACCGGTTGAAGTGTTTTCTTTCTTTCAGCTGGCATGGATGTGCACCAAACAAATTTAGCCAGAATATTTTACTAAAGGATTATTTACATTGAATCATGCAGATGAAAATTTTGCTTCAGAGTAGCAGTACAGACTTTTGTGATGTTGTGATACCATGACTCTCCAGCTCTTTCCTTTTGTGAAATTAGACAACAGAATTACTCACCAGCCTGGGTCATTGCACAGGACTTCTGCAGAAGTGCAAAATTCTGAGGTCAAGCAGCTATCACTTCTAACAGTCCATTTGGTACCAGCTGTTAAAACTATCTTGACTTTGATTTTCTCTTGATCAGTTCAGAGAAAAAAAAGTAATGAAAGTAATGTAGAACTAAAATTGTAGAGAACTTTTAGAACCAAAGTAATGTAGAACTAAAATTGTAGAGAACTTTTAGAACCATAGATGCAAACTGAACACTTTCAAAATTTCCCTAACTGAACAAATATTCTAAACATCTTGAGAAATTGATTAGGCCTGGAAGGAATGAAGAAGCTTTATAACTGAAAACAGAAAACACTTCCAAAATATGTCAGTAAAAGGAATGAAATTTTGCACAAATTTGGACAAATATTTAAAATTTTTTTACCAGTAAAAGTGAATGATGATGAATTTTCTTTCTAATAATGGTGTGGAAAAATTAAAACTGACAATATGAAAGACTTTGGGTTAATTTCTCTGTTAAGATTGAACACTTAGTAAGTAAATTCAAGATATCCCTTAAAAAATGCTGAGTTGCAGAAGTGCACTTTTTTCTTGAGAGCTCAGTGGAAATTTTAGTGTTAAGATACATGTGTGTTTGGGCACAAGTCCTGGGATTAAAACATGGAAGGCTTGGGGTCACTATAAACTCAACCTTAACTCCAAGTATGGCTATAGCCTACATGACCAAAATGAACTTATTATTGAAGCATGTGTAAAAATATAGTACTAACACCTAAACTTCCCATCTTTTTCAGTCTAAGAAGAGGGTTACAATGCACCTGCTAAAGACACAGAGACAGTTGCTTTCTCGTATTTGAAATGTAAAGGGTCATTCTAGGTAATGAGTATGCCCAGGTGTTAACCCAGAACTGCCATGTCCACCACTAAACCATGTCCCAAAGTGCCACATCTAAGCATCTTTTAAATACTACTTCCCTAGGCAGCCTGTTCCAATGCTTGACAACTGTTTTGGTGAAGAAATTTTTCCTAATATCCAATCTAAATCTCCCCTGATGCAACTTGAGTCCATTTCCTCTTGTCTATTGCTTATCACTTGGTAGAAGCGACGAATCCCCACCCTGCTACAGCCTCCTGGCAGGTAGTTACAAAGACCGGTAACGTTTCCCTGAGACTTCTTTTTTCCAGAGTGTTTACCCCAGTTCCCTCAGCCTTGTGCTTCAGATCCTTCACCAGTTCTGTTTTCCTTCTGTGGACACAATCCAGCACCTCAATGTCCTTCTTGTAGGGAGAGGCCCAAGACTGAACACAGTATTTGAGATGCCGCCTCACCAATGCTGAGTACAGGTAGAGAATACTGATGAGATAGAAGAAGTACGATTTTAAACAGCCACAGTGAAAACTCTTTGATAAGCAAGTCAAGCAATGAAAAAGCATTATTCATGTCCCAGGAGAAAGTCAGCAGAAAAAAATTCAAGATGTTGTAGCTTTTAGTTTTAGAAAATGAGGAAATGCTTAAGTTGCCAATCAGAAATACAAAAGGAAGAGAAATGAGACATACCATTCTTGTTGTTGTCATAATGACCTTTTCATGATTTACATTTTATTATGTATTTTAATAATATATATATATCATATTTTATTTTTCAGTTCAACTTATTAGGAATCAGCATGTGTTTGAAATATGCTCTGATTCACTACATAGTGAAGATTATTTTCCTGTTTTTAATAATGACCTTTAAAGTTTACCATTTAGGGGTGAAATATTGATGTTGGGGGTGGTTTGGGGATGTTGGGGGATGGGGTGGATGTGGTTTGGTGTCTGCATGGCATGACCACAATATCTACTCTTTCTTCTGTTATCATTTTTCTGTTTACATTGTGGTTTCAGTAGAGTGGTATTGTAGTGCTGTAAGAAGCACAAAGCTCTTCAGGGATACCCATGGTAATTCACTGGTTGAAAGAAAAAAAGGGTGTATTTTCTGTCTGGTTTAAACCAGCATTTTCTATAGGAAATCCCATTTGCCTACTGTATCCTGCAAAGCTTTTAAAGAGATGATGGAAGCCTAAGAGCAGAACCTTGTCCCCATATGATAGCCACATTCCAGCTCTCTCCCTCCAATTTTTAGTTTTTTAGGTCATATGGTAAAGCTACAATTGAAGAACAGGCAGAAGAATTGTCATTCTGACCTAGGAGACACTCACAGCTTTTTGAAAGATCTAATCAGGTAAACACTGTGTTGTTATCCGGGACTGTGATCTTGAGCCTAAAATCCCATGGAGGGGTCATAAAATTTCCAAAATAATGATTGTACTTCTTTTAAAATGATGGATCACAGCACTGAAATGGAGTGGGAAGGAATAAATGAAAAAATTCTCATTCGTATTTACTTAACCTAGGATTTTTCCTGAACAGACTTTGATCCTTATGTTCTGGCAAAGATATATCAGTTTTATCTTTCTATGGCACTGCTCTTCTCATCCTAGGTGTTGCTCTACTTCTTGCTTCTCCATGACTGAAATATAAAACTGAAATGTAAAAATGAAAATCTGTGCCTTGTAATAGCTGCATGGAATACTCTACCATACTGTCACCAGAAAATGAAGATGTTAATGTATTACTTATCAAAATAGTGCAATGCATTGACTGCTATATGTATTTTAATACATTCAAGTGTAATCAGATTTTTCTACCATTTCCTGAGTGGAGTTCCCTGAATACCTAAGAAGAATCTCCAGGTCTAAAAAGAATCTACAGAAAAAAATGAGAATGGGGACAATTTCTCTCTTCAAAGTAATTTCAATGCATTAAACATACTAACAGTATGAAAGGGACTATTATACACCCCAAAGTTCAAACAACTGAGTTCTTTCATTCAAATGATGCTCTGTATCATGCTGAAATTGCTACAGAGCTTGGTCACTGCAAGTCACATCCTTCATAGGTGACATGAATTACCACATTAAACAGGGATATTTTGTCTAGACTTATTTGTGTCTTTCCAGACTTCCTAACTTCTAAAAAATCCTATTAAACACTAGATTTAATGTACTTAGGCTAATTGCTGTCTCTAAAACACTAAAGAATGTTTGTTACAGATAAAAGAGAACATATTAACTTTTCTCATATTTTTTCCAGTTCTCTATTATGATATTTTCTAGCTTCTTAATTGAAAAAAGTCCCTTATTTTGAATTCTGTTGCAATTCTTAACAAAACGACCTGAAATATATATTATTTTGTTCCATGTGATACACAACGCTACCATCTCAATTTCAAAACTTATTCATCATTTCTACTGTAATATGAAAGCACATCATGTATTAGCATGATTGTCTATCATGCCTTGAAGAGTCCCTTATTCTTAATTCTGTGTCTGAATTAGCTTTGATATCTGGTATTCTTTAATAAATAAACAATATGATCAAATATTTTTTGCAATTAGCTCTTGCAGTTGAGCATAGGGGCAGCCTGGAAAACATGTGTGCTTTTTTAGTAAAAAGTATCTCTGCTAGTCTGCCTGCCAGGGAGCCAAGAAGGTCTGTGGCTCTGGTCTGATCTGAGATGCAGGTGAAAGCTTTTCCAAGGTTCACCAATAGGCAACTTGGGAGCCTGGAGATCTGCTGCAGAGCCAGGAGTGAAAAAATCCTTGGTGGCTAGGGGGTGAACACTTCAATGAGATATAATTCAGCAGAGGTAAACCTGGTAGCCGACAAAGGTCTAATTAAGACCAGTGCCTGGGGACAGGCAAATTAATGTTGGGATTATAGTGTCAAAAGATCATAGGATAATTCAAACTGGAAGGGTCCTCAGAAGGTCATTACACCAACCTCCTATTCAAACCAGCATGAAATCTGAGCTCAGACTGGGTTGCTGAGGGCTTCACCCAGTCAGGTCTTAAAAACCTGCATGGATAGAAAGCACAACTGCCCTAGGCAACTTACTCCAAGCTGTGATCTCGTAAGGGAAGAAGTTGCTTTCTGTACCCAGTAAGAACCTTTAATGGCAGAGACATTTATATTGTTGATGACTGTTGGGAAATATCTTCCATAGGAAGTGGAGGATTCCTCATGTATTGCTACCTCCATGACTGGATAGTTTTCTGGGGAACATGTCTTTTATCAGAGATAAGTGGCTATTTTCTGAATATACAGCTCTTCCCTGTGGCCTTAATTTAACAAGTACACCAAGAGACATCCTATCACCTAGTTCGAGGAGCTGAATGAAGAGGAGAATGAATCAAGAGGAGCTTGACAATAAAGGAATTGTTATATTTTCAAAATAACAACTTTGAATGTCTTTTAAATTGCTAAAATTATTGTAAAGGAATTTACATTAAATGAAAAGGTGGTTTAAGGAACTGTTGCTTTTTCTAATCTTTCTGTGGCTTTTGAACTTCAATACTTCTGAAACATTCCTACAGCATTTAATTATCAAGTGACTTGGAAAACAACAAGAATATTCTCAGAAGTATGTGAATAACCTAGTTTGTACTTGTACAAAGTCATTAGAAAACCCGTTGATTAAAAAAATAAAACAAAAAAAACCAGTAGGCTGCTGTCTTTCATGCGATAGCAAGACAATCATATATGATTTTCTGTCTGAAAAAAAAAGTATGATGCTTCAAAAGCTTTATTTCCTGAGAGATGCAATTCACTGATACATTGATTTTTAGGCCAATGTTGCATGCTGAGCATGGGGACACAGAGGTAGCTTTTGGGCTCTTCTGATATTTTCCTTTGCTGTTGCTGCAGTAATAACATGCAGTAGGTGACTGCATGGTCAGGGAAAGGGTCTATTACTGGGATACATAATTGTTATAATGATGCATTTTCAGCCTTTTTGTATTCCTTGCTACCCACAGGTTTCTGAGAAGTTCCATCTTGAAAGAGAAAATATAGTAAGATGAGTAAATTTAGTGTGGATGCTTACTAGTCCATTCTGTACCAACTCCAAACCAGGAATGCAATGACACATCATGGACTGAACTCAGTTTCCCACCACATATTCAGAGGTGGGCAATCAAAGCATGCAAACTTTGTATTAGCCAAACTAGAAATGGTTAATCTCTGCTTACCTTCTTTCATCTCAGACTGTACAATTTACTCAGTAGATATGTGCCAACATTGTTTATTTACCTAAAGCTATTTATCTAATGCAGCTGGCATAGTCATTCAAGACCTAGGGTATAATTGTGGTCTGATTCTCCAAAAGTAATGGTAGCATCCTACCATTTTTGGATGCTAGAAAGCTCAGACGCTGCCTGAAGTGCAGATGCTACCTAATTATATAATACAAAGAGATTTGACTTCAGTGAAAATTTAGAAAAAGGATTCTTGTGTAATGCCTGCACAATTATAAGAAGGCTTTGTCTCAAGAAAAAAAAAAGGGAAAAAAAAAAGAGAAGCTTGAATTTGAATCCTATCCAAGGATTTTCTTTGTAAAGCTGAATGAATCCTAGGGTGGAGATAAAAATATAGATAAAGAGAAAAAAAAATTGTTCGTGATAGAATGGAGAGACAAGGATCTATTTAACATGTGCTTCTGTGGACACCTACAGCTTGGCAGCTGTGCTGGTGGTGTTTCCAATACTGCAAGTCTACACAGAAGCTCTGCAGCCTTGCTTTCTATGACCACATTTCTTGCCCTGCTGCCTTTGAGGTCCCAACCATTCCTTCCTACTTCTGTTGTCCATCAGGAGGACTGAAATATGCAGCATATGGTGTGTCAACTATGGCCACTCACATAAACTTGTGATTCAGAGCAAAAGTGGACAAAACTTTGGTGTTTCCTAGCAAGGGCTGTGCAGTAAATAAGTTTCAATATGAAAGAGGAGAATTAATGCTTTAACTAATTGCTTAGTCAGTGGTATCTAAGGACCTTCAAAGTAGATCTCTACTTGGTTTTAGCTATGATTTCTGGGTTGCTATTGTTCCTTTAATGGAAATCACCATAATTATGAATTCATTCTGTTAAAAACATACTTTTCTTTCTTTCTTTCTTAAAACTGTAAAAAAAAGAAATTAAAAAATATATCTTGTTTCACTAGCATTTTCAGTGGTAAGTTTTACCTTTGCTGAAAATCTGTGGTATGGAGCAAGACACTAATATTAAATATTTAACTAATCACACCAAAATTTAATCTTTATTTTTTAGTAAACATTGCCAATAATAATACTGAATAAGAAATATCCTGGGAGGGGGAAATCTTACTCAAATTTTGCTTTTTACAGACAGTTTTTGATAGATATGTTTTCCATATGAAATTCTCTTCGGATGCCCTACATTGATGTGAGAAGACAGAGACACTTGTGTTTTTGGCTTCCCTGTGCTCCAAGGCAGACAGGTAGCTTTGGTACTGAAACTGCAATGAGCTGCAAGACTGAATCGAGGGCTGAGACCTTGGAGCTGGATAAGGAGATGAAAAAGACCCGTCTGCACCACAGACTAATTTGCATTTGCTTTGGAAAGTTCCAGGTTTTAATCTAAATGCTTTGGATTTAAGTTTATCTTCATCTGAGAAAGCATTTGTGGGAAATTAAGGCACTTTGTCTAGCTGTCTTATCTAATCTTCAGCTGATTTGAAGTCTTTAAAGTTTGAAAAATAATCTAATCCAGTATAGTGGTGAGAAATACACAATGTTCACCAAAACCCTTCCAAAATGGTTCAGGCTTCTGCAAATGTGAGAAGAGATCCCATATGGTTCACCATAGTGGAGACCATTTATCCAGTGATGGAAGATTTAGGTGATAAGTTACTGCTCTTTCTGGTTCTATTCACAGCTGTTGATGACAGCTCACTCTGTTGCTCTTTTGTTCTAGACAACAACAGATAAGGGCTACAGGGGTCTGCTTTGGAAGACACAGCTGAAATTGAATATAGACTAGTCCTAATTCAAAGACCTTTTTCCATAGAGGTGAGAAACCACCTTCAGTCTCATGAAGCTAATCTCCTTACCCTCCACCCAGAGTCTGGGAATGCCCAGTTGAGGGCCCCAGGAATTTAGACATTCTGACTCAGTGTCCGTCCTTCAGTTGCCTCTGGAGCTAAAATTAAAGTCAGTGAACACCCTTGTACATGACCAGTCTGGTGGAGAAAACAGTCAGTTTGCAAAAGGTAGGATATAAGAAGTGTTCCAGATGGAAGCTGTCATCCCAGGACCCAGGCATGGGAAACCCCTGCAGCTTTCCAGTCCTGTACCCTGTAATCATAATAGCACAGAACAGCATTTTTTGTCTCAGGAAGTAAAGAAGTATGAGGTCCTTCCCATCTCAAAGTGTCTGACTACACAGGAGGAAGGAGAACTGGCGTACTGCAGCTTTCAAGTGTTGAGCTCATGAGAAATTTGAAGTAGAAGACTATGAGTTTGTGACTTGTTAATAAGAAAAATATTTGGAAAAGCTGCTGAATAACCTGAGATTTTTGTATTGGATTCTAAGTCTTCCTACATTCCAGGAGTAGGTGGGTTCCTGGAATTCCCGGAAGTTAGGATGTTCAGCATGGCATTCATGTTAGTCAACTCTGAATGCCCAGAATGAAGACGGCTGTGACCTACTCATCCAGACTCCTTTTATAGTTGTTAAAACCTGAATAAGTACTTCTAGGATGCAGTTAATCTAATCTTAATGTAGACGTTGAATACTGCAGAGCTGACGCATCCTCCAAAAGTGCACAGTTCTCCCCAGAAAACATGAATTTAGACACCTAAATTCAAGGTCTGATATTAGGTGATGTAATTTCCATTCATAAATTATCGTGTTCTCTTTTAACTTCAGCCTAGTATGCTATGGGAGATAGAGATACTACTCCCTTGATTACCATATTTCAGTCACTTTCAAAGATGCTAAGCAATGAATGGAGAAAATAGGAATTATTTATCATCAATTTTGAAGACATCCAGGATGCCTTCAAGTTACACGGTGAAAAATAGATAAAGAATATTCCTGAAAGAGGGAAATAAAATTAAAGTATCCATTTAGTTGAAGAAAAAGTAGATGGAATGCCAAAGAGTGAGCCAGTAGAGAAATAAAAGTTAATAGAGAAGGAATCCATTCATAGAAAGTGGTGTTTTCATTCATGGACTAAGTGACTGTGTGGAAAAAGTCCTTTGGTTGTGCTGAGAAATAAAGCAGGTAAGTGATGAGATGCATCACTTTGCACAGGGCTTTCATCCTAATTTTCAGAGGTACCTCCAATTTGGTGTGCAGTTGCCCATCTTCCCATCCCTTGTCAGCATTTGAACCTCTGTAGTCAGCTCTGGGTGCCTGGAACAGGCCACCTGTTAAACACCTAGTGTAGAGATTTAAAATTGAGCATTTGTAAAACAAAGGAAAAACAGTGACTGAATGATGCTGGTGTGAACATTATGGAGAAGCCCCCTTTTTACTTTGACACAGCTATCACAGGGTTATGGTGGCACATGGAAGTTCCGAGAAGCCAGCCCAGAGGCCACACTAACCTATTGCCCCAGGAACAATTTGGTTTGAACACAAAAGTAGGCTGGGGGAAAGGAAGATGTATGCCCATTTAGCTGGTAGGGAACTGAGGCCAAGATAAATCAGAGAATGTCCCCAAAATGTGGTGGTCTGAGTCATCAAGGCTGCTTTTACAGGGCTATTTCAGCTGATATTCCTTGCACTTACTCAGAGATCTGCATCAGGATTATAATTTTGATAATCCTGAAAGAAACCCAGGAAAAACTGTACAAAGGTTTGGTTTATCTCTTCTAATTTTGTTTTTAATAAAAACAACTTTTCTCATGCTTTGATTGCTCAGCTTGTTCTGAGATCTTATTCTGTTTTCAGAACTGCACTTATGAAACTAGTGCTTGAACAAAGCTAAGTTATAGTGGTATTTTTATTGCCCCACAGACTACAGTAATGTGGAATGAACTTAATCAGATTAAATGAGCAAAGGAAAAATCTGTAGTGCCAGACCACCTCTCATGAACTTTTGTGTATTTGTGCAGCTAATATCTTAATTGGATTTTTATAAGGAATGTTTGCATATTTATCCAGCTTAGTTGTTTTCTGCTATAGTCATGGTCCCTCTTTTCTCCGAACATGTCTAGAGTTCTATTGAACACTATGCACAGTTCTGTACTTGGAAAACATAGAGGCAAACAAACCCTATGGAAAATAACAATTTACAGAACATATCGTGTGACAAACGGTTAGATTAATACCCAGGTCATTACTATCAGACAAAGCTGCTTCTGTGAATAGCTGCCTTTTTCATTCTTCATTCTTCATTCATTGCACAAGGAAAGAATGACTGCAAATGCTACTATCAGGGCTGGATTCCCTCCAGCCAGCGAGCCCATTGTTTGTGAAACCTTACAGTCACAGCACAGGGTGGCACTTGACCAAAGCAAGGCTCTTGTAGGATTTATTCAAGGATGTGGAATTTTCCGTTGATCAAGACAGGTTCACAATCCTACAGAGGCATACTTTGGTAGGGGACCAAAATAGCACTGTGATGGGTGGAGTAACGTTCAGCTAAAGGTTAATGTAATTACCAGGAAAAACCCTCTGCTAATTACAGACTGTCCTGTCCTTTAAAGCTGTTATAATCACATTGCTTTCAGAACTGCCGCTGGAGCTCAGTTAATGCAGTCTGCTATTTGTGCTTGTGTGACAATTTGAGTCAGCTCAAGTGTTCTCTGAAAAGTGTGTTAAATGATGATTTTACTGTCTCAGAGGTGAGGAACAGGAGCCTGGAAAGGCCTAAGGTGCTTCTGCTATTGAAAAGAAAGGGACAGGAGAAAAAGAAAGGGCAGAGATCAGGTGCGAAATGGAGAGTGCAAAGATTACTGCAACCACTGCTTCTGCTGGCTGGAGGTAGAGGTGGACTGTGGCGTTGTTTCTCTAACCTCTGGCTATTGCCCCATGTGCCATATCCCATGTGCTCCCCAGTCCTCGCAGCCTCCGCCTTCCAGAGCTCAAGCTTACGTAAAATAGGCAGTGGAAGTACCTACAACAGCCTCTGGCACTTGCCTAATTGAACTCTTTAGGTACTTATTAAACACAATAGAGGACCTAGTTCATAAAAAACCCATTTATTCTATAGTGTAAGACCTAGTTTCAATGAAGTAAGACTTAAATGCACAGGCTAAACATAAAAAGTGCATTACAAGCAAGTGTTGTGACTTCTGAGTAGTTTTCTTTCAGTCCAAACACTGCAATAGATCAAAACCCAAAACTGTGTACATATCTATTGTTTTTCTTTTGATTCTTCGGATGGGAATAAAAAGAAAATAGAAATAAGCACTTCAAAAACTAATAATAGTTTTATCAATAATGATAATAATATGATGTCATAATTTTGCTGCTATAAAAAGAGCCATAGGGCAATTTCTGAATGCTGCCCAAGACAAACAGGAAGACTGCTTAAACCTTGTTGTGCAAAAAGAGGTCTTGATTTGATGTCTGTTTGGTAACAGTTGAAATAATGGAAATCAGTCCCTAAAAGCAGCACTGTACAAAAGCCTGGACAGATGCTGAGACATGTGGGTATTGGGGTTCCTACAGGAGTTTGAAACTAGAATAAAAATTGAGGATTAACTGCTGTGTCTGTAAACTGGCATCAGGCAGGAACCTAAAAGGGATTTGTTCCTAACTGTGGCCATGAGGGAGCTCAGGAAGTGTTTAGGTCTGCTGGTTATGGAAAAATCAGGCTGGGAGCTGTGACAAGAGGAGTGCTTTCTGAGTTTTGACTCTCTGGTGTACAAACAAGCAAAACTTGTCTGTCCATAGTCTGTAGATCCTGATGTGTGTCCAAGGAAATACCTGATTCCATCATTATCTTCTTATATAAACCAAATGCAAGGGACTAAATACATACAAGCAAGTCAAGTGACTTGCTTCTCAGCATACACTTGTGTTTGATCCTTGAATCATCATGTGGTTGCACTTTGGCTTGAGTGAACACATTCTCTCTCACCAATTTTCCATACATTTTAGTAGGGTTACAGAATGTTTTGCATTTCCAGTACTTGTTCTGTAAGTTAAGAGATTTTCTGACCTGGAAAACCAGCTGTTAGCAACTACACCCTTAGGTGACTTCATTTTAGCAATGGGAGAAATGAATGGGAGCTCTTGGGAGAATTTTTGGTGTCTTTCACCTCTCTTTAATGTACTTTTTCTAACTACTCTGCCCCTACAGACCTCTGCAGAAAAGTATCCAGAGTAGCAGTAGCAATTTCAATGACAGAAGCCTGGCAAACCTGCTCTGGTTGTCCCCATAGCTGCCCCTGATCCCAAAGGCACATGGGACAGCTGCCCCTTCAGCCCTGTGGCAAGAAGTACAGAGAAAACATCTTACTGGATTTATTGTAAAAAATCCTTTGCAGGGATAAAAAGGCCAATTTATACGACTCTCCAGCAGTTTTGATTACAAGTGCTCAGTGGTGTGTGGTGGAAAGGAAATGAAATGTTAAATAATAGTTTTTCCCTTGCAGCTGCTCCTGCTTTTGTTAGATTTGAAATAAATGTTTGTACATTTATAATGTTACCTAAATAATGAAATTTTATTCTGAGTGAGTGCTGTGCTGACTGCTAGAAGATCTATGTGCTTATTCTGATGCCTCTACAAAATGTATACACTGGAAAGAGCCTGATGGCACTCCTGAACCATGTCCACAGGTCTCAGTCTGGTGGTACAGCCCCTCTTCAAGGGCCTTGTGATAGTCTTGTTCCAGACTTATTTCCAGATGAAGTCACTACACTGTTGTCTGACACTCAGCTGTGCTCAGATCTAGCTTTGGGATATGGAAAGGGAAAGCAAAGGCCTTCTGAACTCTTTGTCCTAGAAATCTCTCATGATTCCAACAAGATCCGTGTTGTCCAGTCTTAGAACACCACAAATAGCATGGAGGTTGAAATATTCTTTGTTCTATATCATCAGGCCTCTGTTTATTTGTATACAGGTAGCCTGCATTTTTCACAATATGCCTAATCAGAGATGTCAGTGATAGACAGTCTGGTATGTATCACACTGCCAGTTTGCCATCTAGTGGTATACCACAAAGCTAATTTTACATCCTGTTTCATCATTTCAGTGGAAAGATGCCTCCAGAACACAAACACAAGATAATTTTTTCTGCTAATTGGCCTTAACAATCTAACAGCCAAAGACAGTCCATTACTAATGATCCTTAGTTCCCGGACTTTGCACTTTGTCCTCCAGGAGCAGAGGTTGGTTCAGGGTCTGGGCAGTTTTTGGACTCCACAGGAGAATTGCTGTACAGATGCAGTTACTGCTCACTGCCTTAGGCCTTATTGTTTTCACTGTTACCCTGGTCTTTTTAGAGGCTATGAGAACAAAACTCTATTTTTATACAAGTATCAGGGAATCTTAAAAAGTGAAACTTGAATGGCACTTTGGAGAGCATTGTCTGTATGACAGTGGGTCTTCAGTGAGCACACACATCAAGAGAGGATCAGTGTGAACTTGAGAGCTCCCAGAGGATGTTTGTTCAGTCTGTTCTCATGATTTCACAAAGCTCTTTGGGCAGCACAGATACGCTGCCAGGGTCATGACAGTTGTCCTTTAGAGCAGTGATCCACAGACTGCTGGAGGCAACATTGCAAAGGGAAAATACACTGCTCAGGGACAGCTCATCACCTCCCACTGGGCAGCTGTGGAGTGAGAATCTCATCCCAACCAAGGGTTTCAACTGATCAGTCTGAGAAAAGTTAAAATATCTAGAGAGAATGTCTGGGTTGGGGCATAACCAGCAGCTACAGGAGTTGACAAAGTGGTAAAAAAACATTTCATGGCGTGGGTGACACTCATATATCGTGTCTAGATTTTGTTTCACTCTACCATAAGAGTATAGCTAAGAATATTTTTCTCTTCTATAATAACTCCCACATCCTTTATTCCTTGATACCTGATAGATGCACAGACTATTGCTACATTAATAATCACTTGGGTACTATTTATTGGTTGTTGGAAAGAGACAAACTGTGATTGCATGGAGAGCAGAGTCCCAGTGTAGTCAGCCAGTCACTGTATGAAGTCTTTGTTGTCAGTTAATTTAGCCTTCTCAGAGTTTCAATAGCTACTCTGGCAGCATGTTCAGCCACATAGGCCACTAAGGACTTCAAGCAATTTGGATAAGCAGGTCATTTCTGATTTAAATAAAGAAGGAACAGATGACAAGAAAAAAGAGAAGAACCTCAATTTGGGAAAATTTGACTTTCAGAAAATTCTCAGATGTGAAACTCCATAGGGAAAGGAAAACTGGGGAGAAACACTTGTTTTATCTCTTTGCATCCAAAAGAGCAATCAGTCATTTCCATCAGCTGCAGAACTTAATCTTCTCACTCTGATTGCAACAGTGACTGGAGCAGAAGACTGCCTTCCTAAATAGTAGAACTGATCCTGTGAATGGAAAGGGATTCTAAATACCTGTTAACTGTTGCACATAACTACTTCTACCATCTACTTGCCAAGGAGCAGGATGGGAAAGAGAGAAGCTGGAAGAGACAGTTTGGAAAAGAGGCACTGGAATGCGATAGGGAAAATTTCAGTTCTCTAGAAAACTTGGTTAATACGGGCAGCTCATTTATTTTGCAGATTTTTATGTGAAACTGATTGCCTCACTAGTTTTAGTGTGCTTTTAGAAAGGGCAATTAAATGTTAGTATGAAAGGGTGGAACAGCAAGTGTGCACTGTCAACAGCAGAATGAGGATCATTTCACAGAATCACAGAATATTCTGAGTTGGAAGGATCATCAAGTCCAACTGCTAAGTGAATGGCCCATAAAGGGGATTGAACCCATGACCTTGGTGTTATTAGAACCAAGTTTTAACCAGTTGAGCTAATTTCTGAGAAGTCTGAACCATTCTGAGGGACAAGAATCTTTCAGAAATATTTCTGACAAGTTAAATTTTTTTTTATAGTGATACAGGCAAAGTAGATACAACTTTGGCTGACCACATTATAGTATGGTTAGTTGCACATAATTGATGTTTGCCAGTATGTGACTAAGCTGACCTATTAATACGGACACCTCAAAATCAATCATATTGAAAAAGTTACCAAGCAAGTATATTCATTATTTTCAAGCACAATTTTTAGTTTTTTTTTTTTTTAATTATTTAAAAAAAATAATATTAATAACAACATGTTTAATAACCAAGGCACATTTACTTTAACTAAAAAATAATTGTAAAATAGAAAGCTTTAAGAGTAAGTCCTCTACAGAGCCACATTTACTGGTTTTTAAAAGGGGTCTAATTAATGGTAAACTCCGGTGAATAAATCTACTTCGATGTCTCTTCTGTCTTGTTTATTAAGATTGCTGTCAAAGCCATTTCTCCTGTCCTGAAAATAGAATCATAGAATTGTTTAGGATACGAAAGAATTTTAATTAACCTAGCACCACTGTGTTTAGCACTAAGCCATGTCCCTAAGCACTGCATCTACATGTCTCATAGATACCTCCAGGATGGTGACCCTGTCACTTCCCTGGGTAGCCTGTTCCAATGCTTGACAATCTTTTCAGAGAAGAAATTTTTCCTAATACCCAGTCTAAACCTCCACTGGTGCAACTTGAGGCTATTTCCTTTCATCCTATAACTTGTTAACTGGGAGGAGAGACCAACACCCACCCCACTACAACCTCCTATAACATTTTCCTACATTGATTCAAGTAAAAACAAATCTGTATTCTTCATTCTGCTGTAGCTTAGTTTCTTTCAGAGATCATTGTAAAATCCTTAGAGTCCAAATACTTCTACAGCACTCTGCGCCGAAGATCAGTTTCAAATTGCTGCTCTATAACTGAAATTAGATGGAGCAGTAACCTATTATATAATTTATTTCTTAGTCTCACAACAAACTAGTCCCAAGAAATGATGCTCCCATTTCTTCCAATGAGGAATTATTTGATAAGCAACAAAGAGCTCATTATTACCAGGAAGTTTTTCCTGACATTCAGCCAAATAATTGTTTGTGGGTATTTTTTCCATCTTAGTGTAATCATATCAGGTTGAGTGCCCTAAAATCACCCTGCAATACTAATAGGAAAGCCCTGAGTCAGGGAACAGTGGTTTAAAATAGGCTTTAAAAGGCAAAAGTAGATTAGACTGTTTTATTAATTACAAGGAGTAAACTGGAAATTAAGGTCCTTGTTTTGCCAAAATTTAAGCATCTCTGAGAAAACAACAGAACTGTTTATGTGATTTAGCTGCATTTTTTTTTAAACATATTGTCTCTAAAATAATCTGATTACTGACACAAAAAATACTGTCTGCTTTGTTGTACTGAAGTTTGGGGATTGCACAGGTTAGTGTTTTCCCAAAATATTAGTTGTAATCGAAAGCCTTGGTGAGGTCAACAAAGGTTACATAGAGACCTTTGTTCTGTTCCCTACACTTCTCTTGCAGTTGTCTGAGAACACACACCATGTCTGTGGTACTCCTGTTGGCTCTGAAACCATATTGACTTTCAGGTAGAATTCCTTCTGCTATAGCGGGTATTAGTCTGTTCAAGAGTATTCTTGCCAGGATTTTGCCAGCAATGGAGAGCAGAGTAATACCACGGTAATTTGAGCAGTCGGATTTAATTCCTTTCTTCTTATACAAAGTGATGATGACTGCATCACGAAGGTCTGATGGTAGTTCGCCTAGTTCCCAACAGCACACCACAAACTCGTGGAATTTAGCATGGAGTGCATGGTCCCCATGTTTCCAGACTTCGGGTGGAATTCCATCAACCCCAGCTGCCTTGCCAATTTTCACCTGCTGAATGGCCTTAAGGGTTTCTCCTAAAGCGGGGGCAATATCCAATTTGTACTTCGCTGGTTGTTGTGTGATGGACTGAATTGCTGAGTCTTGGACAACACAGTTGGTACTGAAGAGAGTCTGAAAGTGTTCAGGCCATCGATTCAGAATGGAGGTTTTATCTGTTAGTGTAATACAGCATATCTCCATCTGTTCTGAAATAAGCAATGTGGATTCTAAGACCCTCCCATCTGTATGTATATTTTTAGTCACTTATTCACGTTTGTAACCCCACTGCTCCAGTCTACATTTCTGGCACAAAACATTAGGCTTGTTATTCAAAAATTTTAAATTATGCTTGTGCGTGCATGTGTCTTTATTTTGAGTTCTTTCCTTAACTCTGGAGAAACAGTTTAAAATATATGTCTTTAATAAGACATTTTCCATCTCTCTTAAATTTTTAAAAGTTTCTATTCTTGAATTGTGACATATAGTTCCTAGAGAGCTTTCAGGAAAATACCAAAGATGAAGAAATTAAAGGATAGAGAAACTTGAGCTGAAACACCACATGGCAAGGTATGTTAGAAAATACTTTTTAAACATGGAACAAGTTATTTTCTTTTCCCTTTACGATGCTGATGCCTTATTTATGAGGATTTGAAGGACAAGCTGAAGTCTTAGAGTGATTGACAGATGACCAGAGGCTGAAAAATAACATCCCAGGTGGGGCTCTCAGTTGTGTTTTTGTGGTAGCAGTGCAGAATAAGGGAACAGTAAACCAAATTATTTAATAAGACATGGAGGGAAAGAAAACAAGTATTTAACTGAGTAAAGAAAATTTAGCCACAGGACAAACACAGCTTGCACTCAGAGTTCTTAAATGATTCTATTGCCCCTTGCTTATTTTGGTGAAACTATCTCCATGTTGAGAACAACCACCCTTTTAAGAAACAGTGAGAAACAGATATTCCAACGACAGAGATATATATGTAGCACTTGAGAAACCTAGGAGAGATTCCTGCTCCAGGACTGCTTTAAGGAAGCTAGAAGGTCCTTGTCCCTAACATTCCAAATTACCAATGTAAATCCAGTGTCAGCTGTATTGTAAGTGTGTAAGTAACTCTATATTGCAAGAGATAGAGATTTCTTTCTCAAGGGATGTGACTGGGCTTCCCAAATCCTAGGTGTAGGTGTGCTTGCTGGGCTTACCGGATGGCAGAGAAGGGAAACACAGATGCATGAACAAAAAAGCGATACAGATGTCCTCAATCTGGATGAAGAGGGGAGTGTGAGGCCTCCTGTGAAGCACGCTGACATTCCAATTAGCTGCAGGTACTGTCTCTGTTCAGTGGAATGGACAAATGAATCCAATAGCTGGGCTTTGAGGACCTGAGCTGTAAGACCACCTTTCAGCACTCTGCAGAAGGTATTTTGGTGGTTTTGGGCAAGTCACTCAGTCTTTGTTCTTCAGCTTCCTGTGTCTTTATTTTAGAGAAGTGATGTGAAGATACACACACTCAAGATTATCTTGCAGCTGTATGGGGACCTCAGTCCCTGATGGTGTAAGAATCAAGGTTACCTGTGAGAAGATCCCAGTGCACTCCACCAGAATTCTGGCCCTGGGGCCAGCTCCTAACACATCCTTTATAGGAAGGAGCATGACATGGGTTAATAAAGGAAAAATTTCCCATTAAGATAGCTGTTCTTTCCACATGAATTAGCAGTTGCTTTATGTCCTAGATATAAACCCTCCTGTCACTTTATTAACAATGTTTATTAACAGTCTTTCAGAAATATCTTAGAAAGTTCTCCATCAGAACTTTTAACAAGTCCTTTCTGTGCTACCCCACCCCAAATTGCTAAGTTAACTATGGTCCTTTGACAAACTCCAGTGGAATGCTAGAATTTAAAATAGACAAAGAGAAATTTATTTATTTATTTATTTATTTATGTGTTATTTAGTGGTAGAATGCTTTCCCTGAGGGTTTATATTTTAATTAAGTGCAAGCAGGAAAGTTTGGTTCACTTTTTTTCCTGCTTATTTTTAATGCCTCTGTTAAATTCTTTCTAAAGAAAGCTCTCACAGTTGCTTCATTTTACCCCCCTGCAGAGGTCTTTTTCATCTTTGATTCTTTTTATAGTTCTTTTTCACACTTCATGTATAATCAGTAACTTCCTACTGAGGTGCGGTTGACAGATGCTTGCCCAGTGTTGTAAATATTCTAGACCAATGAATGCATAGTGGCACATAAATATATTTTAGAGTTATTTTCTATTACATTCCCCTAACATTCTTGTATTTCCATTGTGACTGCACTTTGGGCTAAGGTTTGCAGCAGAGCATTGCAGATGTGCTGAAGATTGGATACTGGGAAACCTCATCTAAGGAAGCTTATCAGAATACAAATTATTTGACTTTTAGAAACAAAAGAATCTTTAGAAACACCAGACCATTTACCAGATATATTCTCACTGCAAAGGGATATCACTAGACAGCTTGGACAAAGATTCTTGAAGAAGAGAAGGAAACCAAAAGTCAAAGGGAGAATTTTCATTTACTTCAATAGGTTCTCCCAGAAATTCAAATACAGATGGGACATTATTAAATAATATACAAAACACCTAATAATAATTTCTCCTCCTTACTAAGCTTTCCCTTTGCTTTGATTTAGCACTTGAATAGTTTTAGTTTGAAATGCCACAATCAGCTTTCAGAAGTGCAAAACAAAACTGTGACATTTGCAGGTCCTCAATTAAAGTAATTACTGCAGCTTTTTTTATGTGATACTAAGGAAATTAGGGCCTTAGAAAAAAATTATGAAACAATACAGAATAAGATTATAAACAGATGAAGTAATTTTACTCATAGTATACTCTGGATTAAGTATTTGAAACACTGACAGTTACAATACATTACTACATGTACTGAGCAGGCATATGTAGTTAAATTGTGATTTAATGGGTGACTTCTAATGAAAATGTCACAGTCAGGTTGAAATATCAATTAGTGCAACATTTCCTGACACCCACAGATTCATTTCTTCCCCTGTGAGTGTCAGATAAATGGAAAATGTTGCAAATTTGATCTGTTCTCCACTAATTTGATCCTTTTGAGCTCCTCATGCTACATTTTATTCCATTTTGGTCATTTAGAAGCAATGTTCTACCAGAATACAAGGGAAAATGGACTTACAGATGAACTGTTATTTCAGTATGACAGCATGTGGGAGGAAAAGTGCATTCAGATTGCAGACGAAATACAAGGTCTGTAAGGTTACATCTCCTGTTTTGTTCAGTTTTTCTCATGAAAGGACTGTGGTATGAGGTGGAAAATAGCTACCACTATTGGTGCTGAAGGCACCAGGGAAGCACAGCCCTGGGATCTCCAGCAAATATTTCAGGCATTTCCAGTGGTCTGACCACTGCTCTTTTTTAATTCAAGGCATCTCTCATTCAAGAAAGGAATCTGAGGCACCTGGAAACAGGTGATAATTGGTGTGAAATCAACAAAAAGAAGTAAAAAACCCCTAACAAACAAGACAAAAAGTGAACTAGGATTTGAACAGGAGACACATTTAAAGAAACAGCTGTTTTATTCCTGTGGGAAATCTGAGCTGCAGAGAACAGCATGTGTTATCTGAGGCAGCATTGAGGTCCTACTGCACCATTGGCCTCCTCTTGATGACTTAACATAATAAAACACTCTGTTCAGGCAGCTAGACTGCTTCTAGGGTTGAGGTACCTTTGCTTGACATGCTGTTGTATTGTATGGCTATACCATCTGCTGTCATCTGCAGCTTGCTAAAGTCAACAACCTCTCTACAGCATCACCAAGTCATGAAATCAGCCTTTCATGAGAGAGGAGAGAGGGAACCAGCTTTAAACAGGGACATGTCTGCCAAATTTTGGGTCTCAGGAGTCTATAATGATAACTGACAGCCACAGCACTGGAGTGCTGAAGATATTTCTGTGTTCCTACTTAACTCTTCCCCTTTCCACTGACAGCAAGAGGGCTTTTGGGGTCTCCTCAAGCACCTATTATGCTTGCTGAAAGCAGCCCAGGTACTGGGCCATAAACTAAGCTGCAGCACAAACATGACATTTCTTTTATATCTCAGCTTGTGTATGTTCTAGAATATCTTCTGAAACTGGGCAACAATGTGGCATGAAATTTTCCTTGACTAAAATCAGATCTGAGAATATCTGCAGTAGATGTTTATAAGCAAAACAGCAGCAGTAACTTGCTCTGCTGCCAATTGTGATTTTATTGTTAGTCCTGCCTAGAAGTCGCTTTTTTTCTGGGGCTCCAAGAGTTTTGTGGAAATCTCCAATTTTACATAAAAATAGGTTTCTGTCTGGGATCCAAAGAAAATTTTATACATAAAATGCCATACAGAAGGTTGAAGACCAGAAGTTAGGCAAAAGGAAATCCATACTACCTTTCCTACACTGTCAAGATTTTAATAAAAATCTTATGATTATACAGTGGAAGACATTTACCCCAAATTTCAAATATTCTGGGTTAACAATACTGAAATTACCTCTATGGGAATTATTTCAAGCTCAATGAGTACTTTTAATTCTTCTTCTTACTGTTTTACAACAGTTTCAGGTGCTTGAAGAGATTTTAGAAATCTTTAATCTGGCTTCCAAAATCTTTGGATGAAGAGTCGGCTGTCCAAATTTCTTAGAATCAGAGAATCAGAGAATACAGGTTGGAAGGGGATCTCAGGGATCATTTGGCCCAAACTTTCTTGGCAAAAACATGTTCTAAACAAGGTGTCCCAGCATTCTGTCCAGCTGCTTCTTAAAAAAGTCCAACACTGGGAAATCCAACATTTTCCTGAGGACATTATTGTAATGGTTGATTTTTCTCACTGTGAAAAAGTTTTCTCTTTTGTCTAATTGGAATCTTCCCAGGATGAACTTGTATCCATTATCCCTCATCTTTTCCATGTGACTCCTTGTTAAAAGAAGGTCTCTGTCTTCTATATAGCCACTCACTTCTCACGAAACAACGTAGCACTTTTAAGAGAAAATACTGGAGCGACCTCTCACTTTACTGCTGAATATGGTGTTGTGTTTTGACTGCAGCTTTTTTTTCAAAGCCTGAGACAGACCTCACTTCATGTGATATTTAAGGGGACACAGATGCTGCAGCATCGCTCCAGTGCTGAGGCAATAAAGAGTGCTAATTCTCTGGCTGTAGAACAGCCTTATGGCTTAATTCACATGCTGAGATAACTTCATGCATGGTAGTAAGAGTTTCAAAGTGCCCACTGACTTGTTTCCCGGGTTCTGGAGTTATAGAATAAGATCACAGAATCATAGTTGTAAGTGACCCATAAGGATCATCGAGTATAACTCCTGGCCCTGCACAAGACCATCCCCAAGACTCACACCATGTGCCTGAGAGTACTGTCCAAGCTCTTCTTGAACTCTGTCAGACTCGGTGCTGTGACCACTTCTCTGGGCAGCCTGTTCCAGTGCCCAACCACCCTCAGGGGGAAGAATGGGCAGAATCCGGCACTTCCCCTTGTTGAACTTCATACGGTTGGTGAATGTCCAATCCTCCAATTTGTTGAGGTCTCTCTACAGGGCCTCCGTGCCTTTGAGGGAGTCAACAGCTCCTCCCAGTTTTGTGTCATCTGCAGACTTGATTAGTATCCCTTCCAGTCCTGTATCCAAGTCATTTATGAAGATGTTGAAAAGCATAGGGCTGAAGATGGAGCTCTGAAGAACCCCACTGGTGACAGGTCAGTAGTCTGATGTCACCCCATTCTCTATCACCCTCTATGCTTGACCCATGAGCCAATTGCTCACCCACCATGTGATGTGTTTATCCAGCTGTGTGCTGGACATTTTGTCCAGAAGGATCCTGGGAAAGACAGTATGGAAAGCTTTACTGAAATGAAAAACATTACATCATCTGGCTTCCCTTGATCAACTAGGTGGGTTATCTTGTTATGAAAGGAAATCAGGTTTGATAAGCAGGACTTTCCTCTTATGAAACCATGCTGGCTCACTAATGACTGCATTGTCTTCCAGGTGTTTTTCAAAACCTCCCAGAATAATCTTCTCCATAACTTTACAGGCACTGAAGTGAGACTGACAGGCATGTAGTTTCTGAGGTCCTCTTACTTGTCCTTCTTGTAAATTGGAACAACATTTGCCAGCTTCCTGTCAACTGGAACGTCTTTAGATTCCCAAGACCACTCAAAAATCATCAAGAGAGGTTTTGCAATGACATCAGCCAGCTCTTTGAGGATTCTGGGATGAATCCCATCAAGCCTCATAGATTTGTAGGGATCCAGCTGAAGCAGATCCCGCACAATTTCAGGGTCGACTGGGAGTTGATCATTCTCACAGTCATGGTCCTCCAGCTCAGGGCACTGTGACCCCTGTAGTCCATCATCTGTGTTGAAGACAGAGGCAAAGAAAGCATTAAACACCTCTGCCTTGTCTCTGTCCCTGTTTGTGAGGTGACCATCCCCATCCTATAACAGGCCAATATTTTTATTCTGCCTATTGCCATTAATGTGTTTGAAAAATCTCCTTTTATCATACCCCATATTTCTGGCCAACTTCAACTCCACTTGAGCTTTGGCCACACAAATTTTCTTCCTACAGTGGTAAGAAGCATCTCTGAATTCTTGCCATGCCACTTGACCTTGCTTTCACTGGGCATACACCTTCCTTTTTTGCCTTATTTCCTAGAGAAAATCCGTGCTCAGCCAAACTGGCCTTCTGTCTCACCTGCTCGACTTCTGACATTTGGGAATTGCCTGTTCCCGTGCCCTTAGGAGGTGATGTTTGAAAAGTGACCAGCACTGGTGGACCCCAGCACCTGCAAAAACATTTTCTCAGGGGACCTTACTTACTAATTCCCCGAGCAGCCTGAAGTCTGCTCTCAAGACTCATCCCACAAGGTTTTAGATATGCCAATGATGTCAAATCTCTGGGACTGGGCTAAAGCTTCGAGCTTCTTTTGTTTGTTCCTCATGCTGTGTGCATTGGTGTAGAAACATTTCAGGTGTGGTGCATGAGGCAGACTGAGGGATGAGTGATGGTTTTCTCAAGTCTTGGCACACCATCCCATCGCTCATCACTGGTGAGTGTGGTTTTGTCCCTTTCCCTCTTCCAAGCTAGTTTAGGGCTCCGCCAACAAGCCCTGCCAGCTCCTGTGCTAGAACTCTTTTTCCCTTGTGAGACAGGTGTATTCTGAAAGGTGTCAGTAGACCAGGTGTCGACTAGATCATCCCATGGGCAAAACCCCCAAAATTTTTCTAAGTACACCAACCTCAGTCCCACTCATTGACCTGATGGATCTGCCTATTCCTATCAATATTATTCCTTGTTACTGAAAGAATGAAGGAAATCACTACCTGTGCTCCTGATCCCTCAACCCATTGTCCCAGGGCCCTGAAGTCTCTATTGATTGCCCTCAGACTTCTCTTTGTTATTTGGTCACTGCCAGTTTGAGCAACCAATAGCAGATAGAAGTCAGAGGATCTTACTAGACTGAGAGTTTTCCAGTAATGTCCCTTATACTAGTGTGTACCCTGCAAAAAAGGTCACTCACTGTATATAAGCAGAATAAGATGAAAGCCAAATTTGTGTCCCGCTCTTGTTGCACAGGAATCGAGAAATCATAAAACTTGTAGATTTGCCATATCCATGACAAACTGAGAATGCCTTTCCCCTTGATGAGAGCAGTTCAGGATTTTGGCTCTACAAAAATGATGGCAAAAGGCAACACTCTATTTAGTCCTAGTTCACTGAAGCAAAGTTGAATGGAAAAGCACAGTTCATGAAGACTTTTAATTCTACTGGAAGTGGTGGAGGAACTCAACCGTTTGTATTTTGGTTTGAAGGTGGTAGGGCTGAGTTTTGGAAAGATGCCATTACTCTTCCCTAACGTCTCTCAGAAGCCACTAGAGGGCCCCAAAGTCCACATTAACAGATTGCCCTTGACATTTTTGAAAACACTATATACAAAAGTGAACGTGTTTTCCAGAATTCTTGTGCTTTCTGGTTTTGCTATTACCAATAAAATGTGTAGAGTGAACACAACCACAAGAAAATAAGGATGTGGGGAAGAGGATACCTTGAAGGGTAGCATCACCAGTGACTTCCATCCCCTAGGGACTTGCATGCTTTCTGGAGCTTGGTGGGGGTGGTATCTCGGCAGCATCTGAATTTCACCTATGTGTATTTTCTATATTATGAGACAGACCTAAAAGTAGTAGATGCCCTGAGAGTGCACAAGGGGCTTTTGAGTTCACTCCCTATGAAGACATTTGCCATATGTTAGCCATAGGCTCACTTCAAGCCTTATTTCCATAGCTTGTCTTATGGCTCTGGAGAAGTGAAGTAGCTGGGTTACACTTGCTATTGAGTGTCAGGTATGGACAGGGTGAATTCTTTAGTAAACAAGAAAAGGCTCCTTTTGAACAACGTTTCTTCCTCCCTGTAGAGTTGAATGTGGTGAGCGGGCATGCTGCTCTGCTCTGTATTTATGGATGTGTCTCAGAAGAGAACTTCTATGCCTTTGATCATCCTGATGAAGAGCTCTTCCTTGTAGTCTATTTTCTTGCCATCCAGAGTAAAAACCAGACCTTTCAAGGTGTTCAGAAACACGCAAAGTTTAAAAATAACTCCAGAAATCTTTTCGGTTTTGTTCCTTTCCTCATTTGCTTTTCCCATTCCCTTTAAATAAATAGGCCTGTCACCTCACATGCCATAGTCTCGATCTGAGAGGTTTAGACAGAAAGTTGTAAAATGATGTTAAATTTTTGGCAGCCCTTTCAGGACTGAAACCAAATCTGGATCACATGAAGAGAGAAGATATCTTTGGGACCAACCATTCATATACTTCTGTCCTGGAAGAGTCTGAAATGTTGGACACTGAAATACAATGTTGTCATAAGAAGTGTTATGGCTTTTGCTGAAAACTGTATCACTTGATGGATGATAGTTAGAGTAGCTGAATCCACAATCCAAAGAGGGCAAAATGGGTTCTAATAATAAAATACTAAAATTGCCAGAAACCGCCCTAAAATACTTTGCCTGACATATAAGGAAACATATTGAAATATGGGCTGACTCTACTGGCATTTGCTTTAAAATGGCCTGCATCATACCAGTGGCCCTTCCATCCCAGAGTAAAAGGTAGCTTCCATCCCAGAGTAAAAGGTAGCCTCCATCCCAGAGTAAGAGGTTCAGAGGGACCTCTGTTATTCACTTAATGCAGTGTGCTTACACTCTCCTCTCTTTTGGAGGACTGTCAGTGGATACAAATGGGGCATAAGCTATTTGTTTTCCCTTAGAGTTAATGATGCCTTTCCAGAAACAAATTAGACATTTGCATAAGAATTAACATTTCAGACAAATGTACGGCTGCCAGGTTAGTGATTGTGATTAGGGATAATACTAAAGAATGAACATTATTTCCTGTTCTTTTAAGCAAATCTTTTCCTTATTAGAAGTGGTACGAAAGATATCAATTTATATATGAGTAGTCACCATGTTTCTTGTATACAAAGATTTGTTAACTCACCAGCAAGATAGGAATAGGGTTTATCTCAGATAATTTTTTAGAATCTGACTCATTCACCTGAACTCCTTCTATAGCATGTAAAGGAAAAAAAGGCAATTCTAGAAAAATATTAACTTAGTCTTATGGTAGATGACTAAAATGCCTTATGTAGCTCATATCTGAGAAGTATTCATCCATCTCTTTTAATTACGAAAGAAGTCTAGGTGACTTCATGGGTTGTATATTATATATGTCTACCTTTTGGCAAGATGAATCCCTCCTGTCTTGTTGGTGTCATCATGCAAATCTCACATTCGTTTGTGCTAAATTACCAAGCACAACCTCTGTGCTGCATTATGTAGCTGCAGCAGTACCTGGGGAGAGAAAACCATACACAGCAGACAGGTGTAAACATATACAGGGGCTTGAGAGACACTGCAGCTCCCAGGAACAATCAGCTACAGTTCAGTTTTCTGAAAGAGGTCCCTTGGAGATGCAGCTGTGGGATCTCTCAAGGCACTGTGTGGAGAGGTATGGCCAACCTGCTGCTTGAGGAAAGCCTGCCCAAAGGGCTTTAGCTCAAGGGTAACACACTTCCATGTCCTAAGCACCTTCATGGGTTGCCTCCTGGGCCCTTTCTCAATCCCATCTGCCAGCATTTCTCCAGGAGCGAAGAGTGTGCTTTGTCCAGCTGCTTTAGATAGGACACGGGGTACACAAGGAGGGTGACATACAATGGAAGGATGGAGAAAGAGGGCTCTGACAAATCATTTAAAATACACTATCATTCTTCAGGGAGCAGATTAATCCGCTCTCTGCTTTCTTGATTGGTCTCCTACTGCAGATGTTTTACTCGTGTTATAAGTGAATGTTCTATTCTCAAAATACTAAAGCTTTCTGTTAAGGAGTGGTTCAAATTAGCAATAATTTAGAATTTTTTTTTTTTATTTAAGAGGGCATAAATGAAATTATAAAATTCTTTATAGTATTTTAATTCCTTTCATAAGCATATTTTGGGTTTTGAGGGATGTGGCTAAGTCACAAACCAAATATGTGGCTTAGTTACAAGTACCTTTCATCTTAAAGCCCTTGTGTTTTGGGGCATAGCCAGATAGGATGATAGAATATATATTATTTTTATAACTCATATGTTGGGTTGACAGCATGAAGAATGTTTTATCCTTGTGAGAAAATGAAACATTCCTGTCTAATTAAAAAAGGGATTGTCTAATGGACTTGCTGTAAGCCTCTATGTGCTTTTGGGATCCTCTTCCTGTTCATTAGGAATTGTTCTTTATTCTTTTGCAATCAGCTCTTGTCATTTAGGAATTCATAGTGTCATTTCAATTGTAAGTGGTTTACAAATGCCTAAAAAAATCTCTGTGGACCTCTGATGTGTTAATGGGATGGGGTAGAGGAGTTATTCTTGTAGTGAGACATTATATACAATAAAAAATATCTCTGGGTAAGATACTGCAGTTCAGTGGTTGATTGTATGGTTCATTCAATATTGGATGAGGAGTAAGAATTCCTTTCAAGCAATGTTTGTCTGTTGAGTCGTTTTGTTTTTGATTTTATTAATGCCTGTGGGAAGCTTAGGAAAAAATAGGAAACCCATTTAATTAAAAAACAAATCCAAAGAAAATAATTCCATTCTCAGAAAAAAAGAATGTTTTCTGAAATAGTAGTTAAGTTTATCTCACTCTCTTTCAGGCTAATGAATGATAACATATTCAGCTGGCAAAAAGTATCTTTAGAAACATTATATCATCACAGCTAAATCTTGCTGATTGATCTCATGCAATGAGCAAGACATTTGTGGCAGCCTCATACAAATTACTCTCTCCTTGAACTTCAGATCTACTTTATGTTACTTTTGATTATTTGTCTCATTGTCCCTGGTGAGACATATCTGAAGTACTGGGTCCAGTGCTGGGCTCTCAAGTAAAAGAGAAAAAGGACATCTTTCAGCAAAGTCCAGAAAAGGAGCATGAAGGGATGGGAGCATCTCATACTGGAGGAGAGCCTGAGAGAGCTGAGATTAAGCCTAAACATAAGATGGCTCCAGGGGAATCTTATCGATGTATATAAATATCTGATGGTGGAGGGTAAAGAAGAGGGAGCCTGACTAATCTCAGGAGTTCCCAGTGGCAGGACTGGAGGCAGTGGGCACAAACAGAAACAGAGATTCCCTCTCAACACAGGAAAACACCTTTCTACGTGGAGGGTGATTGAACTCTGGCACAGGTTTCCCAGAAAGGTTGTGGAGTGTCCATTCTTTGTCTAGCCTCAAGAAGAGGAGGCTCAGGGTGACTTTATCACTCTCTACAACTACCTGAAAGGAGGTTGTAGCCAGGTGGGGGTTGGCTTCTTCTCCTTGGCAGCTAGTGACAGGACAAGAAGACACAGTCTAAAGTTGTGCCAAGGGAGGTTTAGGTTGGACATTAGAAAGAATTTCTTTACAGAAAGGGTGATTAGATGTTGGAATGGGCTGCCCAGGGAGGTGGTAGAATCACCGTTCCTGGAGGTTTTCACTTAGTGCCATGGTCTACTTGGCATGGTGGTCTTTGGTCATAGGTTGGACTTGATGATCTCAGAGGTCTTTTCCAACCTAATTGATTCTGCAATTCTATGATAATTCAAAGTCATCTGAACCTGATCCTGGGCAGCTGGCTCTAGATGACTCTGCTTGAGCAGGGGGGTTGCACTAAGCCATCTCAAGCCTCAGCTCTTCTGTGCTTCTGCCACTGTTTCTGTATTTTGACAAGAGCCAGGACAAGCTGTGGCTTAGCAGTGTTAGTGCTGCTGTAGTTCATACGCAGGCATGAGTTTCTGAAAAAGGCTTTTTCCTGAATTACAGACCATTTCCACAATGAAATAGAGCCAAAGACCAGAATGGATGGAACACACATCCAGTCTGAGGCCCTGTACATTAAAAGCCATAATGCCTAGTTCAAATGACTTAAGAGTAAAACAGGATCTTCAGAGGTTGCATAGTCTGTCTCTTTGTCCCTGGGTGGAGTTAAATGTGCCTAAATCATTACTGACAACTTTTCCAGTCATTAACGATCCTTACTACTACAAGACTTTCTTGATATCTAAGTGAAACTTCATCAACTGTTGGCCCTAGAATTCCATTAATGTGACTTGACACATTGATCATTGAGCAGAGTTTATTCACTTTGCAAGACTGCTGCCATTCGCTCCTCAGCCTTTTCTTCTCCAGGCTGAACAAACTCTCCCATTCTGTCAACCTTTTCTCACTAAAGACATAGGAAAAATTCCCTGGGGACTTTAAATCAAAAGAGTGCAACATGCCTGCGTGCTTTCCTCCTACTCTAAGTGCTACAAAATGAACTACGAGGCTGACCCTTAAAAACAGCCTCTTGTGTGATGTGTGGAATGTACTGAAGCAAATGATCTGGTAAATCCACTTAGAGGCTTTTGGAATGTTTTATCAAGACTAAAAGAAGTGTTTATGTCAAACTATGTGTACGTAAATGAAACAGTGTTCTCCATGAGGGAAGATGGATGTGGCATGTCTAGTCCCTGGTGTCTCTGGGCTCTCTGGCTTGTCAGGTAGTACCTGAGCTTTGGGATGGCACTCCACTGCAGGTTGCCAACTGAGGGCATTTTCCCTTAGTAAAACTGAGAGCACAGGGAGAGCTGCCTCCTGTTCCAGGCACTCAGCTGTCTTGCTAGAGCTCATGGGTGATCTCCTCCCTGGAGGCAGCATCAGCACCTGCACCATGGCTGAAATGCACTTGCCCAGAGGATGCAATGAGGTTAACAGAGGGCATGGAGCACTGTAAAGCCCCAAAGTCATGCCCTTCTCAGTCCTGATGGAACAGGAACTGCACTAGCCAAGAACTTGAGGTATTTTCTTTGCTACCTCAGTGCACCAGGTGAACCTTTGCCTTCAACCACCATGAGCTGCCTGATGATAGTAGAAGAAAGTAAATAGACAAATACAGGGAAAAATAGAAAAGAGAGTAGGGGAAAAATTGTATGAGGAGGATCCCTTCCACCCCATGCTGTCTACTCCCTGTCTTGAAAGATGGATTTTACTTCTGTATTTGTTAAAATACAAAGCTGAATGAGTTATAGATGCACTAAATTTGACACATACAATTCAACTTTCCCCCAGGAACAGTAATATCTACACAGAGGTAACTTAAAAAAATAAGAAGAGATAAGTCTTATATGCTGAGTTAATGAAGTCTGTAGATTCTATAAAGATAATAGGGCTACGGACAATAAACCAAGAAAAATGGTAAGAATTTGTGATCACAAAAAAAGTTGTTACTGTTGGGAGTAAAAAAGAACAAGGGTCTGCTCTTATGGAAGTCTCAGCAAGATTTTTTCTCATTCATTTCACTTTGAAAACACCTTGAGAAGCAATCTAAGGTATACTCTAAAATAAAAATTCTGCAAAATGAATAGAAATTGACAATACTTTTCAGTATCACCTAATCTGTATTTTTATTCAAGTGGTCTCATTGAATAAAAATAGATAAAAGAGGAATCAGATCCAAAGTACTGAAGTAGATAAAATAATTTAAATGTAAAATGTAGTCAGTTAAAAGTAGAGAGCACATTTATATGTTCAGAAGTGTACTGATGCTTTCAATCCCTCTCACATATTACTGAAGCATGCACTATTTTACTCAAAATGCTGTAGTCTAAATCTTTTGTTAAACTCCATTGATTTTAATAGGATATCGCTGTCGTAACGAGGTGCGGAATTAGAAAATAAAATATTCTAATGCAGGCATTTTTCTTTTACAGATGTGTTTCTGGTGTCCTTCATTGTGCTTTGCTGTGATCTTTGAAATCACCTTCAAAGCCCTCTCTGTGGAGGCTACAGTGTTGTTCCCAATCTCCTTGGAAACACTGTTTCCGGGCATTGACCAGACCCCTTTGGCAGTTTGCAGAGTTTCAATTTCTCAGTATAGCAAGTCCATGGGCTGCACCTGTAGATGTTTGTGGGTACAACAGCAGTACAAGCTGCGTGGCAGGAAGACGAAGTTTTAAGTAGAACTTAGTGTCTGCTTTGACCCCCTGTTATGAGACCTGACAATATAGGTGCAAGATCACCTAGGAATGCAAAAGATAAATAGATTTGATAGTTCAACAGAGTGAAAATTATTTGACACAGGTAAAGGATTTGAGTTATACTTCAGCTGTATGAGGTTTAAAGTTCTTTCTGGCAGAATTTCAATACATTTATAACTTGACAAAAAAAGCATAATATAATTTTTCAGTAGTTTGATAAATGAGACATTGGGTAAAAATGTTTATCCTAGAACAGAAAAAAACCCCAAAAGATTCTGTCACAGACCATAAGCTTTTCAAACCATGGCTACCTCACTTGCAGTAGCTGATGAAACCATATTTGGAACTTGCATCAGCTTAATTTTGATTTCCTTTATCACTGTCTTACAAATAACAGTACTGGGTGAAGGTTAGAAAACTGTCTTAATTAGCTTTTTTGATAATGTTATTGAGCCCATGCTTTTTATTTGGGATTCATATCTAATCTCTGCTTTCCTCAACAGCCAGGAGCTAAAAGAGATCAGCAAAGAGTAGGTCTGGAAGAATAAGCATTTGTATGAATAAGAATATAGAAACAGAATTATAGGACATGTTTTGAGTGAAAATTGTAGAGAAATGGCTTGGGAAAAAAAGTGAAATTAAACAGATACATAGATATTTTGTGAACTTTTATTACTTTCCAGATTTGAAACAATAATCAAAACCATTTATCACAATGATTAATTTCAACATTTTTCAAAGTAAAATTCTTCACTTTCCAAACTGAAATTATTTTCTCTCCTTTGATTTCACAAAATCACTACACTGTATTAAAAAGACAGCACTGAAAGCACGTTGATTGATGATATTCCTGTAATTAAAAAAATAAACCCTGTTCAGCTTGAAATAATTCAACTCTTTGATTTTGCAACATTTTCAAAAGATTCAGTTTGCAATCTGGTCAGGTAATACTACATTTAGTAGTTGCTAGTGAATTAAAAAAGTAAAATAAACTATTTCCTTAGCTCGTCTTAGCTTGTAGCACTCCATATCAGCACAAAGAATAAAAGGGGTTACACTCAGACTAATAATTGGGAAGGGGAAAAGGCATATAAAGTTTCATAACAAAGCCCTGCTAGTAATCAAGTGTTTGGTACGAAGAGCAGTTGCACTGATTTTGAAGGTAACATAATCAAAGGTGAAGTAGTAATGATTCACTGATAGAACTGTATCATAAACAGTCCTGTTTTCTTTAAAGGAAAAAGAAAAAGAGGAGTAGTTTGTTGACTTTTCCTAATAAGGTGGTTAACAATTTTATCCTGAAGTTTTGCTTAATTTGATTTATTTGTTTTAGTAATGGTAAAAAAAGAAGATAAAAAAAAGAAAATACCCTGACATAAGGAATACATCAGTGGAAGAGGAAGGACAGAATCAATCATCTTTTCCAGCTTTTACAGGATTTGGGGTCTCACTGGGAGGCAAAACCACACCCAAATTTTATGGAAGAAAAACAATTTAATGAAAAGGCTTCCTGAAATATACATTTTTGATCCCATCAGTTTTTCTCCATCTAGCGCATCATTCTGGTTTGGGGAATTGAACTTGTACCTCATGGTGTAGCGTAGACTTGCAGGCACTAGTGATCTTTAATTGACTGGAGTAGAAACTCAACCAGGAGAGACCGTGTTTCAGTGGCATTGACCCTGCTCTGATGTTCTCCAAGTTGAGTCCTCAAAAGAAGTGGTAGCTGCAAAGAATTGAATGTACTTTGCAGTTGGTCTGGGAGTTTATATTACCCCAAAAAATTTTAATGAAAGAATGATGGTAAGAATGCACAGTGCTTCATGAGAAATAAGCAGTTCTCTGAACATTTTTTTTCTTACTTTTCACAGTATGGGTCTTGTCTTTTTTTTGTACACCTAATTATCAGCTTTGCATTCTCATTCCTTTATTGTTTTATCATTATAATTAATTTTTTTATCATTGACATATGATCATACCATTTGCCACAAATTTCTGCCATAAATCTTTTTGACATAAATCCTCATCTTGCCCCATCCTTTTCCACAGTGGGCAGGGGTCTGAAGCTAGAAGTGGGTTATGATGTTCCCTGCTATAGCCTAAGGCTGATAGCAGCCCCACAGGGTGCCACCTCTATGAATGGCACTGCACAGATATCAGACAGCCATGGTGCAAGAAGGGTCCCTCCAAGTCTCGATCTGTTCTCATAAAAAAAATGTCAGTGGAGTAACTAGGATATTTTGATGGGATTTCCTCCCCACAAAGCTAGAAGGAGTGATGAAGAGGGAAATGAAGGAGCACTACTCCTAGTTTTCTCATGCACTTTTTCTTTCCTTAGTGCTGGAAGCTGGAGTTACAGGAAGAAAAGCTGCTCTAAGAGATCTTTGATCAATATCTAGAAACTTATTTGACAGATGCAATTAAAGCTGAAAATGAAGGTAGTAGATTCTGAAAAGAGTAGGACTGATCTAGTTTAATGATTTGAGAAAATTATATAACATGATACAAAAATAGCACTTCTATTCATCTCTATAGTAGAACAAGGCAACTTACTGTGTAATAGAAAAAAAAATTCATTTTAAAACTCATAAAAGAAAATATGTTGTTACACAGTATGCTGTTAGACTGGAACTCCTCACAATTTCTATCACAGGCAGCTTTTGGTTTGGCTGACCGTTACTTGCTGAAACAGCTGAGAGAGCTGATAGTAAAACTGTAAAATAAAATCAATATTTAAATGTGCAGAGGCACACATACGAATATTAAATCATATATTCTTATCTTTCATAATCTGCTTATAACAGAGGTAAGTAGATTTTGTTTTCAATTAAATCTAAAATAAATCAACAAAAGATGCTGCTTTTCAATGGAACCTGTCTTTGTGTGAGATGCTTGTAAAAATAGTTATTTTTCCATTCTACTCTAATTTCAGGTATCTTGCTTAAAGTATAAGCCCAAATAATTGGACAATACGACTCTAAAACACATCCTTAGTGTTTAAGATGACAATACAAATAATTTACAATTACTCCACAACTCCACAATAAACTCTAACAATAATAATAAACTTTTCTCTACTATTTCATTTTCTGTGCAGGAGGCATTTTATGTTATATTTTTATTTAATGTTTCTAGACTTCTATATTCACATTTTTTACTTAAGTCGAGGATTTTATTTTGTATGTAAAATACATTTAATCAAAATTTTTAGAGTGGAGGAAAGGGATAAATCTCCAACTACCTCAACTTTCCCATATTTAAAGAAGTCTCTAAGAGAGTGGCAAATGGATAACACTGTTAATTTCCACCAATTTCTGTTTTACATTTGTTATGTCTCTCTGCCATTCCCTGTTTATCTTAAGTGTCTAAATAGGACACATTGGCAACCATCTGCCACAGATTTTATTTTCATTGCACTGCACTAATAGCAAAGTTGTTTACCTCTGAGGGCTTTACTGATAAAAAAAATTATCTAGTAGTGATTGCATGTGGGGTGGCTGCCTCTGCTGCTGAGAAGGGCTCATAGAAAGAACATGGGTTTCCATCTAGTGTAATGAAATTAAAATCCATGTTCAGCTGACTCATGTGCCACATGTGGTAGCTGTGTGTTTGTTTGCTGAGTGTGGACTGCAAGGACAAATGGCTCTTCTGTCACTGGTTGGCAATGGAACAAAATTTAGATGAGACCTTCAGGTGAGGTCCACCTCTGCTGCTCATCACCACTCCTGTGCGTGTAGCTGAATGTGCTGGGGCAGGAACAGAGCAACGGAGGCACTGAGAGATAGTTGTGGGGGAAAGGCAAAAGATCACCTCCAGTTCAACTGCCTTCTGCCCAACCTCTGGGTATGGACGAGGCTAGAAATTCCTCAGAGAAAAAAAGACTTCTTCCAACCTCTCAAGCAAGGAATAAATCAACAGCTAATTTTGAAAATATTCTCATTGGTAAAATGCTAAATTTGTCTATTACACAGTGTTGCTGGCTGGCATTTAAACAAATTTTATACAAATCTGTTTTTCTGCCTTCTTGTTTTATTGGTGATATTCTTTAATTAACCATGTGAGTCTGCTTCTTTGTCTATTTCTTCCTGTTATTCAATACAACCATTCCAGTTTATTTTATACATGCCATTATAATAACATTAAAATATATAGTAAAATATTTTATTTATTTCTGTCTACCTTAAAATGGAAGTCAGTTTGCAATTATGCATATAGATCTTAATCTTCACAATTATACATAAATCTTAATCACATAGGTGCACAAACACTTAGCTTGGTAGAAAGGGTACAGAGCACTGAGCAGGATTAAATAGACCAGAAGGCATTAGCTGCTTTCCAATGCATTTTCTTTCAACAAGTATTTCCACAAAAACAAACATGAAATAGTGCTCTCAGTAACAGAAGACCTTACTGGATGTTACCTTTTCCCACTCAGGGCTTCTGACAGGCTATTCCATCAGTGAAAAGCTGTGTCATTTGGTGATGCAGATGCCTGATCTTCTCATTCCTACCAGCAGTGGAATTTTCATGGGTGTTCCCTGATCTGCTTCACTGAGCTTCAGCATTTCTAAAGGGTGATTTGACTTGGCCTGAAAGACCTCTCCCGGACCAAAGAAATGGATTAAGAAATACCTGGAATAAGAAGTGCTTCACATGAAGTGCTCTGGGAATGTGGGAGAGGTGGCAATTTCCAGGCAGGAGGGACAATAAATTTGGTGCAGTGAGTGGTCTTTTCACGAGGAAGAATAGGAGGCTGAAGGTGATGCCTGACTGTAGGCTTAGCATGGCTTTTCTTGGGAGTGCACCCCAGACAGAGCAGTCCTGAACCATGGCTACACTGAGATGGTGACTCCCCCAACATGACCCAGACTGTCCTGACATGGAAGGCCTCTGTACTGTTACAGGGAGCAGTGATGACCTCACTTCTTCTCACTTTCCTCTTGTGCCACATCATTGTCACAGCTTTTAGGAATGCAGTGTATTGCAACCTTTCTGTTACATGGCTGTGTCCACAGGTCACCTGTGTGTGTTGCTTGACTTGCTGTTGATCCTCTCCCCTTAGCTGTCTGGAGTGAAGACTAGGGCTGGACTGGTTTGCTAAGCTCTTCATCCCTTTTATGTTGAAGAGTTAATACAGGAAGGATCTAGCAGGGATCCTTGCTATCTGCACAGCTACGAATACTCTGTGTTCTACCCAATGATGAAACTGAAAGCACTAGACAAAAGAAAATAAATCTTGTAGTAAAGGGACTCTGGAAATAAATACACTATGAAACCTTTTATTACATAATTGTAGTCTGAATTCACATTATTGGTGAGAGGAGCTAAATGAAGAAGAATGGAGAAACTAGGCTGATGGTGGTCCCACCTTTGGAGTAAGTTTTCTGAACAGGTGTTTGCTCTGTATTTTCACTTGGCCTTCCTATGCAAAGTTGGTTAATGCATATTTTTGCTGTATCTGTCTTAGAATCACAGAATCTGCCTCTGGACCTTACACACTATTCTTCATCTGCATTGCTTCACTAAAGTGGTACAGCTCTGAAAGATCAATTCCGAGGTATGAATTATCCAAGCAACCCATGGCTTAGAATATACAGTTTTAGAAGAAAATTAGTAAGAGCTTATATAACAGGTCACTGAATGTAAGACTAAAAGGCAATTTAGTATGGAATCTGTCTTGTCTAACTCTAGCTGTCAAAGCTAAATTAGGAACACACAGGGGAACTAGACTAGATAGTAATTTAGTTTCTTTCATACAAGGGGAGAGAAAGAGACACCATCACAGAGCAAATGATTATTACAAAATATGTATTTTAGATATATATGTATATATGATTTTATATATATATATATATATACACACATACACACACAATATATATTTTAGATATACTTCACTGGCTTTGGAAAATCCTAGCTGAGCATCTTAGACTGGGTGGCTTCTGAAGCTTGTAGACAGAGATAAGAAGACGAATAGCCCCCCTGTAATCCAGGAGGAAACAGTTTGCGACCTGCTGAGCCACTTGGATCCCCACAGGTCTATGGGACCAGATGGGATCCATCCTAGGGTGATGAGGGAGCTGGCAGAAGAGCTCACCAAGCCACTCTCCATCATTTACCAACAGTCCTGGCTCACTGGGGAGGTCCCAGATGATTGGAAGCTGACAAATGTCATGCAATCCACAAAAAGGGCTGGAAGGAGGACCCAGGAAACTACAGGCCTGACCTCAGTGCCTGGCAAGGTTATGGAGCAGATCATCCTCAGTGCAATCACACAACAGCTACAAGATGGCCAAGTGATCAGACCCAGACAGCACAGGTTTAGGAGGGGCAGGTCCTGTCTCACCAACCTGATCCCTTTTTGTGATCAAGTGACCTGCCTTGTGGATGAGGGTAAGGCTGTGGATGTGGTCTGCCTGGACTTCAGCAAAGCCTTTGACACCGTCTGCCACAGCATACTCCTGAAAAAGCTGGCAGCCCACGGCTTGGACAGGGGCACTCTGTGCTGGGTTAGGAACTGGCTGGAGGGCCGAGCCCAGAGAGTGGTGGGTCAGCTTTGGCCTACTTGGGTCCCCTCCCAGGATCTTGCCCTCAGTTGAGGAAGGAATGTTACAGTGTTGATGCTGTGCTCAGCTGTAGCAAAACCACTGGTGTGTTATCAACACCCTTCTAGCTACCAATGCAAAACACAGCACTGTGAGGGCTATTAATGGGGAAATGAACTCCAATTCAGTGAGACCCAATACATAGCCATTGCTAGCAGTAATAACATTTGAATAATTGAGATAACAATAATATTAAATAATGAAGAAATCCTCCCTGAAGAATCAGCAGAAGTGTGTGATTAACTACCTATTTACGGTTTCCCAAATTCACAAAGTCCAAATATCTATACTGTCCCTCTGCACAGAGATTGTGGTTTTACTCTTCTTGTCTGGTCAGTAGGATACAGGAGACAGTGGTTTGAGGTGTTTGGAAATTAGGTTGCTTAAATCTGTCTATCTGTCATGTCTAAATTGACAGAGTTATAGATGAAACACATTTAATCCAAAAAGGAGGGATCAGTGTCAATGAAAAGACACAAGCTTTCATTTAGAACTGAGGAGTGGTTGTTTAGCAGTGACTGGAGAAAACATGGAAATGCTGATGTGGAATCCAGAAAGTCTTTCAAATATTTATTGTTTCCCTGCTTTTTATTTTAATTGTGAACTTAAGGTTGCTGCAAGCGAAGCACACTAGTCAAAGCATATTACTGGCCGTAACACAATGGCAGACATTTCTACCTGCAGTGAAATTAGAAATGCTTGTTTAAAACTTTCTCTCAACATAAACTCCAGTATTACAGACATAAAATACAAATTTTCTGGTTTCAAAACCTAATAGCTTGGTTGAGTGAATATTTGTGATAGGAGTTATTCAGGAGCTATTAAAAAATGACACTTAGAAAATCTTGGTAGACCAACAGGGTTGCTCAGCTCCTAGGAAACAACAGCACTGGATCAACAATATGCTCTGTGCATCAAGAAGGTATGTTGCTGGTTCCTTCTGCTTAGTGACTGTTCTTTTGTTTGAGAGCTGTAAAAAGAATTAATGAGCCCATGGTATTCCTTCCTGTCTTTGCAGTAGCACAAGCAGGATGCACTGAGACTATGAGAAAGGTGACATTTCTATTACTCAGTTTGTGGTCCATCTAGGTGGCAACCCCAAACACTGGTAAGAGAGTATCATGGAGAGCATGAGAGGAAGCTGCTGCAGTTCAGCATGCCATGGGCTGTTCTCCTAGCTGCTCCTCTGACAGTTTTTGAGAGTTCTGGAGGTGCACCTGCTGTTTCCTTCAGAGCCATAGATGAGGAAAGAAGGGCTGACTACTTCCCTCCAGCAGCTAGGAGTATTTCTTCTGAAATCAGAGGGATCTGCAATATATCAAAAAGAAAGCTACTCTGGCTTTCTTCAGTGGGGTTGCTGGGCTCTTCATACTCCTTTGCTGTGGTCCACTGAGGGTGGTAGTCTTGCAGATGATGTTGATACCTGCCACATTTCCCACATTTCTGCTGCTGAATACCCAGAAGCTGCATTCTAGTAACTATGTGTTTCTAAAAATGGATTGCAGCTCAACAGCATCACCTATGCAAGTGGATGGGACTTTTAAATACCGACAGAGTGGCAGACTTCAGTATCTGCCCACTTCATCCCTTGCCTATTCTGCTTCTCTGCTAAATCCAGTGCTGCTAGGAAGCACATTTGACATATTACACAAAGGCAACACAGAGCTATAGTACATGTGATATTAATGTAGCCAATATCAATAGTTTACAGTGGAAAACTGATGAGTCTTTTACTATTTGAAGCTAGTATAAAGAAGTCCAATTAAAATCAAGATTATTGGTCCAGTAAGCTGAAAAGAATTGCCTAACGTGTGAATTTCGCTTAAAAGCATGAAATAGTTTTCTGAGCATTAGTTTCCTCAAAAGAAAGGCATTGCAAATTTTATAGTATTTTTTTTAAGAGCAAGTTTCACATTGCTCATGGATAAGACTTCTTGAGCCAATAACACTTTATTCCTCCTCGTACGTTTCTATTCTTCTGGAGGATTGTTTCAGAAATATTTCACAGAACCACAGAATATGCTGAGTTGGAAGGGACCCAAAAGGATCATTGAGTCCAATTCTTAGCCCTGCACAGGACCATTCCCAGGAGTCACACCATGGGCCTGAGAGCACTGTCCAAATGCTTCTTGAACTATGTCAGGGTTGGTGCTGTGACCACTTCCCTGGGAAGCCTGTTCCAGTGCCCGACCAAATTCTGGGGGAAGAACCTTTTTCTAATATCCACCCTAAACTTCCCTTGACACAACTTCAGGCCATTCCCTTGGGTTCTGTCACTGGTCACCACAGAGAAGAGATCAGTGCCTGTCCCTCCTCTTCCCCTTATGAGAAGTTGTAGACTGCAGTGATGTCTCCCCTCAGTCTCCTCTTCTCCAGGCTGAACAGACCAAGTGACCACAGTGGTTCCTCATACAGCTTCCACTCAAGGCCCTTCACCATCTTCATTGCCCTCCTTTGGACACTCTCTAAGAGCTTAATGTCTTTCTTATATTGCAGTGCCCAAAACTGCACACAATATTCAAGGTGAGGCCACAGCAGTGCAGAGCAGAGCAGGACAATCCCCTCCCTCGACTGGTTGGAGATGCTTTGCCTGACCGTGCCCCCAGGACACAGTTGGCCCTCCTGGCTTTCAGGGCACTGCTGACTCATATTCAAGTTGCCATCAACCAGGACTCCCAGGTCCCTTTCCATGGCACTGCTTTCCATTCCCCAGTCTGTATGAACATCCAGGGTTGCCTCATCCCATGTGCAGAATCCGGCACTTTCCCTGGTTGAACTTCATATGATTGGTGATTGCCCAGTCCTCTGACTTGTTAGGGTCTCTCTGCAGGGCCTCCCTGCCTTTGAGGGAGTCAACAGCTCCTCCCAGTTTTGTGTCATCTGCAAACTTGATTAGTATCCCCTCCAGTCCTGTGTCCAAGTCAATTATGAAGACAGTGAAGAGCACAGGGCCCAAGATGGAGCCCTGTGGAACCCCACTAGTGACAGGTCACCAGTCTGATGTTACCCCATTCACTGGTACCCTCTGTGCCAATTGCTCACCCACCATGTGATGTGTTTATCCAGCTGTGTACTGGACATTTTGTCCAGAAGGATCCTGGGAAAGACAGTATGGAAAGCTTTACTGAAATCCAAAAAGATTATATCAGCTGACTTCCCTTGATCAACTAGGTGGATTACCTTGTTATGAAAGGAAATCAGGTTTGATAAGCAGGACTTTCCTCTCATGAAGCCGTGCTGGCTGTGACCAATGACTGCATTGTCTTTCAGGTGTTTTTCAAAACCTCCCAGAATAATCTTCTCCATAACTTTACCAGTCACTGAAGTGAGAACTGACAGGCAAGTAGTTTCTGGGCTTGGAGATAGATAACCCGAATTTAGAATTTCTTGTTTCTAGGAAGTTTGACCCCTTCAGATCTTGCTCTTGATGTTTGGTTTGGTTTTTTTTTTCATGCACACTCAAAAATATAATGTTATTTCTGCAATTTAAAGAACAGTAAACCATTTTCACATGCACATATTTCCCCAGACTCTCACAGTAACTGAAAGGAACTGACATTTTTGTCAGCTGCCTGCTTTGTGCAAAAACAATGCAAAGAAAAGTAGCAGAAATGTCAAGTTTAGGCAGCAATGGAGGCTTCATGGGTTCCACAGTTTGGAATACTCTCTACCATGAGAGCTGCCCTTCAGTGACTCTCAGATACCAAAGCTTTTCTGCTATTTAAAGACTTTGGGTATTTTTGTAATATGTTGTGACTGCTGAAACCGTATTTTGTGATGAACATCTGTGGTTTTTATTGTGAACACTTCCCTCTAGTATTATGACTATTATGACTAAATGTACCCCATAAAAGTTCAGTGCCAAAGACTGATCCTGTGGACAAGCCTCAAATCAGGGAGCTACATCTGTTGCCACAGGAATAAACCTTCTCTTCCATCTGTGAGGAGGCCACGCAGCCTGTTTCTGCCACAATCCCACATACAGAAGAGGGGTCTGAAGCTTGTCCCATAGGTAATTTTGTGGTCTGGTGGTTTTGTACTGTCAGGCAATTTTCTGGGATAGGTTTCACAGGTGTCTACACCTGAGCTAATTGTAGGGACTCCCTTTGTAGTCAGCAGATTCATACAGGGCACATAACTCGTATAGGACAAATGCTTCTCTTCAACTGCTATAAAGGAAATCTAGATAACCAGCTCAAATGTAGACATCAGCTAAAGAGATGAGTGTGGTTGTCTGCTGAATCTCACCATGGGTATGCTTTTCTGCTTCTCTATTGCTCAGTTTCTGCATTTTGGAACCTGCCACATGCAGGTTTTTTAAGGTTGATGTCCAGGCTCAGTACAGATGGAAGCATATCTGATTTGCTTGTCTAGCTGATTTGCTGAAACATATTCCACCACTAATCTGGAAAAGCTGAGGCTTTTCTTTTGAAAAATTGGCAGGCAGAGGCAAATCTGGCCCCAGCAGTGCAGATGTATAAAGCACTTTGTCAGAGAGATAAACATGGTTCTGCTGCACAGATTGTGCTTCTTCTCTCTGCAAAACACAATCCTTCTCTCTGAGGATCCTCTCTGAGGATGTCTGCAGGAAAAACAGAGTGGTGCTGATGCTGGGGGGTTTGTTGCAGCTTTTCAGAATTACCTTTGGGACTGATTCATTGCATGACCCTAAAGCCATCAAGAAGGAGAACTCTGAAAGCACTTCTGCATTTAATGAAGGGCTCTTTGGAGACTTCAGTCATATTCTTATCAGTCAAGAGTTAAAAGAAACATCTGCTATTAACATCTTTTTTTTGTACAAGATGGCATTTTGAGGCTGTTTTGTGCCTCTAAAAACATGTCTGTGAAACATACATGGAGAGTGGAGAGGGAAATTTTGTCTGAATGCATTATGATGAGATATAACTGAGCAGTGGCATTTCAGATTCCCTCTCAGCAAAGGGCTGAACAGTATAGGGCAAGGCCTAGGATGGGGACAGCACTGCCTCCACGTGTCTTTCTTCTCATATTATTCAGGATAGAAGTGAACAAATACTTTTCTAAGGGTGGGTTGGGAATATATAACCATTATTTTGTCCTTCTGCTGTTATGACCAAGGCTTAATGATTCTTAAGTGAACTCCCTCAGCTGAGAATGCATTAATAAAAATATCCTGTTTATCCTGCTTTGATGGACTTTCTAGAGTAGAAAACTGGGAATAGCTTAGTTTTTTCTATCCATTTTCTATCCATTAAAATAAGTGAAAATAAGTTAATCTTGCTTAGGCTGGGCATTGGAATCCAATCAATGAATAAAATATTGCTGTTTCTACATGGTCATGTAACAGAACAGAATTGTATTTTAATAGTCAACATATAAATATAAGAGCACTGGCAGACAGTGATATGTTCAGGGAAAACTGAGGGAATTATTTGGTACTCTATGACAAGATCTGCATGACTGAGAAGAAATATGTACAAACTATGACTGGATGTGAGAGCACTGCCTATCATTTTAGTCAGAGTCTCATGAGTTGTCCAGACCAGGAGAAACCATCCAGCATGAAAATTATCTCACTTAGATAGAAATTCAATGTCCCATGTCAATGTGAATTGTTCAGTGCACACTTTAGAAACAGCAGAAAGAAACAGGTGCTTCTGGTAAACAATTTCTCAATTTGCCCTGTTTTTAGGATTGAATGTAGCATTCTCTGAAGATTTAATTTTTTATAAGGAAAGCACCTCAACCTGAGATGTCAAGTTTAGTTGTAAATGGTATATTTTTAGATCCCTAACTTAGGGCAGTTGAATCTCACTACTAAACTAATGTGAGATACAGGACTTCTGTGAAATTAAATTTTTGAGCTAAAACATTTTATGGAAAAAAGCAACAAATCCTGGGTTTAAAATGATCAGTCATGAAGCATCTACTGCATTTTTTAGTAAATCAATACCACTGATATTTATGCTTATACTGTTTTTAAAGCCCTTTCCTTTATTTATAGCTTGAATTAGTCCAGCTTCAACTTTTCATTGATAGATCTCTTTAAATCCTGGCCTGCTCCAGTGAGCTATTGCATAGCTTTGCTCCCATGCAACACATGTGGGGATTTATCTCTTCTTAATTCACTTGTCTCAGTATCAGGTGTCTGGTCTGAATGAATCATTTACTTTCCCTTTGTAGCCCATGGAGACAGATAATGATTTACCCAGGTCCTTTGGGACATTTGTTTTCTGCTGGAGTAAAAGCATCCTGGGGTGATGACACTTTCTCCTTCCTTCAGTTACAGAGGGGGCCTGGAAGAGGTGGCTTACACTAGATGACACTAGATCAGCTAAGATGATATGGAATAAATTCTCCTCTGAGATGTGCTCATGACACTCCAGACCTTGGTTTCAATAAATTAAGCACACTAAGCTGCTGGAATCAGCCTTTAAAGATTTTTTAAAAGATTTTTTCCCCTTCCTTCCCCCTCTTCTGTAGTCTATTCTGCATTGAATTCTCCCGAGTTTCTTAACACTACTCTCAATGAGTGGAGACTAGAAGCGGACACTCTTCCCTCAATGGAATATACTCTCCTGTTCCTACTTGGGATTCTCATTCGAAATGGCAAGAATTATGACAGTACATTGCTTTAGGCAATGCCAAATCACCCATGCCTCCATATGACCCTCAAATACTTTCCAGAAAACCATACCCCAGAGCATGAGTCTCCATTCTGTGCACATGGTCTACATTCTTTGAAAAGATAAATGTTTTGAGGGATTAAGCTAAGCCAATTTATTTTTAAATTCCAGGTCTCAAGATGCACAAGGCAGACACTTTTAAGAAGGGTAATACTTCATCTGTACAACTTGACCTTAGCTGAAATTACAGTGATGTAGCTCAGAGGAGACAGTATTTTGTAAACCGTATATTCTTGGTTCATAGAATTGCATGTGCTTTTTTCCCCTCTGTATTTTCAAAGAAAATGACTGATTTTTGCCTTAAGAGTCACAGTGTAACCACAGAAAGTAGTCATAAATTAAGTGTTTGAACACCTGGCAATCTGTGATGCAGAGGAATCTTGCAGAATTCTGCCTCACGTTCACACATCTCTCATATGTGGAATGGCAGGTCTTTGGAAGGAGACCTACATTTTCTTTGCACATAGGTGTCAGTTTGGCTGGAACCTGATTTCAGCTGAACCAGCATGAATCTAAAGGAACATCACTGACTGTGCAGCTGTCACTCTAGGTTTACACACTTGTAACTCAGTCCATCCTGAAATTTCAGTCAGTCTGCATCTTCATGAACTAAGTGGATCGTTTAATGGAAGTTCATCTGCAAGAGAGAAAATAATACAAAGGATACGTGGAAAAAATTCTCCACTTCACAGATGTCCTTGGAATATTAGAAAAATGTCAGCTTCTTCTAAAGAAAGGATACAGAGACTAATCTGGTGTACTTTATCCTGGATTGCCATTCTAAAGATGCATGGATATTGTTGGGGAATGCCTATGTACCCTGTGGCAGACAGATATAATCTTGCTGCTCTTCAGCTCCAAGCCAGAAGTCATTTGCCCATTACTGTTGCTTGTGCTCAAAATACCAGGTCTTGTTAAGTACTTTTAGTTTCTGGAATGGGGTACAAAAGTAGCCCATGGTGAGAGGAAGAGATTGAAATATTTTAAAACCATATTTTTATAAGAGGCTCTCAAATACTCCAACGTCACAGGTACAAGCATTCACAGGAAATATATAGGTAACATCACTCCTTAAAACTAAACTGTGTTACACATAAAGTTGTATATAAAAACTCAGGGCACCTGCTTCCATTTTTGTTCCATACTAGTGCTCCTCAAAACCTTTTCTTTTTATGTCCTGTTTTTATAGTATTTACTAAAGCCTTCTGACTATAATTAGGAAAAATGTTCACGTAATTCAATATGGTAGTTCAAAGACTTGTTTTATACAAAATAATTGTCCTAAAAATTTTTTTTTTGGTTTATTTATTCACTTTCCCTCTTCTTCTTCCCACACATGGGTCTTTTACTTAGCCTTTCTTCTCATCAAAGAGTTAGAGAGGAAATCATCATCATTAAACACTTCATTTTTAGTCTATATCCCTCACAGCTTCAGATTTACTCCTTTGAGGATGTGTTTTATTTTAGCCATAAAGGTTTGATGGTAGTTACCAGAGGCTAACTTTAATAAAAGCGACTGAAGAATTTTCTAGTGAATAATTTTCCTTTGGAAATGCTCTGAAGAACAGATCTTTACCAACAGTGTATCAAAATTCGAATAAAGGGCAACAATAAAACTGTAATGACAGTACCAAAATGTCTTCTGCTGGCTATGTAGAAATACAGATTTTTGGGTTTATTTATTTTCATTTCAATTGCTGTATATAACAATGTAGCAAGAAATATGTATTTCTTACAATGTAATATTATAAATTTTCAAAAGTATTTTGAAATTTTCACAATAAAATTATCTTAAATCAAAATAACTTATAGTAACTATATAAATGAATGCAGAGTGCATCCAGACAACACAAAACTGGCTCTTTTTGGAGCTGGTGCAGTGAAACAACACCCAAGCTCCAGCAAGTGTTCAGGCACCAGAACCAGCTTCTGGGGAGTTGCCTGTGCCCTGGAGACAGGATAGCTCACACCTGAGCAATACTCTCTCTAATTACCTTTACTGACCTCACCAACTTGTGTTCATACATTTCCTCTCTTTGTCTCCTTTATTCTTGATGTCTTCATTTGTTGCTCTCAGTCCTTTTCACATTCTTAGCTCTTTCCCTTAGCCTATTTGTCTCTCCTTCCTCCCAGTGCCTCCTCTGTGTCCATTTTGATGGCTGTTGGGAGAGTGACGTGCCCAAACTGTTTTTGGGCACTCGAGCTGTGGGCTGCCCTGTTTCTTGCACAGGAAGCTGGTGGTCACAACTTCCAGCTCACGGCAAGAGCTTTGACAGTCACTGAACAGAGGAGAGTATCGGTACTGGCTCTGAAATAAATTTCTTATTATATAAGGATTTGAGCCTGAGGAAATATAATGATAGCAGGTGGCTTTAACAAAAATTGTTTTGGCATGATATGACTCAAAAGCCCTAGGTCTAGTCACCATTTGCCCTTAATATGCTAGTATATACACCAGGAAGATTTGAGTCAATTAGCAAGCCTCAGTCACAACTGGCTTGGGGAAGTACAGCCTATCCACTTGAGACTCTTCAGATGTGTAACTAATAACAAGTTGTCAGCTTACATTAATTTTTACACATCTTGGCTGCATCAGATATGTACAGGCAAAATCTAGTGTTCAGAGAAATGACATGGAGTTGAGGACTCCACAGGGAACTTAATCAATGCACACATTACATTGATCGCAAGTCATTTTTTCATTGTGATGAGATTTTTCTCCTTGTGTAACTCTTTCAGAATAATGTGTAGGAGAAAAGATAATAGAATGGAAATTGCATCTGCAAAATACAAGAGGCAGTTGGAATATTTTGTGAAATGCTGCTCAGTGAAGTGAAACATCTCTCACAGTACAAGTTCTCTGTCTGAAAGATGCATCCAATATGCAGTACAGAGCCCCATTCAACCTGGCCTTGAACACTTCTAGGGATGGGGCATCCACAACTCCTATGGGCAGACCGTTCCAGTGTCTTACCATCCTCACAGTAAAGATTTTCTCTCTAATAGCTAATCTAAACCTACTGTCTTTCAGTTTGAAGCCATTCCCCCTTGTCCTGTCACTCCACACTCTTGTAAATGATCTCTCTCCATCTTTCTTGTAGGCTCCCTCTAGGTACTGAAAGGCCACAATTAGGATTACTTATGAAAGGCTGGAGTCTGATCTCAGTTACACCTGCATGCCCTGAAATTAATTGATTTGATTTGATTGATGCAAATGGGATCCGAGACTGGTATCATGTTTAACCTGAAGAAAATGTTGCCCTTTTCTGCGATAACATCATATTCTCAAGAGAAATTGTTAAAACTGATTACTTAAAAAAAAATATGTCTTTACAAAATGTACAGAAAATCAAATGTTTGTCTAGAGCCAAACGTTAAAGACATCCACCTGACACCAGGAAGCAGCTATTCTGGATCTCTGTTTTTACACCTGGATTAGGAAGATATGCAGCAGGGTTACATACGGAAAACACTGAGACTGAGGAACACTTTGGTCCTGAATGAATCATGGTGGATCAAGCTGAGGGCATGTGTACTCTTTCAAAACTGGTGGTCCCAGAGCAGATACAATTCTGACAGTTCAGAGAATTTGATCATACATATAGTGCTACCATTTACATTCTCCATGTTTTATCTGCGGAAAATCAAGGCACAGATGAACTCGGTAACTTTGCCTGAAGACACGTGGATAATCTCAAGATACAGGATAGTCTCAGGATAAAGGTTAATTCCTTGCTTAAAATACAGTCGGTTCCAGTATGAGTCAGAAGAGAAGCCTAGACCAAAATACTGTCCACCTAGTTGGCACCATTTTGTGGTCTTCAAAGTCGACTTTATCATCTACAGTTCTCGCATACAGCTTTCTGCAAAGACATATGAGAGTCTCACAAGTGCCAAGTACACCTAACCCAAACGATGAAAAATATCCCCTTACAAAAAAAGAAATTGTTCAGCTCAACATTGATAGCTCTGTTCTTTTATTTTATTTATTTTTATTACATCAAGGACGCAAAACAAATTATTTAGGAGCCCAGTCTCATGCTTCTGATGGCTAAATATGAATACTGCAGTATAACAGAAAAGAAATAACATGGGAAATCCAAAATTTCTTAGTCAGATTTCATACTTGGGCTAAAAATTTAGAAGGATGTTACTAGTTTTGCTAAATTCCATCTCATTGTTGCTTTGCTGTTGGGATCTCAAAAGGTTACTGATTGCACTGAGTAATTCTGCTCTCAATCTAGTTTATTGTAATTTTATTAAGTTTAATAATTTATTCTAATGCTCTCATACAACCATCTGAAAGAGAACAATCAAGCTCTAAATCTTTATGAGGCTAATATATAGCTCCCACTTTAAAAAGAAACATGGCAATTAGTTTTTAATAAGGTCCCATTAATTTAATAAAACTACAGAGTTTTAAGATATGTTTAATATCACAAGCTTGTTCAGACCCCAGTTCTGGTTTTGTTAAGTGATAATCAGGAAAATACACTTTCTACAGGTCTGAATGTTCATATCACTTACTTACGACATTTTGGTATCTTCCATTTTTCTTAAAGAGGTTGCATCATAAAAAAGACCAGGCAGAAAAAGTGGTAAGGAGATAACTCCTTAGTGGAGTGTCTCTGCCTTGCTCACCCAGCAGATTAATGTTTCTTTTAGAGGAAGTGCTACTGGAAATATGAAAGGATTGCCTACCATTTGGGGATGAAGTATTTTAGTACCTGAAAAAATACCTACCAGTTACACCATTAAATAGTAGACAGTCAAATGAGATGTGTAATACAAGTGAAGGCAATCCTGTCTTTCAAAAGACAATGTCGTCTTTCAAAACTTGTAAAACTCTCGTAAATTTAGGGAAGTGGGGAGGAATAATTTAATTTTATTTTGGGGTACTCTGTGTTGACAGGCCTACATTTGGAGAGGGGAAACAGACTTCTCTCATTTTTAAAAGTCCAACCCAGACTGTACAGTTTCCTCCTACTGAGTCATAGTAAATCATGCCAGCAATCATACTGACCATGTCTATCAGTATTTCATGGTGGACTGCATCTACTGCAAAGCAAATTTCAGCTTTACTAGAGGTCCCAAGAGTATATCTCTATACTCCAAGGCCAAGTTAAACCTTCCTGTACTGATAGAAACCATGAAAAGGAGAAAGACTCATCTAAAATGATCAGCATTCACAGCTAAGACAATATTGTGGTCCAGTGACTCGGAAATATTTGAAAAGTGAACCCAAATGACAATGTTTCTGGAGCTGCTTCATGAGTAATAGCATGGTCCCAACACCCTAGTGTTCAGTGGGATGCAGTTTCAGGACAAAATGACATTCACATCTGCAATGGAATGGCCACAGTTTGTCCCTCAACTAATTCATTTGTCATCCTGTGTATGACAATTATTTCAGAGGTACTGTTGAGATCGAGCAGACTTCAGAAGTACCATCTGTATAAAGAGCAAAATCAAAACAAATCTCTGGGGAAAAATACTGCCTGGTTTCTGCTAAAATTTCCAAATGAAAATAAGCATATATGAAATATTTCAATTTCAGATCAATTTGAATAAAAGAGCTTGTATGTAATCCCAGATAATCTTCAGCAACCTGCATTCAGGGCAGAAAACATGTAATGCAAGTCGTGGGGCAAAGGGGACCTAAATAAACATTGCCTACATAATTCTACAGGCCTGGAAAAGATCTTGCAGCTCTTCCAGTACAATACCCTACACTGAGGAAAGACTAAAGATGCCTATAGCTTTCACAGAAGTTGTGTGCCTAACTTGTTTTTAAAAAATCGTCTAGCAAAAAACAACAACAACAAAAAAGCTGCAGCAGCATTAGTCAATATTCTTTCCCATTGTTTCATTGTCCTTGTGGCCAAAAGGCTGTTCCTATTATCCAGCCAAGGCTAGTTAACTTGTCAACAGTGAACAGGGTCAATACAATTCATTCTTGTCAAATCTATCATGTGTTTTTACCACTTTAGTAAGCTACAGGCACTTATAAATTGGTTATCTAACCACTTGTTCCAGAATCATTCCAGGAATTGGTGTTGCACTGAATAATCTATAATTCCCTGTTTGTGGTTTTTGTTTTTTTTTTAAAGGTAGTTATTATACTTCCTTTTCTTGCATAATCTGGGACCTGCCCATGTCCCATGATTTTTCAAAGATAACAGTGAATGTTTTTGAGATTTTTTCATATTTCTTTAAATATGAAAATATTTCTTTAAAGTTGAACATCATCAGGATCTCGTGGTTTCAATTACACTTAGCTTATGCAGACATTTTTAAACTTAATTTATCGCTATTCTGCTTAGGCTCCTATTTTCACATTATATTTAATGTGGTTAAGTATCTGATCGGAAATTAATCCTTTTATGTGAAGACAGTGAACACGTTGGTACTTTGTGAATTACTGTTATGAAACTTTACTTAGCCTTTCTTTTGCTTCTCATATAGTTATTTTCCCTTGCATAATTTTGCCGCCTTTATGTTCCAAAATAATGTTAACACCTTAGCCTCTGAACTTTCTCAATTCCTATTAAACTAATATTTAATTATGTTTCTTATTTCTATTTTCTGAATGACACCTTTTGATTTTAGTTTCTTAGGAAGATCTTGGTGCAGTTATAATGCACTTGGGTCCTAATTTTTTAAGTTATCTCCTATAAGTTTATTACCGTGCATTGGATGTAGCTCCTATCGCAAATTTCTGCTTTTCCTGATGTGCTTTATCTTTTAGATTATGTACTTCGGAAACTTGAGTCACACTTCTTTTTACTGATGTCTAGGCTTCTCTCATTGTACCTTCTAAAATTTAGCTCAATTCTCTTCTAGCTTTAACAACCTCACTGAGGTAGCGATTGCTGGTTTGTGGGTGACTAAATTAGAGGGTTTTGTTACTGATATTCTTAAATTGGAAACAATGATAGAAAACTGAAGTGTCTTTGTTCTTCAGCTGCCAAAGTTAAAATTGCTCACAGACACAGTATATTTATGTATATTGTTCATGTAAAGATTACTGACAGTCTCAGAGGATTTTTGAAACATTCAAGAAACTCTGCTTTGAATATCAAAAGGCAATTTAGATTCTGGCATAGATCGAGTAATGTGTCCTATGTTGTCAGATCTTACCTGGATATTATTCACTATTGCAGGGAGTCCTCCAGGGTAAAAAGAGCTCCTTGGATCTCTTGCCATATGCACATCACAAACTCATCCCAGTCATGAGCAATGTCCATGAGATACAGCGAAAAAGAGATAGAGGAAAAAGAGGTTCCACAGGGACAGTGTAGTTAAGTCTGGCTTATGTTCATGAAATCATGTAGAAATTAAATAAAATAAAATGGAAAAAAACCTCCACAAAAAAATTTCCAGATGCTGCTATTATTCAGAGAAGGAAGTAGAATTGACAAAGAAAAAAGCCTGAACTCTAGTTGTGTGAGCAGATAAACGTCAGAAATATGCCAGTGCTACTCCATGAGGCAGTCAGTGATGACAACTTTTTCTCAGCAATAAAAGGCTTCAAAACCTTACAGCCAAAATCAGCATTTCTGGCAGCCTGGAAAGGTCAGCTGGCATCAAATCTTCACTGATCAATGAGGGTCCTTTCTGGTTACTACAGCACTCAGCTCAACTTTAAGGGCTGGCTTTGTATGTCAGTTTTTGGAGAGCCTTTCAGCGTGAATATTACAGAAAAGCGCTTGTCACAGCTGAGAGCATGGCCTTTTGAAAGGATTCAGGGAGCTAGACTAAAATGGTCCATTACGGCAGCATTTCCACAGGCTAATGTATGCTCAAGGACATTAGTCTCCCCAGTTTTCCTGTGCGGTCAGTGCAGAGAGAAAGGCTTTCTGAAGTTCTAAACTGTCCTCTAGAGGAATATATTTCTTTTCAACCTAAGCAGATGGCAGCAGGCTACAGCCTGCGAGTTCTTGTGTGAAAATGCAATAGTCACAGCAACTAATATCATCATCTATTTGAAGACAGAGACATTTTATATTGATAAATACCTACATGTGAAAGTACTTTCTCTTTGAAGTACAATGCATGCTTACTGTACTTCATAAAAACATTCAAAAAAACATCTTAATATAATATGGGCTACTGTGATGCTTCCTGTCCCAAGAAATCAAAATGTTTTGCAGATGCTCATTAATTAAACTCCACAAAAATGGTCAAAATCAGATTTTAAAGCTTACATTATTAAAATAAAATTAACACATTATTCCACAGTGGTTCTCAGTAGTCATAAATACTAGCTTACAGTTTCCTAGACATGCATTAAACTCCTATTTCAAGTCCTATAAGCCTGGTCAAACTCTCTCATAAGCTCTGGGAAAGAGAAGCATTTCTTATCAAAAAGATAAGGCTAATCCTACTTTGCTCTATATGAGTGTATTGCAATACCTGAAATGTGGCATCCGTCCATTCTGTTGACAGCATGCAGTTGGTCTAGAAGTGCTGTTTTTTCTGGCCTCCAAGTTCCCAGACCTGCTGTTTAGGGAACCTTACACATCAGCCCTCATGTTTTATATTTAGTCTCCAGAGATGTCCTTGCGTTTCCCCCGTGTTACTGTGTCAGTTCTCCTCCCACTGCAAGGGTGAAATATTAATCGGCAAAGCCGACAGCAGCAAACATACCCTGATGCAATGTCACATCCTTTAGCAAATACATCTTTAAAGAAGAAAATGTTACATTCTGTCTTTAGGGCACAATTAAGTAGTTACTTGACTTTCTGCAGAGGAAAAATAAAAATCCTAAACACCCCTACTTCAGTGACGATATTTCAGAATCTTACAAGTGATGACTTGGAGACAGTAAGACAATCTACCCAAACCCACAAAAACTTCAAGAAATTCCCAGGTCATTAGTCCTTCTGCCACCCAGTCCAACTATCCACTGTCTCTTAGGGAAATCACGGATTAATATTACTATGGTTTACCCACTGTGAGCTCATGACATGATGACAATTAAAGATAACCAGAAAGTACTTTTCTGTCCATGGTAAGGTCTTCTCATTTCTGGGATGAATGATCTACATCTGCATTATTGAGACAACAGTTCTCTATGCAGGAGGAAATTACTAAAACAGTATGAAAATTTAATATATTCAAAAGCCTGAGCCCCTGCCAAGATTTTGGGTACTGCTTTTGTTCTTCAGTTTTAACTTTTGATTCCTGTACATTATTTTATCACCTTTAACTCAAAGAGTAGTATCTTTCTCCTGGAAAAAAATTCCTTCTGTAACAAATTGCAGCTTGTGCTCTCCATAGGAGAAGTTCATTGCTTCTGGGCAGAAGGAAAACAGCACTGCCTCTGAGCCCCAGTCCTCAGTCTGCCTTTTGAACACAGTTTTGTTAAGAAAAAGGGCCCCCCTCACACATGTCATCACTATGAAATGAATGTGGCATAATATAGTAGGTGAAATATTGACACAGGTAATGAAAGCTAGTCTAGTCCTTGAGTCCTTACAGCAGATAAGCACAAATTTTGCAAGTTATACCTTACCGAGCAGGAGAGTTGCAGGAAATATCCCCATAACTCAGGATAACTCTGGATAGGGAGATATTTACTTGTATTTTTGAAGAATAGGAAAATGGCAGAATAATGACAGGATAGCTTTATAACAGTAGCAACAATAATAACAGCATGTCTAAATATGTTTTTAAAATGGGAAATGATATACAGGACAGCGCACTCAACAAATCAGCTTATCTCCACAGAACATATGGATCACAGAGTGCATTCACTGCAACATGATCATTTTGCTTAAACTACATGCAGTGATTATCCACGCTTGAAAATAAAAACGGGAGGGGATACACATGCATTGACAAATAGAGGAACTATCTTTTTACTATATGGATAAAAAGTGAAGAGATAAAAGAAAGTTTTCTCATCCCCAAATTACAAAACAACTGATAGGGTTGCAACAACAAATGTCATTCACTCGCACTCATGAAAGTAGTTTAAAAAATAGGATTTGAAATTATATCAGGCAATAGCTCAAGTATATTAACTTCTGCTTTAAAAAGAAGGTCAGAGAAGCAAGTATACTCTCTGCTCTTTTGCAAAACATCTTCTTCAGCAGGATCCAGCCTTGATTGACATATCTGAGTGTTAGTAGCAGTAGTAATACCATACCAACCACTGTTCCCTATGACTTAAATCAGAAGGAATCTCAGTTCTGATACTAAAACCAAGGTGAAAAGCTTTGTTTCCTATCGACTGATGCTTAGGCAATGGTGAACTGCCTAAGGCCCAAGGTTTTATTTTTTCTAAATACTCTGGTGAAAAATATAACAAATCCAATGTCTTTCAGTGATTCTGATGTCAGGTAAAAAGAGCAAAGAGGACAAAAGTCAGATGTAATCCAGTCTGAGGCTCTATCTAGTGCTATAAACCCTTTTGCTCCAAAAGCAAAAGGCTAATTGAGTTGCTCCAGGCAACAGCAGTGCTTATCACAGCTAATTTATATTGCGGTCTTTTACTGCCTACATCACCTCAGCTACCAGGGAAAGTGCTTGAAGTCGTTTCATTTCCGTGAAAGGACATTTTGTCTTACGCAAAGGGCAGCATTTTTATTTGCTGATGTTCTGTACTTTGCAGCCAGAGCACATAATAGAGCCTCCACCCCCTCTGGAGAGGGTGTCTAAAGTTTCTTTGGATTTGGTGAGCATTTTGGTTTTAGGGCCATTAACCCTTGAGGACAGAAATTGGCAGTGTACCATATTAGTCAGCTCTCAAGCAAACGTTCATTCCCCCTCCACCACTCGTCCCCTCTCCTGACATCCCTATCAGGCACATATGCTGTAGCAGCCTATTATGTTCCATGCATAGTTCAAAAGTGCAAATAAAAGCACTGAATTTAAAATGGGATGTGTGGTAAGGCCTAAATGAGGATTTCAATTGAGTTAGTTGATTGAGCTAATCTGATTAAAGAAAACATCTTCCCAATTGTCTAGGAAAGGTCTGCATAATGCAATTTGGCTCTAGCTTGCCAAGGAAATACTTACAGTTGATCCCGGACAGTCACGAGAAATATTCATATAGACTGCACAGCCCCTCTGTATACCAGAGTTACTTTATGCTAACAGAATTGTTTCACATCAGTGATGGTTTCTAAATCAATTTAGCTAAGTTGATGCCAAATTTGCATGAATAATCTTTCTCATTTAAAAAAATTTAAAACATGCCATTTTGAATTATTCAAATGAGACAGAAAATATCAGTTAAATTAAAACAACCCACAGGTCTATGGCTGAATAACCTCAAAGAAAACACTTCAATTCACAACTAACTTTTCCTAATATCTCAGTGATGTCAAAAACTGATTATATCATTCTTGACCCTCCTCTCCTTTCCTACTAAATGTAGACTTCATTAGGAGAAATAAATGAGAAAATATTATTCCAGTTAATTAAGTTATTCCGAAAAGGAAAGAAATATAGCTTCATACAAGGAAAAAAATCCACTTAAAATCAGAGCATAAACTAGTAATTCACAAGAAAAACACTTTCTCCACTGCATCTGCTCAATTATTTAATATTAATATTTGAGATTTCTGTAGGTAAAGAAGAGAAGTATGGTCCTTTTATCTGTGATTTGACCTCTTCAGCGAGTTTGGGATCTCTCCTATTCAGAAACAGATATTAATACTCTAACACTTTGATTTTTTTGTGTGGATCAATTTCATAGCTTTATTGCTGTCAGAGCCCTGTTAACATCCAGACCCTACAAAATACCCATGAAATCTGTATTTAGGTGTTATGTGTTTGGTTTTTTTTTAATTTTTGTCATGTACTCACTGAAGAGCTGAGATATTAGCCTTTGGCTCACAATATTTCTTGGCCTTCTTGCCCTCAACCTTAAACTTCTACTTTTATTCATGTCTGAGCCCTACTGGGCAAATAGAAAAAAAAGGAACAGAAGAAAAATTCCTTAAATATGCACTCTCTTTCTCTACATATTTAATGATCAAAGTAATGTTTACCAAAGAAGCAAAAAGAAAGTCAGTAAAATCTAAATTGCTCAATCTGTAAATGAAACATGTATCCTGTCTTCTCAAAAGCTACTACGTGCCAATGCCAGCTCTCATTTAGAAGTATTTGTTTTAATTAATCAATTCAAATAATCCCTTACAGCAACTTTGCAGTACATCCAGAGGTCATCTTCAGGAAGCTGGTTCTTACACAGTGCACAAGGAAGCAGGAGGCTGTGAAAGGTCCCAACTCTTGCCATAGCCAAATGGTGACAATTCAAGCTTGCAGGAGAGAATAGAAGTGTGTGCTGGGTGGGTCAGCTAGTGGCTGTAGTCCACAGGGGACTGTCACGGCTGCATTACTTTAGGGATGACCACAATTGTATGATTTGGCCCATAATGGCTGGTTTATTCTCAACCAGTTCAGAGACATGAGACGTTATTAGGAATAAGCTGTAGACAAGGTATAAAAGTACTCTGAAGGAGGTTGATTTATCCTAGTAGGAAGAAATTATCTTGTGCAAACCTAAATTAAAGTTTATGGCTTAATCACAACTTGGCCCTAGGGTTTTGCTTGTTCAGAAGAACAAGCTATATAAACTGTTAGTTCTTTGACACTGTCAAGAATTAGAAGTTCTCAGACATCTGTTTTTTTGAAGAAGTGATGCTAAGGAAATAGATACATTACTATCTGGAGCACCATTTGCCCAACAAGCAGGGGGTAAACATCTGAGCTTAAAGGACATGGTGCTGGCTGTCAGAACCCACTGCAGATGTCAGGCTGATATCAGGAAAGCACTTCAGTTCACCCTCAGCTTCCAGCTTGGATGGCAGCTGTTCAGTGCATTTGAGGGGCAGTCAGACATGGTATCTGTTCATCGTGAGGTGGTCACAGTCAGACATTTGACCTTATTGAGGTCAGAAGCGATGACCAGCAAGCAACCTACCCTCTCTCCTGCCACTACAGGTGGGGAACAGGGGGATAATGTGGTTGCACAGCTGCTGTTGCTCCCCTCAGGACTGGCCTGAGAGGTTTCATACTGGCTTCACATGACTCCTTCACAAAGGCTAATGCCTCGCAGGTGTGTGAAGTACTGGAAACACAAAGAGGCAAGGACATGGTCTGCCAGAGCTGTCTGTAGCCATTACCCTTATTTTTGATCCATGAGACAGCTGGAATCAATGTAACAGTCCTTTGAGCAAGAGAAAAGTTGCTCAGTACTGTTACAGTGGTGGAGGACATATATCCATAGGAGCTCCCCAAAAAGACACAGCATTAAGCTATAGCTTAGAGCTCTGCCTATGACCTGTGTGGCATGGTCTCAGGCACTGAAAAGAACACAAGGGAAAGCAAAACCACTTGGGGTTATTGGAGCAGCATGGGGAATATCTCACTCCAGGCATCTTGCAGAGGCAGCGAGTGACCCCACACCCAGTCAGACTTCTTGCCAGTAGCTTGGTACCTTTGCCATACTGCAACCCCCTTTTAAGACCATGTCTGGATTGGTACCAGAGCACTCAACACCTCAGAACTGAGCTCCCTCTGCATTAAAAATATCATTCATATTTTTTGTAGTTGATGGAAACAACAATGAGAAATCCAGGACACAGGCTATCAGATAAGACATGGTGGTAGGGCAGGACTACCAACAAAGCCTTTCTAGGAAGGCAGATGACACCAGAGCTGCAGGTGTGGCATCCAGGCAGCCCCTCTTGCCCATGCAACCGCCCAGAGTGCTGCAAAGCCATGGAGCTGGATGGCAGCTCCAGCTCCCTGCTCACAGCCCTGATGGGGCTTACATTGCGACAGGAAGAAAGGAATAGATGAGCTGCATTGGCTTTCCACAGCTTTCCAAGAAAAGAGAGGACTGGGTCTATAGATTTGTGGTGTCAGTGCTATATGATAAATATTCAGTAGTGACTTTAAAAATCTTTATTAAACTTGCACCTACTGAATGAGGCTATGATAATGTAAAGCAGCAGAAAAACAAGCCAACATCTCTTTCAAAAGCTTTGGGTTTACCACCTTGTTCATAATCACAGTTACAACTGCAACTACTTTGAAGGAGTCAGTAAAATACGGCCAGTTAATAGTCACAGTGAATATCTGCTGTTTAGATCAATGGTCAGCTTCTCTAGTCATTTGTCAGAATTACTCTTATCCCACAAATCCCCACACTTTTGCTAAAGGACAGCAGCCCTGTGGAAAAAAGGCTGAAGGATCTCTATCTTTTTTTATTAGGACTTCCATACACACTTTTAAAATGCTCAGTGAGTGTCACTGCCCAGCAGTGTGAACAGCCATGAAGTCCACCTGCTCAGCTGTAGTTGCTAAGGAGAAGCCACACTGACAACAGCCTATTTTCTTTTTCAGCCCACTTTGGAACTGACCATCAGTGCTCTTGTGTAAACATCAAAATCTGTGTCAATTAACCTCATGCATGTCAACAGATCATAACATCTGCCCAGTGCTGTAACTGATCTGTACAACTTTCCACAGAGTATTTGTGTCTTCATTTCCCACTCTGCCTCACCATCATTTCAGTCCTTTGGCCCTGGGTCCCCGATCATCTCCTTGTACAACACAGAAGACACTCATGCATCACATGTGTGGCACGACAGCAGATTGTGTAGCTTGGTTAAATCTTTTATAAAAAAATTCTTTGAGAAGAAGACAATGCCAAATCTTTGCCTCACTGACAGATGACCCAACCCTATCACTGATTTTAGCAAAAACAATCACTGATTTTTCACCATACCTTATATATAAAAATATGGATTCTGGATTACTGCATATGCACAGACAAAAGAGGGAAAGGGCTTTATGAAAGGACACTAACCTGCTTGATATCAGAAGCTATTTTTAAATTTACACAATAAAAGATACAAACTCCTAGTCATCTTCCTCTCTTAAATATTTATTATTCTCTACCTGGAAAAACAATTTTGATTTTCCACTTCCCTGAATATCTTTGTTAAAATCTCCAGCAGTCTGCTAATTCCACATACCTTGTACACAACACAGAAATGCTGTTTCCTGAGCTAATCTGTTTGTCAGATAGCTTGTTTTCAAACAATTAGCTACATCAGGATTTCTCCATAGCAAATCAATTGCTAATAGCTTTGGCTTAGCCAGATATGAGCTTTAGCATGATGATACACTTCTCAAAAGAAATCACAAAAAATGGCCAGTAGCTGTTACAGTAAGCTTCTCAAAAATAAGTTACAGTTGCCATACCATGTAGCCCTTTGATTCTCATTTTGTTTATCCTTTACCCTGTCAGTATATTCCCCCAAAATAGAGTGAGACAGACATGCTCCATTTACTTGTCTTTGGTAAATTGTAATTCCTTGAAAAACCTCTTTGAAGTTGCTGCTTATCAATGTGAGGAAGACTGGCAAGTCTAGCCCAGTCCCAGTGTAAGCAAGCTTAAATTAAAAAAGGCAAATAAAACAGAAAGAGCAAATAAAACCATATGCTTATGACAATAACCCAACACTTCATGCAACCTATATTGCACAACCAGTCCAGGTCAGTCTTACAAGATTTATAAACTTTAACCATGCTACATTTGGGTAAGGAAGAAAGCAGTACTCATAAGACAAGTGCCAAGCCTAGGCAAAAGCTGTGTTTTCTGAATTTACAGCATGTAAAGTCTTCTATACTTTCCATGAGTTTGTCCAAATACTGTATTTCCTCTTTTAAGAAAAAACTTTAGGAAACAAATTTATTAAGGCTGCAGGAACCACATGCCACTGAAAAAAATAATTGAAATACTTCCCCTATTTCATGAAGTGATCTCTGAAGAGAAGCCACCCACCTCTAAGATTAAATGGGAGCCATGGTAATGGTGGCAGATTTGTGCACCACATGTGACACCAAGCATACAGTATGCAGTGGTGGTTAAGAAAACTGGTTAGAATCAATCCAGTTACCACAGCTTAATTAGTACTCTAATTACTCCTGATTAGTATGAGTCCCCACGATGGACAATTTTAATTCTTTGACTAAGGCAACTGCAAAAGTAGTGTGTTAACTTTTACCTGTTTTCATTTTGTGAAATATTTATAAACAAATACAAGCACTTGACTTCTCACAAGTAATCTCATGACTAAGTTTTGCATAAAATTATTACAATAGCCCTCATGTAATGTTTTCAAGCAATTACTTGCAAATACACTATCAGTTGAAGGCCATAAACATTTACCCAGTGCTGCTAGCCATTCCAGTGGCAAATTTAATTTTTTGTGCTGATCAGTCCAAGAAAAGTCATGACTTTTATCCCCTAGTAATTTTATGTAAAGGTTTCATGAGCCCGTGAAAGAAATTGCAGGAAGTCTGGACATTTTTCTCAGTAGCCATGTGAATTTGCTTCTGTGCTCACTGTAGAAGAACTGATTTATAAGCACGACCAAGAGCGTTGCATGGGGGGAAGCCTTTGCCTTTGCAGGTCAGTTATATGCACTGAAACCATCATTAAACATACACAAGAAATTTCTATGTATGGACCAGAAGGTAAAACTAAGGCTATGCATGCACTAAAAGCATTCACATTAATGCCATGCTGTTTGCTTTTCCTAAACAAGGTATCAATGTTGCGTGGCCCTGCACTCAGAGAGGAGACGCAGTTCAAGGACTGACAATACATAAATTTTTTAAAACATTTTCTCTCTTTTTATTTGTTTTTCCTGATGGTTGCTACAAGCAGAGGAGGTATTCAGAAAAGTAACTGCACAATACAAACACAGGCAGCAAACTAAGTTGGTGGCATGAAAGGTGTATCTGAGAACACAGAGTTGACAGAATCAGAGTCGGATTTTGTTCGAGTAGTTTTTAAGATACTCTCAGTAATGATGCTGTCATTAGGAAACAGTTTTACTTTCCCATTCTGACTGTGTTTTGGTTCATGCACAGGTTCCAGAAAAGCTACCCGTTTACCAGTGCTAGCCTTCTTCTCGTCTGCTGGCATTGTAGAATTCAGCTCTTGCGGTATTGTAGAATTCAGTATGGAAGAGTGGGCACTGCTTTGGTTCAGCTTCCTCTTCTTCTTTTTCGCCTTACATTGACATGGGCAGGGAGTCAGATAGAGATACAGCAATACTAAAATAATACTGGCCACACAGGCAGCAAGGGTGGTAAAAGCTGTATTAAATGCTTCATGAGCATGGGACCTGTTCATTGTGAAATTGCTAACATTTATTCTAACCTCTACGGTTTCATTTAATAATCTTTTCTTATTTATTGCGATGCAGGAATACAGCCCTGAGTTCTCTAGCTGGGCATCTGTTATCTCCAGGCTGCCGTTAGGAAACACCTTAAAGTTATTGGTCTCCCTGTCTGGCTCCAGCAATCTATTGTCTGGACTAATCCAAACAAAGTGTGTGCCCACATCACTGATTCTGCTGTCACAGTGTACAATCAGCCTGTCACCAACTTGGGCATCATGAATAAACCCAAAGGCTTGGAAAGAGCTGTTGACAGTGCTTTCAGAGCAATTCAGAAAGTTGTCGAGCAGCAAAGGCAGTTTATTGTGACCTCCTGGGTCTGATTGCAACAAACAGCTGTACTCATTTTTGAAGTCCACCACTGAGCTGAACTGCCTTTGATACCAGAAGATTAGCATGGAGTACAGGACACAGTCACAATAAAATGGGTTGCCGTGAAGATAAATTCCACTAAGTTGTTTAGCTGGCACTGAACTCAAGCGCTGAATAGGCATCAACCGGATGTGATTAAAGGAAACATCCAGCAATACAAGGTCTGTCAGTTTATGTTTTCCAACATATAAGTCCAGTGGGAAATTTGAGAGCAAGTTGTAGCTTAAGTATAGTTTCTGTAAATTGTACAATCCTCCAAACGCTAAAGAGTCAATCTGTGTTATCTGATTGTTGTACAGCAGGAGAACCTCCAGTGCCTTTAGCTCCTGAAACACAGGGCTGCCCAGTGTCTTCAGGCTGTTGGATGACAAGTCTAGGTACTTCAGATTTGGAGTTGTAGAAAAGCTTCCAGTGACAATGCTGCTAATGCTATTATGATTGACTATTAAAGTGTTCAGTTTCTCAAATAACACTGGGACCCATTCAGGCTCCAAAAGCCCAATTCTGTTATAACTCAGATCCAGCCTTTTTATACATTTATAAAGATTTCCTGGCACTCGACTGAGGTTCTTATTGGTGCAGCTTATGATATCACTGGCACAGATGCAGGCTGTTGGACACATCCCTGGGGCACTGCCACAAATGCTTACTGTGAAGACCAAGAGGCATGCGAGTCCTTTGCAGTTCACTTTAAAAACTCCAAGTTGAGTAGGAATTGTCCGCCTGTTTAAAGACATTGTCACTGTCTCTTAGCTGTCTCCCAGAGCTCCTTCCCACAGATTATACGTGCAGTTAGTTTTGCACCAGTTGCTGTCAAAAGAGGGATACAGAGGTACAGCATGTTAACATTTATCATTCATACCCTGATTGATTTCTTACACATGTCTTTTGAAAAATACAGGGAATTAATCCTTAGTGTTTCACATAATTAATTGTAAAATATAATTCTTAGGTGATGTAAGCATAACATTGTCTTTATATAAACATGAAATTCTACATTCATGTGTAAAAATATACACTATAGATGCAGTATTTTTTGTCTTCAAAAAGAATGCAACTATTCTTCAGTCTTGGATCAAGTAATGCAATTTCTGACAGTTCATTAAAAAAAAAATCAAAAATGTTCCTCTGTGGAACATGACTTGGTAATGGTATCCCCTACCTGTTTCCAAACCAGCACAGACAGAAAATTCCCAGTACAGGAAAGAAAAAGCCTCATCTAAAAATGTTATTTTCTTGTCTAGTGGGAAGCAGTTATAATGTGTTTCTTTATGATCAGAAAATGTCACACATTTTCAAGAAAATTTTCTCAGACTTCTTAGCTTTAAATGTCATACAAATTTTTTTTTAATTCAGTAACTTACAGTTAAGGTATCAGCCTATTTTTAAAGATGTTCAATTAGAATATTTTGTATTCTCCATTTTGCTATTTGGCTACTTCTACCTTTGCCAATAAGTGTTGAGGCAGAAATCTTCTATGCCTGGTGCACACTTCAGACACAAGTTTTGGGAACTTTAAGTAAGAATGAGTCAGCTGTTTCTCAAAACTTAGTAAAGGAAAAAAATATTTTGCTCATATGTAAATAGTAAGAAAAAACCCAACCATACTCTTTTCTGAGACTATTTTAGAGTCACCGTGGTTTGAAGCAGGGACATAACATTTGGCACAGTAGTGATTCTGTGCTAAGGGACATGCTTTTTGCCATCTTCTAAGAAAATGTACACATACCAGCAGAGTAATGTTCTCTCTTGTTCTCCCTGGATACCTGTTACGAGTTTGCCAGTAAATTCACAGGTAAGTTCATCTGCATTGATTATTGTCACCCCTTCAGAGCTCAAACATGGTATTCAGCTCCCACGTACCCTCATATTCATTTCTCCAATCTCACCCACCTGTTGGAGCAGTATCTGAGCAGGACGAACCCTGTTATGCCTGCTCTGAGCTGCTGATAGTGGCTGTGGCCAGGAGCTGGGAGGCTTCCTGTGAACAGTGGGGGGAGGAGAAAAAAGCATCCTCAGATGGAAAGTGAAACTGTATTCTCTGATGATGCAAGATGGATGAAGAAAACACGAGTCTTGAGGACAAAAACATTAAAATCAAGACCTAAATGGTGGAGGGAAGCAGGGCAGAGAGACAGTCAAAGAAAGTGAGAGAAAAGAAGGGTAAGAGATACATAGGGAAGGTAGTGCAAAACCAGGGGAGGTGGATGCTAATGGAGCATCATCACTGTTACTAACGAAGTAACTGAGGAGGAGGTAGTTTGAGGATGCAGAAGTCAGTCAAGGCTTATGAGACTGGAAAAGCAGATGAAGAGGGTGTAAAGAGGACTAAGCAGAAGAGAGGCAAGAGATTCAGGAGGTGAACCTTAGACCACACTTCTCCAGAGAATTTATATCTGCTACTTATGAACCTAAAATTACCTATGCAATTTATTAATACGTGCAAAATGCAAACATTTCCACTCCCCCTCAGTTCTTTATTTCCCTTGCCTCTAACCCTCTGCCAATCTGGCAGGCTGCTCAGTAGCTGGCAGGCTACTCTTAAGTCAAGTGGTAGAAGATGTGCTATGAAACTAAAGAGCTGAACCTTCTAATGACCCATCAAAAGAAGAAATATGAAGGCAGCAGGATGGGAGAATTCACCTTTCACAACAATTTATATATACATTGGCATTAGATGTTTGCATTCCCAAAAAAACACCAAGAGAATGGCAAGACTGCCAAGTCAAGTGCTCAGAAATTAAGGTGTCGAAATTAAGGTTTCCTTGCCATTTTTGATTTTTATATACAGTCTTTGGTTATGTGATAGTTTTAGTCTAAGCCTTCCTCGGTGATCAGTTTGTAACCAAGGAAGTGGCCATGTTCCCAGTATTCCATATGATTTTTATGCAAGCCAGGGTATAAATAAGAAGGAGAGAAAACCCTTTTCCCTCTTCCCTTCTGGTGGATCTAAAGGTACAGGTTCTCTGCTGTTGGTCCTGCTCATGTGGGGGAGTCAGGCCTAGTGAGCCCTTGTAGGCTGCGGGAGCTGGAGGGTGCTGGCGGTCGTTTGGCGCGATTCTGCTATTTCAAGGAGAGTAGTAAGATTTTCTTTTGCTAGTTCTTTATTGATTGTTATCGTGCATACCTGCTTCTGGTTTCTTTTGTGGTTTTGCCCCTTTTCCCCTTCCCTTCCCCTTTTTGGGGGGTTGTTTGGGGTTCTCTTTTTATATGTACATAGTATTGTAACTGTATATAACTGTGATATATGTAAATATACATATTTTGATATAGCTCTGTTAGTTTCGGATCTTTCAGTTTCTATAGTTTTTTTCCTTTGCCCAAAGGGGAGGGGGAGGTTTTTGCTGTAGTCTGGGGGAATTTGGAGGGAAGCCAACTCCAAATGGCTACAGGTTACACGATTGCTAAATTTTCCTCCAAAACCTTTCCTCACACTGTGCACAGGTTTTGAGGAAGAACAGGAAAAGAAAGGGTGATCACATTAGGAGCTCAGTAAATGCCTATATCTGAGAACTGGAGCATGTCCTAGCCTCTGCCACAAAATTCCTGTGAGCTCAGGCAAATTATGTAAACTGGTGACTGTTAGAAAGTAATGAACACATTAAAAGCACCAGCTTGGAACTTAGAAAATAAGGAACCTCTGTGTGTTAAGTTTGGAAAGGACTCATCTGAGATGCGAGTCAGAATGAATGACTCTAGCTGGCACTTCTGACTGCAAAGGCTTCTCCTTGCTTCCCTCTCTATACAAGGGATATAGCAACGTGATCTTAGCTATAGAAATATTGTAAAAATAAACCGATTGGTTTAAATGAAAGCTTAATATCAAGATTCATAAACTCTTCTAGGCTTTTACAGCCTACTGAAGCTTCTAACTGCATGGGGCTTTCAATGGGAAGCTGGGAACCCAGACGAATGTTTTTTTTTTAACAAGTCATTTAGTTAGTCTACTGTATGAAGCAAGGCATCTGAAAACGACATACCATAAAACCATGTGCGTGAAGACTGAATTATAAAGTATCCACACAATGGGAGATGTACTGCTGTTGCATAGGTTGCCTTCCCACTAACATTTGAATGCCTGATTCTGCAAGCTATGCAGCGTAACTTTTAATGTAACTGCACTTGGAACAAGATGAACAGCACTTTCAAAAATCAGTTCCCATGTTGAATATAACTGCGATCCTAGAGATACTCCCAATGGGATATACTAGGTCAATGCTCAGGTTTGGAAGGGTTACCAAGTTTAATACACTAGATAACCTTGCATGTTTGCTTCTGACCATGCCTACAACTATCCCTGAGCTAGTCCGCAACCAAATCCCACGGGCAGATCAGTGGGTACTATAAATCAACATAATACCTTTGAGTTCTAGGGAGCAAAAAAAGCTTGCAAGGGCTGAAAACTGGGTTGTCCACTTTCAAAGCTTGTTTAAGTTGAAAAATGAAAACTGTTTCAGATAACTTGCCTTGCCTGGAAGGGCAAATCCAAATTACAGACACCCTAAACATATCACAGGACACACAAGACGATTTGGAGATTACACTGAAGAGCAGAAGCATTCCTTGCCATGCCCAACTCACAGTGCAGTGCATACATTCCCAACAGGGAACTCCCCTTTTGGAGAGTAGGACTTTTGAGTTGCAACTTGCTCTTCAACCTGTGTTCCCCAAACCTTCGACACAGGTTACCTAGGATGGTCTGCAAAGCCAAGCATGATCAACATAAATATTTATAACCTATGTGGTCATTTGAACTTACTCAAAATAACTGCATAAGTATTTCTAGGTAGTAACGTGCATGTGTTAAGTGGAAAGGAAGAATAAAGCCTACAATTAGCCCTATATTGAAAAGTGGCATTTTGTTTCACCCCAGTCACATTACTTCAGGTCTTAGAAAAGTCCTATTTTACAAATTTCAATATTGCATATTTTCTCAAGAGAGATACTGCTATTGAAGACTATCAGCTAACATTTGTCAACAGACTCTGGCAAAGTACTTCACCATTCTTTCTGAATGAGCTAGGTAAATAGTTTTTTGATTTATAGTAAAGTAAAGGGCATGGTTGGGATTTTTGTTCTTGAATTCTTTTCAAAGAAATAATTTCTTTGTGGTGCTAAAGTGTGCCAAAAACTGCCAAAAACACAGTAGTCTCTGAGATAAATCATCTGTGCAATAATGGTACACATGCCTCTTAACTGTTCAAGAAGAAATGCAGGACATATCCTGCTATCATAGGGAAGATCTTCTGTAGTCAGGAACAGGTAATGTGTGTGTTATTGGGTTTTGTGGTTTTTTTTCCTTTTTTTTTTTTTTTTTTTTTGCTTATTTCTGGGTTGGTTTTGGTTTTGTTTTGTTTGGTTCTTTTTAAAGTAATGAGCATCTAGAGCTGCTTATGGAAAAGGGGAACACCAGGCAACATACAGCCTCACCATTAGTTATCACTAGAAGATCAACTAATGTCCTAGACACTCATTTCCCTTTTCTCTGGGATCTCTCTCCCACTAATGCAACATTAATAATCTCTCCACCAACTTTCTCATCTCCTGCAAGTACCTTCAGGCTTATTGCTGTTTCTTCCAGGGGACCTGTACACCAAACTATCTCTCCCAGTTCATTTGAGACTTTGCTAAAAAAAATCCTTATGTGGCCCATCTCTTAATTTAAGCAGTGAATTGGACTGAAGTCCTTTTGAAAATACTACCGCTAGTCTTTTCATCATAAAAAAATTTGGTTTGATAGATGCTATTCCTACTGTAAAGTATTTTCCTGGTGATGTAAATAGTCCCACATCTGGCTGGTACATCCTGCAGAGTGAAAATGAAAACATTTGCACACAACCTCACTGTACCACTGCAGGAACAGTAGCCTCTAGAGAGCGCAAACACTAGAAAATACTACAGATCTCAGTTCACCCTCCAGAAGGTTCACACCATTTCTATATCCTCTACCTCCTTCCTTGCACCACATCTATGACTGTCTTCTCTTGAGTCTCGCCCCAGTCTCATCAGCACACAAATCACTCATACATCTTTGCACCTTCTCACTGACTTCCAGTGTCTACATAGGTGCTCTCCCACTATACCAGTCTACATATCAGATGAATCAGGGCTGTATTAGTTAAATATAATACATGAAATGAAACAGTAGTGGTTCAGATGTTAACATTTTCTCATAGCTCTATTATTTTTTTCTGGCATGACATTTGACAAAGCTTTCCTCATGAACTCAGAAGAAAAAGTGCTTTTTAGAATGGGGGTTTATTAATTTATAACAAAAATACTATACAAGTACAATTATTCATGTTTTTAATCCTAATTTTGAAAATCCTGCTTAAGTACATGACACAGCCATTAATTACAAACAGACTAGTGGCATCCGATGCAATTAATCTTTCAAAAAGTTACACTTATAAGGAAGGTCTGCATAAGATTCCATTCCTTGTGTGTGTGGGGGGGAGATACTGTCAGAGGAAATATTCCTACAACGGCCATCTCACTTCAGTCTCCAGGTTCTACTCTGCTTTTATCACTCCTGAGTGTAAAAGGAATTCTCTGCATCAAATCCTCCTGACAGCTGTGCTCAGCATTTCTGACTGAGCAGATCTGGATTACTCAACCATCATAATCCACGAGATTTAGTGACATGACGGATTGGACAGCAAAGACTGTTGGTGAGCTACATCTGGGAGATGTCTTGATACACTGGACTAAATCCCTGAACTGGGCTAAATTGTGTTTGGTGCAGGAACTAACAGTGATGAAAAAATGGTTTATATCATATTTGCAGCAAGCTGATCCCGAGGTCAGCCTGGCAAATGGAGTGGTCTCTCTGGCCAGCATCTGGCCAGACCTCAATCATGCTGAATTAGAGATTAATTTGTCCGAGTAACCTTAGCCAGATAAAACTATCATTTCTTTGAAGAGAGATTTTCTCTTTCTTTTTTTTTTTTTTTTAAGCCCACGATAATTCACTTGGCTTAAAGAAAACTGAGATAGAGATGAGCAACCGGGTGACGTACAGAGCCTCAGTCGGAATAATCAACAGTCTCTTTACGGCAGTACCAGCTACATAAAGTCAACACTTATCCCTCTGAGGGAGAACAAGGGAAATAAATATGCATCAGTGAAACAATAAATTCACCCTTTTTGTCATGTTATTTTGTAAATCAAGCTGCAACCAAGCTTAAACCTTGCAAATTACTTCAGTTGCTAAGGAGATCAGCAAATAATTAAGAAAAAACGCAATGATAAGCGGCAGTGCCTCTTACAGTATCGGTAACCAGTCTCCAAGCAATGAATTTCCATATCCTACGAAAGTTTAGTTGCCCAGTGTAGGATCCCCACCGCCTCCAAAATTTATCTGACGGGCTAAACTTCAGAGAAATACCCTTGCCTATGAGGTGGGGGGCTCCTGCCAGTCTCCCGACAAAGTCTGCCCGCTACAGCCCCCTGATTCTTATCGAGAGTCGACGGAGAGCAAAGTTTCGGTGAGTCCAGTGGCCGGGCATGCTAAGCATGGGACCGAGGGCACTCACAGGCATTCCGAAGGGTCTCTAACTGACTTCCCTGGGCAAGCTCGGCCACTGCCGCTCCGCTCCATGGCGGAGGTACGGACTCGGTCTCCCCCGCCCGCTGTCGGCATGCGCTCGCCCCCGTCTCTGGCGGCCCATCTCAGCCCCGGCTCCTGCCCCGCTGGACCCTGTCCCCCGCCATATCCCGGCTACCGGGCGATGTCTGCTCCGCCCACCCGCCGGCAGCGTTACCTGGAGCTCCAGGTGACCACTTCATGTCCGGGGAGCGCGACGCACACGGCCCACGGCCGGCCGCCTCCAGGCCCCGGGCCCGCATACTGCGCTTCCGCTCGGCTCCGGGGAAAACCGGGGGCCCGAGAGCGTTGGCAGCGGCTCCGCTGCGCTCCCCGCGGCGCACGGCAGTGCTGGCCCGCTGCCCTCGGGAACGGAGCTGAGGCCCGAAGCTCGGCACCGGCGGCGGGTGAGGAGGGAAGGCAGCAGACTCCCAGTCACAGTGGCGACGGGGTTTTTATCGCCTCCTGCCTCCGCCTTCCCGGTCTCTCCCGCTGCGCAGCGCCGGACCCTATGCCGCTTCACCCCGACGCACTCCCGGGGGGTTTCCGCGGCAGTGGGTCGGAGTCATCGGTGCCCCGGCGGGGAGGAGCGCGCCCGCTGCCCCCGGCTGCCGCCCCTCACCTCCCAGGGGGTGCCCGCTCCGCCTCGGTCCGCTCCCCCCGCCCCGGCCGCGCACCGGCTCTGCCCCCGCCGACAGCGGGGAGGGCTTCGCGCCGGGTGGGCCTCAGCCCCTCCGGTGCACACCAGCCCCGAGCCCCGAGCCTGGCCTGCAGCTCCTCGGCGCCCTGGCGGGGGGCAGGCACGCCGGCTCTGCAGCCACCGGGGAAGCCCCGTTTTCGGAGGAGTGGACGCTGCTGAAGACGCGGTCCCCGTTAAAATACATCAAAACTCTCCGTAAGGGGAGATGGAACCTCAGGGTTTTCGTAAGGGGCGGATAAATTTAAAAGGCATCGTGTTAGCTCTGGAAAACCGTCCTCCGGTTCATTAAATGATCAAAAGCCACGGAGGCTCCGTGGTAAACTGGGCTTTGATGAAAGCAAAGGAGTCCATCAAATGATACAAGTGGTTATCTAAAATTAATTGCTATATATACCGAGATTCTCTTTACCATGGAATCTGTGGGAGAGCTGCTGCAAATGAGGAAGTGTGACCAGATCAGGAAGAGGCAAAGCTGCATCTGAAAGCCCATGAACACATTTCCCTCTTTTTCACACTGATTTTAACCTCCCGCAGTGAAGTTTCTCACTACATTTCCACCACAATTTAAAGTACCCTACATTTAGAGACTGACACCCTGGCTAGTTGAGCAAATAACAGAGATTGTGGATTTATTGTCATCCAGATATAGTTTATAGAACAGTTCTCGGCAAACGGGCTTGCATATTAAAGCTGCTGCGAATCACACTTTTCTTCCAAAACCAAAGTGATTTTTAATATGAGGATTCATGGCTACATATAAAGCTCAAGGGTTCCACCTTGTCCTAAAATTTAAGATACAGGCAAACTAAAATTCTTTAGTATGGTACAAGGTATATGTTACATATGATTTAATACAGATCTGGTGAGGTATAGGTGATACTGCTATTGATTTCAAAGCCTTTTGAGCCCTACCTTATAAAAATGCAGCTTTTTTGTCATCATTCTTATTTTGTGCTGAATTTCTGCATTTCTGTGCAGTTGGACTACACAACACTGAAGTAATTTTAATCTTCAGGTTATTGATTCAACACTGATTTGTTTTCAGACTCTCCATAGGAATATTCAGTTGTTTAAAGAAGCTTGTTGTCTTCATGTAGACTAAACCATTAAACTTTTCTGGTGACCTCCATGTTACAAATTATTAGATGAAATTTAAGTTGGTCACATTGCCAATACAGTCTGACAAAGATGGTAGTCACTTTTTTAGTTTCCTTCCCCTACTGTCAAGACTGAATAGGTTGACCCTGCATTCTTCGTCGAGACCTACTTATGGAATAAAAATTCCTTCTGTGGTAGGATATGGAGGAGCTGTCCATTTGTGATTTTTGTACACACTTTCATTGAACTAAATTAGTTTTAAAATACTAAAAATTTTAATTGAAGTTTGTTCAGACCTCAGTAAGTGTGGAGCACTTGTAGGTGCACAGTAACAGTACTGCTTGTAGCTAACATATCTAGATTACAGTCATGAGAGCAGGACAAAGTGATAATTCCCTTGGGGAAGGCAGGATCCACATCAAAGGGAAGTCTAATACTTACGGTAATAAGAATTTTGTTTTCCAATTCTGTTTTTCTTATTAATGCTGACTGGGATTTGCTTTTTATGTTGGAGATCTCAGGGCCCAGATGCTCAAGAAATTGATGGGAGTGGTGATGATCCTTACATGAGCTGCTCAAATTACAGAGAGAGGTCATCTGCCAATAAGCAGACTTTGCAGAGACATCATGATCAAGAGATGTATTGGATAGTCTGAAAGGAGTTCAGAACCACAGGACTCTTGTAGGTCTGAAAACATCTGGTTGCTGAAAATTACTGAAAGCTCAGTAAATTTTGTTCCCCCAAAAAGGTTTTGAGAGTTGACAAGTGCATGGCGTGATTCAGTCTAATTCATTGTGCTATTTCACAACATAAAGGTGCTTTTGTCACTTGGAAGATTGCTTTTTAAAATCTAGTTTGGATGAAAACAATTGGTAATTAATTTTCTTCTACCAAATAATACTGATGTGAAAACAGTACCTCTCCAAAATCTTTGTTGATTATACACGGACACAAGCTGTGTGAAGCTGACAGTGCATTAATTAGGATGTGAAACCTTTCTTTTGATACTCTGTACAAATGTAAGGTTTCTAGCATCACCAGTAGAGATTTTTATTGCAGAGAATTGCTGATAGCTGTCTGCTTCTTCCAAAGCCATCAGGATTCTGCCTGTGTTTCCCTGCCCCTCTACCAAACTATCTATTAGAGTGAAAGCTTTTCAGTTCTTGTTTTCATATCCTATGCAGTGCCATACAGACTGATAGGGCTTGATAAGGTCTTTTAATAACAATATTTCCCTTATGATCTTGAAAGCCCCCACAAATACAGAAATGCCTCTGGTATCTTCAAAATTAAGTCTATTTAGTAAAAAGGCAATTTTATTGCAGTTATATAATTAAATTGATTATTAAAGGACTTTTGTTTCAAAAGCTATTTGTTTAGGGAGAATTTATAATACCTTCATGACCGCAGTGTAACTACTGGGCCAGGGACTAATTAGGAAGGGGGTACTGGAAGAAATCTTCGTTCGCGAAGCCTAGGCATGATGACTGGAAGAAAGGAATATCCTCCACTTCCAGAGCCTCTTAGGCTCTGTTTCAGGCAAGAGCATGGTTTTCCTGCCATAGTGCTCATGCAGGAGGCAGGATTTCCAGTCTCCAGTTTAAAGCCTGTGTATATACATTATAGCCATTAGATAGCACACAGTAAAAAGGGTCAGTCATCTTCCTTTTTGTGATTCCTGTCTCTCCATCCTGAATTAATTCTGTTTCAGTGTAAGTCTGGTCCGGGCTTTAGGGTACTTCAGTTAGCTGGGAGAGGAGGGCTGCAGTGCCTCTGCATTTCGCTCACAAGACCCACTCCGTTGACAAGCAGCAGATCAAGGAGACCATCTTTCCGAGTCTGCTCCCTTGAGACCTGTTCCATAAAGTTGTCATTCAGTTTTTTAGGAATATTCTAGCCCAAGTGGTACCAGCTATGTGATGCACCCGGTTAATTTCTGGCAAGTTGAAATCCCCATAAGGACAGGGGCAGTTCACTTGCAAGTGTCTCTTAGTTTTTCAAAGAATAATTTGTTGGCATTATCATCCTGGCTTGGGAGGTCTGTAGCAGACTCCCACAATGACATCTTGCATTATTTGTTTGCCCCTTGATTCTTACCCAGAGGCTCTCAACGGTGCCATTGCCAGCTGTGAGCTCCATACATTCTAACCCTTCCATTACATACAGTGCCGCCCCTCTGCCTCTTCTGCCCTGCCTATCCCTCCTGAAGGGACTGTAATTGTCCAGCAGAGCACTCCAGTCACAGGATTCATCCCACCAGGTTTAACTTATGACAACAATGTCAAATTTCTGGGACTGGGCCAAAGCCTCAAGCTCCTCTTTTGTTCCTCACACTGTGTGCATGAGTGTAGAAACATTTCAGGTGTGGTACATTGTAGCCAACACTTTGTGAGCCAGACTGAGGGTTTTCTCAAGTTTTGGCATACCATCCCATCACTCATCACTGGCGAGCCTGGTTTTGTCCCTTTCCCTCTTCCAAGCTAATTTAGAGCTCTGTCAAGAAACCTTGCCAGCTCCTGTGCTAGAACTCTTTTTCCCCTCTGAGACAAGTGTATCCTGAAAGGTGTCAGTAGACCAGGTGTCAACTAGATCATCCCATGGGCAAAAACCCCAAAATTTTTCTGAGTACACCAACCTCAGAGCCACTCATTGACCTGATGGATCTGCCTATTCCTATCAATATTGTTCCTTGTTACTGGAAGAATGAAGGAAATCACTACCTGTGCTCCTGATCCCTCTACCAACCATCCCAGGGCTCTGAAGTCTATTGATAGCCTTCAGACTTCTCTTTGTTATTTGGTCACTGCCAGTTTGAGCAACCAATAGCAGATAGTAATCAGAGGGCCTTACTAAACTGGAGGGTTTTCCAGTAATGTCCCTTATCCGAGCCCCTGGGAGACAGCAGGCTTGCCTGTGAGTTGGGTCCAGTCTGCAGATCAGGCCCTCCACTCCCCTTAGTAAGGCGTCTCCTGTTACAACTACCCTCTTTTCCTATTTACAGAGGATGTCTGGGTGCAGGGTACAGCTTGTGTTGTTTTTGGAGGCCCCATTACCCCAGAAAGGCCTTCATCCACCTCATCAGTCTTCTGGCCTTCCAGATCCTGTTGTAGAAGGTGCCAGTCCTACTTGTCAAATTCTGAGAAGGAACCTTCCTCCTGGTACATGCAATGACTCTTCCTGCTTCCAGCCTTCATCTTTAACAGACCCTTGACTAACAATCCTTTGACTAATAGCCCTGCAGGGTTTTGAGTCCACCTGCTTCTCCACTGCAATAGAGATTCAGGACTCCTGAGAGTCTTGAGACTGTAGTGTCTCTGAAAATGATTGATCTGTCTTTTACTCATTTGCTCGAACACTAAAAAGCCTGTTCACTTCTTCCTGTAGCTCCTTCACCTGGCAACACAGCTCTTCAACCACAGCACACCTTCTGCAAAATACCTGTTTGTCTGCCCCAGCCTCACAAAGAGCATCCTGGCAACCTGTGACCTGGAGAGCTGTGTCTGCCATCAGCAGGTCTGTCTGTCTGGAGGCCTCTGACATGGGTGGTTCAGTGACTCCTGCAGCTACAGGTGATTGAGCTCTACAGCGTGTCAACAGCATAAGTGAGGAAGCTTAAACTAGTATGCTAATAAGACCTGGACTGCAAGGACGTCTTTGCTCTTCCTTATGAGATACTAAATCTGTTTTCTGCCTCTATTAGCCGCTCCTGGATGGTCAGAGAGGAGCTCTTCCTGCCTGCATGAACTGCCCTGCAAACTGCCGTGTCACACCCTCACTGATGTGCCACAACCCTGTTTGCCCGTTCCTGTTCACTGCACTCTGGGTCGCTTGTGCTCCCTGCAACCATTTAAATGTTCCTGGGTCGCTCCCGGCACTGCTCCCTCCTTGTCTGTTTAGCTGCCAAGGGCTTCCAGGTCGTGGGGCTGCTGCATGTGCTGTTGAAGTCAGGAATGCCCCTGTACAGCTGGATCGCACCCCCTGTACTTCCCTTCACTTGCGTCCGCTTAAACCTCGAAGAGACATGGGGTGTCACCTGTCCACCAGTGCCATCTTTTCTCATTTGCTCAGAATTGCCACCAGCTGGTAAGTACTATTGAAAAGGAAGTAAGAATGGCTAACGTTAAGTTGACCTTCTTAGGAGTGCATATACTTCAGAATAAAAGCTTTATACTCCTTATATTTATTGATATAGCCCTGAGTTCCTACCTTTTCTACATTTAAATGCCTCTTTAGTATCTAAAATATTGGTTCCTGAATTTGGCAGATTTGCTGTCACTTGCAGTCCTCTCTGATGTCTTTGTTATCTCAGGGATTTCATAAGACCAGCACATACATCTTAAGCGTCTCTGTTTATCAAACTGATTTACTTGTTGTGTTCCGGCACCATCGACTTTGCATATAATTTACTGAACATGCAGTTTGGATTATTTCTAAAACATAGAAAGAGCTTGAACCAAGGTATTCTCCATCCAAAGGTGTGTTTCATACATTGTATGAAAAATGAATGAACATTCTCAGTTCTTATTTTGAGCTAGATTTGCCATTGAAATTTAAAAGTTCAGAAAAAATGGAGGTATCATTGGCTGGTGTGCCTTGTGGATTTTTATGGTCCTTAAGTCTGAATTTGCAGACCTCAAAAACACCCAAAGACATTGTTAAGCATTGTTCAAGTCTTTGGAGCACATTTATATGCAAGGAAGGCATTGTTAAGCACTGGAGGGTAATTTATTTTCATTTTCTATTCCAAAGGCAGCACTTGAGAAAATGTTACAAATTAACAGAAAGTTATTGGTTCAGTTAATTTAGCCTTTAATAGTAAGAACATTTGGGAAAAATAATTTATCGTGGCCTTGAGCATTGTCTTTTAAAGCAGTATGATAGCTTTCTATGATAACAGGTAGGTAACAACTTTTAAAATGGAGTTCTTGCAAATGAACCTTGCTGATGGACTTTAAAGGTGATTTTGAATGCACTTAGGTGTTACTTATTTATTGGAACATCATGTGTCTCTCATATACCCAAAATAAAGCAGAAAAATTTTTTAGAACACCAGATTCATTTTGCAGTATAATGTGATGTAGTGAGTTCCTACAGTAACTCTAAAGTAATATCTAAAGAGAGAACATGCAAATGTTTTTTCTATTAGAGCTTGGCATGTCAATATATGAAGTATTTGTGAATAATCTCTAGATTTGCAATATAGGCATGAGGTAAAGGAAGATGGAAAATCTCACCCTCTCAGCTGTAGTTGCTCATGAATACAGCACTAGAATGGCTGTACTTCTCAGGAGTTATGGTTCAAATCCATTCAATGAATATGCAGCACTGGTAGGAGATTGAGGAGGTTCTGTGAAGTGTCTAATATTGAGTGTGTGACTCATTTAATTGGCTTCTACCTCCTGATCCCCCTCATACTTTTCGTGGTACTTCTGCACATTTTCTTTCTCACTCCAAGATATGCTGGATAAGACAGGTCAGTCTTAGACATGATCTGTCAGGTGTGTGTGCCTAATTCGTGGACTTATGGAGTGGAAGAGAGCACAGGAGGTGGTGTGTTGCATAGAAAAAAATAAGTAAAAATAAAAGTAATAAAAAAGCCAATATAGAAAATCAGTCCCCACCTACAGTCTTCCTCTGCATCTCTTTCTCTCCATATGACTCAAGGTGCCAGCTGGGGGCCTCCATTCCATGACCAGTGTGTGGAATCCCAGATGACAGTGCTGCAGGATCCTCCAGGCTGATATGAAGACACCAGATCTAGTACAGCTCACCCCTACAGCTGTGTTTCCTCAGGGTGTGTGTGTGGGTGTAATTACATGGCTGAAAAGGACAGAAAAGTTTCTTCATACAAATTCCTGCAAAAGAGGGTTAACTGTAACTCCTCATAACAATGCGTTACAGCTGCAAGGCACCAGAAATACTTTTTGGGAGATGTGAACAAATGTTTTAATTTTACCTTTTATAAAAGAAGAAACTGAAGCTCCTAACAATTATTATGATGCCTTTTTCCCAGCCTGTGTCCTTTTTTAAAGCAGATATTTTACCACTAGCTTTTATGAAGTAGCTGACAATTAACATAGGAAAACTATGTAGGAAATAAATAAAATTGGTGAACAAGACTTACTTTACAAAAGCTTTTATGATCCATAGTAATCCAAGCTAAAGCTGCTCTGACTTGGCTTCGACTAATAACAGGGATGAGCGCAACCATCCATTATCATTAATCACTTTTGGAAAAAAAATATATAAGGAAAAAATCTGTTTAGAACTGGCACTATGATTCTGACATGAATGTAGCTTCCCTGCTTATTCCTTCTGGCAATATATGATCAGGAGATAAAAGGACAGATTGCCCATTATTTGTAACCATGCATCTTGAAATCAGCACGGGTGACTGTAAGGGAAGAATTTTGTTTATATGCAGAATCATGTTCAGTAGGCTGCTCATTCTTTTTGCTACAACCATAAACCAGCACAGTCCACTGCAGCAGTGTATATCCGTAATGACCATGAACTGCCCTCTTGTTTGCAGTGCCTTTGGGAATGCTGAAGTGGCCCTTCTCACTGAGCATGCCTCTGACATACTTTGTATTTTGCAGAGAACATTTCTCTTCTTCTTTCTGGTCCTTATGTTTCAGGACTGAAACAATTGCAATGTTGTTCAGTGCAGTTTGCTCTGAAGTATATTTATGTTTGCAGAAATTGGAATTCCCTGCCTCACTCCCTCCATCTTGCTTGTGTCTTGTGCAGGGGTAGAAGTCAGTATTAGCATCTGTTCTGGGCTAAGTTCACAGTAAGGGGTGCCTGAAAGTTCCCTTTAAACCCTGATATTGATAAGGAGGCCAACAATCACTGAAATAACTATGGGGTTTTTTATTTGACTATGTTTTGAGGCATATGATCTGGCAAAAGTTAGGAGACCTACTTGTGGCTCTGACCATATCCCAATTTCAATATAGTGGTTAATGCCTGTAAATAAATCAATACATTTTTATTGAGTAAATTCAAAAACATACTATATATTCTTATCAATGTACTCAGTTGAGGTTATGGTCTTTTCTAATAGAGACTCACTTCCAATACACCTATTGTACCCTGGATGGCTGATAGCATCTGAGTGCTTGGGTTTTGTAAAATGGAGAACTAAGAAAAATTAATACATTCAGAACAATATAAAAATATTTCAAAACAGCTTATACTTTGAACTTTAAATGTATCTGAAAAAAGTTGACAAGTCTAGATCTTGAGACCAACTTTAAAGTGGAGGAAAAGAGTATTTTGAAAAATGATTATCCAAAAAGTGAAGCAGAGAAGCACCTTTTGATCTAGTAGAAAAAAACCCCATAATGCTGCAATGAGAAGCTTTCACAAGCCATTGCTTTAGTCACCACTTGCAGCAACATTAAGTAACACAGAAATGTTTGTGAGCATGGAAGAGTATATGAGAGAGAGAGACTTAACCTGTCTGCCTCCCTGTTTATTTCTATTCTCATTTTGATATTCTGAAGAAGCAATTATTTATTTCCAATCCTGAAACAAGAAAACTTTTTTTATCATCTTTGTTTTTGCACTTGATTAAAAACTCCAATAGAAGATTTTCATATGAATAAAGCACCTGCTGGGTGTCCTGTCCATATGGAATCTCCAGTAAAGCTTAAAAGCTCATGTTCACTTGCTCAGTTCTTCTTCCCACAGTCAGAGCATTTGTTTGTTATTTCTCCTTTACCCAATGATTATTTTTATGAAGCTTGTAGGTCTAATATTATATCTGAGACTTTAAAGCCTATGTAAGTTTTACTGAAACTTAAAGTCTCCCAGGAGACAGAAAACTGCAGTAACAGACAGTCTGTCTGAATAAGCCTTGTTTCCTTGATGCACCATGTTAGAAATAGAACAGCTGAAATAGGATTACAGTGCCCGGTCCCTGAAGAAGGATAAGTGGGAGATCCTGTGCATTGTTTCTGCCATTTGTGTCTTTTAAGTGTGGGGGACTGCAGTCAGCTTTGTTAATGGTTGTACACATATGGTATAATCAATTTCAGCAGGTACTTTCACTTAGCAGCCAGTATAGCCTAATTTAAGGCTGATCTAATTGATAAGAGACTAAACAGAGTCACATTGCTAGGTATTGCTAAAGTTAAAATTGGGTAATTCTGGTTAATGACACAGTAGAGTCTTCGGACCTGCTTGGTTCAAAAAGCTTTAAAAAGGCAGGAGAGAATGGACATCACTTCATCCATTATTTATTAAGGTCTACTCGTCCTATCATAATTTTTTCCTTTCATGGGCTATGTTTTTTGTTAATAAGACTTTTCAGGTCTACCACAAATTTAAAATACAAAGTCTGAGTCTGGCCTAAGATCATGATGTTACACAAATAATTTTTTTTATTTGCCCAGGACACACTCATCTTTATCATTCATGACAGCAAGTAACCAGAAAGAAGAGATTTATAAAGCAGCAAATTTTGTTTTCAGAATGTCATATCTGCTTCCAGCTGATTGTCTGTAAGTTTATTACTGAACTACTGTGTTCAAGGAAATAGAAAAAAAATCAGTCCTAAGTTTTATTTGCATTAGTAACTAAAACGCTTTTAATAGGAAGCCTACATTCCAAGCAGTGGAAACAAAATGCCATTCTAATCTGTGGAAGGACTTTTGCTCTTTTGCCACTAGAACTAAACAGTTTTTGTCAGACAAAGCCTTTATTATTTGATAACTTCCTATGCCCTCACAGATGACCATGTTTATTTCCCAGCAGCCATCTGACTGCTAGAAGCTTGAAGAAGAACACATGGTGAGGCAAACTAACTGCTATGCTTTAACCATCCAAGTCTACTTTTCCTGTAAGCTCCTGAGTTTTTTGGACACAGAGAACATCTACTTTTAATGAGCACAAATAAATCAATAAAATTCATATGTATGCTATTATGAGGTTTCCTTCCCTTTCTAAAGGGAAATATGATTAGCATTTTGAACTCCAAATACCTTCTTTGGATTTTGAATATAGCTCCCTGGTTTTTTAACATCACTACAATAATAATGATCATAAACATTGGGAGAAGCTGCAATGAGATGATAATTTGTGCCCCTTCTGTGGTTATTCTTGGCCTCACATAAATCCATTAATACATTTCTCTCTGGATTTCCTAGAGCTGATTTTTATATTCATGCTTGTATCCAGTAGGATGTTACAAAAGCCAGTGTGACTGGACACAGTGATAAGACTAAGAGTCAAGTAAGAATCTGAGTCTATTTTAAGTACTAGTTCCTTTTTTGCAATTGAAATGCAGAGGATAATTTTCTTAACTTATAGAACTAAGTTTTGAGAGACAGTTGGGGTTTTTTAATATTGGAACAACTTTGATTTTTTTCATCTTTGACCATTGCTACCTATTTCATCTTGAGCAGTCTGTACGTGCACATTTTCTTTTATCCCTTTGTTGCTTATGAGTTTCCTGATGTGACCCATGGCTTACACCCAGCCAAACATCAAAACATATCCTCAGGTAGTATGTATGAATACTTTTACTGAGTGTATCGGGTCATCTATGCTCTTTATTCCTTTTTTTAGTTAGTGCCGTCAGCAGGATAATTTAATTTTTACATTACTTCGGATCTTTTGGGTGGGAAACTCAGAGGATATAGACAGTACTCACCCTATTTTTAAACCTTGCCTATTCAACTCTGGTGGTGAGTTTCTACCAGTCATTTACTTCTCTAACATTTTTCTGAACCCTGCTGTTTTTGAAGGAAATAGAATTTCTTTTGTTAGACAAAAAAATATGTATGGTACATTTGGCAAAGCTCATGCAACAGCTAAAATCACCTGAGCCAAGCTACTGCTTGTCAAACATGTGCAGTCACATTCAGAACTTTTATTTAGATGAAGACATATCAAAATTTTATTCTAGATAGACTTGATTTTCGGTTTCATTTGGACTGACAGTACATGGCTGATGGATACTTGATGTTAGAGAGCAAGTATATGCTCACATAAACTTATGCTTCAGATTGTTAGTTTGTCATACCAGTTCTTAGGAAATGACCAAGGGATTAATTTTGGAAGGTTAATAACACCTTATTTTGTTGAGAAAACTGAGCATTTCCCTTTGTAAGCCTCAGGTTTTGGTTGCTTATAACCTTGTAAATATTTCACAGTTGGAGGAAAAATATCTTACACTGTCTATCTGCTGCAGTTGATACTTGATTAGAATGTGTCAGACATTTCTGAAATGTTCTGAAATACGTGTAGGAAAAAAAAGGAAAAATTAACAACCAGTATTGCCTGTGTTAATGTTTCTGAGGAGTTTTTCTTGGAAATGCTCTATCACCTCATTTTGCAGGAATTTGTGAAGAAGTAGTCAATTTATAAATCTTTGAATAATTATGTTTTGCACAATAATAAACCAAATACCCTAAAGGTTCTGCCTGGTATTGGAAATGCCCTAGTCTATGATGAAGTAAGGGGAAAAAACTGTTGCTGAGTCTTGAACCTGACATTTGAACTGGGGGTTCGTCTCTTTCTTTTTTATTTAGTGATCAATCCTGGGGACAGAACTGCTGGGAGAAGGGAGATCCTTCTGTGGCAGCAGAGAAGAGGAGTGCTTAGACGTGGGCGTGAGAGCAAAACAATAATGGAAAAAAAATAGTAGGCAGTAATTGCACAGAGAAAAGTTATGAACCAAGGTAAACACAGGTAAGCTTATTTCTGGTTGATATTGTGTGGTCAACTAGTATAAATCAGAAACTACACTGAAACCCAAGATTTATCAAAAAAATCAGGTAATCATGGAAGATTTTAGATAAGAAGGAACTGTTGGAGACCATCTGGTCCAACCTCCCTGCTCAAAGCAGAGTCAGCTGTGAAGTCAGTTCAGGTTTCTCAGGGTCTTGCCTAGTTCTGGCCTCTCTGAGCAACCCTTTTTTCATGTCCCAGTTCAGCTTGTCCAAACTGAGAAAACTTTGATCCTCTTTCCCAGGCAGATATGATTGACAAGCCATCTCCTGATTGGAAAACCTCTGGATCACCTGCCTAGTAACACTGGGTAAAATTTCAGTGTAAGTACTGGCAGTGGATGGCAGCTCTGTGTGAGCTTTCTTACAGTGATTTTCTGTGAGACTTGTATAAAATGAAGTGTGCGGGTAGCCTGTAGCATCTGTCGGGAGTTACAGAGGTCTCTGCTGTATTCCCTTAATTTTTCTGCAGCCAGAAATGTACTTTTTTCTCTGTCTTCTGTCCTTTCCACCAGTTTACCTGTTTCTGATCTAATGGGAAAAAGATCTTCATAGAAATTAAGCTTTTATTCAGCCAAGCCTGGCTCTGCATGAGCCAGCACCTGCTCCTAATAGCCACCCCACTCAGCCTGAGGATTTAGCTTGGCAGAACTCAAGGTTTTCAGGGAAATAAACGTTACAATTTATCTTAACATCCACTCAAGCACATCACATAGTACAGCAAATTAGCAAAGATTTTTTTAAAAGTAAAAATCACTCCACACTGCGAAAATAAAAAAAAAAAAAAAAAGAGAAAAAGCTAGTTTTGTCCTTCTCCCTGTTATACAAAGTAATTAAAATGTTTGGAAATCTAGAACAATATTTTGATTAACAGTTTTTTCTTGTTTCAATCTTTTATGGAAAAATCTCCTAGATGAAAAAGAAATTATATGTCTTGTGTCCAAAAATAATTTCAGTTTACAGGTATTGACAATACTTAAGACAGCACTAGTTTTGGTCATGGCAGTATGGCATCTGGCGTGTGGGATCAGCCTTACAAAGTCAGCTATTGTATGAAACAGTAGCCTTAGTTCTTATTTGTGATTTTTGCCTGTTTTCGCACTCATCTGCAAAAGCAAATCAGGGGAAACCCCTGTTTCTAAACTTCTCTTTGAAAGTGTAAGGTGACAATACATAGTTCCTTACATGGCTTTCATTAACACAGAATCTTTCAGTGGGTTTTCTAAGGCAGCAAGGGCTATGAAATAATTCTGCCCATGTGTCTGTGTATCTCTGTTTCATAAGAACAAAGTTTCACTCTACTGTCCAATATTAATAACATTTTCTCAGATGAACAGACCTTTTGTTATTAAGTTATTAAAATATGGTTCGTATTGCAGCTGGGTAAGTAAAACGCTCCCTGGGAGAAAACCTGCAAGCTGCCTGCTCTGTTTGGCCTGTTCCTGACCTGTCACCAGGTGAATGCTGCTCAGCAACTCAGCACAGCACAACTGGGAACCAGCCCCAGCGCTGAGTTTGGAGGATGTGGGTAGTGAGGGATTGTGGGGGGAGATGGGTGGCACTGTGACGGGCAAAAGGGACTCATCATAAGAAGAGAAACTGGAGCTACTACAACAAGGAGAAATACAGCATTTTAAGATTCATAAGATTAAAAACCTCAAGAATTCCTTTGTTGAAAGAAGTCAATACTTTGTAACTTACAAGTGATATATCAAACTGAAGCCATAGTGGTGTTTTATAGTAAGCTATCCACTACAGTTAAATACAGCCTCCTGTGCTTCTGAACTCTGAACTCTGATCTGACGCTTTGCTGGACTCTGTGGTCACACAGTTCTGCTTTTAAGAAGTTTGGGTTTGACCTGGGATGAGTAGACTCATTCTAAAATGTTTAGTACACTGTATGGTAGTAACTTGTTACTCTAAACCACTTAATTCACAATGATATTATATGCCTTTTCCTCTGTGGTAAAAAGGATGTAGAACTAAATGACTGATGGATCGTTGCTGGTGGTGAAATGGTTGTTGTAGCATTAGATTGTGTGGTTTCATTTTTGAAGTCTTTTTCTTTTAGATTTGAGAGTTCTCTAGCCAACCTTCAGAAGAGTTATGAGAAACCAGAAAAGTCCCTTTGGAGTCCTGCAAGGTTCAAGTCAGGCTGAAGGATCTACTTCTTCTCAGGCAACTGGTTATTTTTCAGGTAAAGACATTTTTAAGGACAACTATTCCTGGGGAAAAAAACACATCAAAAGATGAAGTGAAAAAAACTTTGAAGCGAAAGCGAACACCTTTGACTGGAGAAATGGCCTCAACTTTTCACGGTGAAGTCATAAAGTAAGTGCTGCAAAGGAATTGTTTTTGTGACAGACTTGCTCATGGGCAGTCAGAGAACATAGTTCTGTGCAAGTACAGTGTTTTGTGCCGGATACCTTGGGACCTTGCAGTGTAGTTTTGGAACTCTTCCAGTATTTTGAGATGAAAGGATTAGAAAAGAATTGATCTTTTGATTTTTTTTAAATGTGGTTTAATTTACCTTGCTCCTTGTTTGTTCCTTTCAAGTGTTAACTGAAGAGCAGCATCATAGTGATATTGCTCAGCTTATTTATCTATATATATGCACTGATTTGCAAAATATTTGTGAAGATGACTGTTTTCATTTCAAATATTAAAAATTTAAGGAACAGAGATGGATAACTACAGACTTTCTAAATAACCTCAGATTATTTCCTTTCCAGGGAAGCTGGAAATATACACATTTACTGCCTTTTTCCTTACCATTTTCCCCAGAGATTTGTGTAATAATTTCTTCTACTTTAATGTAGGAGATGTAACTTCTAAAGGGCTTTTAGAACTGGAAAGACATGGTTTCTTCATGGAAAGAGTTGTCAGTTCTTTCCTTGGAGGTTAATAAAGTGATCTAATTAATTTTACATCTATTAAGAGGTGAAGATTTCAGAAAATGAAGCCTGATTACAGAACAAACCCTAGTACTATCTCCTTCCTGAGTAGTACTATCTCCTTCTCTGTTCTGGAGTCAAATGAGTATTGAACTAAATTAAATGAGCTTTGCACAGAAATGAAAACAACAGGCCTCCTCTTTAATTCAATGTAAACATTATTTCTGAAAGACTTGATTTCCTTTTAAATATCTACTAACCAAAGGTTAATTTCTCAGATTTAAAACTAATATTTGCTCACAGCAAAATTATCATCAATCAGTACTAAATTTCCAAGAATACAGACAGGCACATAACACCTGATGAAATACGGTGAAGTAAATGAAAATCATTTTACTCAAGAGGGGCAGAACCAGCAGTAGGATCATTTCTGTGATCCTCAGTTCTTAACTATTTCTTTACTCACTACACTGCAAGGAAAGAAGGGACTGCAATGCTTTCTTGTGTTATCTATGGAAGCAGGCAGAGAGATTCACATGGGTATTCCACAAGGAACAATTATATGTAAGGTGTGTTTCCCAGCAATGTATTCGGGCACAATTTATCAACAGTAAAAAATGGAGTGTCCACCATTTTATGTGATAGTTTGTTTCAGTATTTACTCATCCTACCCATAGTAACTGCTGCTTTTTTTCACTTTGATTTGGTATGGTTTCTTTTCGAGTCATTGGCTTCAGTTATGTCTTTGATATATGCATTTTACAGATAGGCATGGTAGATGAAGACCTACCAAGACGCTAAGGATTTACCATGACCTGATGAAAATCCTTGTCAAAGTCTATTATGATGCTTTTCTGCTACATCATGCCAACACATGTCACAGTAAGCCATCTCTGGTTAGGAAATTTAGCTTCAAGGCTGAGTATGTTTGAGTAGGAACAAAAAGTCCTTCTGCACGTAATAAACAAAAAAGTTATTTCTGTTTTATGATTAATTCAAAATTGATCTAGCTTTGCTGCAGAGTAATAAACATTCCTGAAATAGAGTCTTTCTGAAAAAGAACGGAACATACAATTGCGAGAAACTTTTGATTCTGAAATTGTGTGTTTATCCTGCATATGTCTAACATGCATATAATTTTATTCAACCTTAGTGCAGGCCAGAATTAGAACAGCAAATTGCTTACTTTTGAGAAGAAGTGTAATCCAGGGCTTTACTGCTTACATTATTTGTTTGACTAGAAAAAGGCTATGGTTGAAATCACTAGTTTAATCTCCAGCAAACTGGAGCATTTGGTAACCTACTGACATTGAAGTCCTGAAGATTGTAGGGCACATTTTAGCGAATCCATGACTAAAAGAATAATGAATTTGTCTGTTTATACTGTTATCATAACACTGGAACTGGAAATGAAAGCACAGTTTCTTAATTATTTGATTTATTTGATTACTTTTTCGAAAACTTCTGTGCATTTTTTTTTTTTTTTTTGTTCAAAGATAATGTGTGGATCATGGCTAATGTTTTCACAACAGTTCAATATTTGGGTTCTCAGAGAAAAGTCTGCTCATTTCATTTTCATATCTGGTCTAGTGATGATTTCTCAGTTATCACAATACACACTTCAGACTTTTTCTGCTCTCTACCTGTTAATCAAATTTAATCTAAGTGACATAATTCACTTATCATAAATCATGATTTAAACTAGTGATCAAGAAAACTTAAATTGTGCATTTTTTTAACATTTTCTCATATTTACATTTTAGTTAAGATTCTGTATAATGGCATTCCCAGTATAACTCATTTGAATCCCAACTTTCAGCTAAATTTAACCTTTACACTTGAAGATTCACCTTGACTTACAAAAGCTAAAGTCTTTTTTAGTTGGACAACTTCTACGGTGTTACAATTATTTGTAATTGTTTGTAAAAACTTGCTTTTTAAGTTTTTTCAATATAGAAAAATGTAAACAATATATTTTACCATTACTTAGTAACTAGTTCATATCTTGGAAGTTGTGGCAAGCTGCATTTGATTAGAAATTAGGATTCACTTATACACAAACCAGATTCCTTTCTATTGAATTAGAAAATTGCTTTCTTTAAAAAAAGCAATAAAAATATCAATAAATTACTCTGTCATATGAAGAAATACTGACGATGCTTAATGGTTCAAACTGAATCAGGAGATGACCAAGTCTTTCAAAGATTTAGAATTAATAGATCTTAGAATTAATTTAGAATTAATTTAGAATTAATTATTTCTGAGCTGGAAGAAGAAGAAGACAAGATTTATCACTTTCCTGACTTTTCATTTTTCAACCAAATAATCTGATTCATGGGCAAAAAGACAATGTCCTGAAAAAGATGATTTAATTGTTAGTCACTTCTGTTCTAGACAATTAGCCAATATATTCCATCTTTCTTTAAAATTCCTACAAACTTGTACTACTTCAATGATTAACATTTGTTATGGTTGGCATGACTGATGGGGAGTAGCTAAGAGTATAGCACTGTTTTCACCTTCTGTTTTTAGGCATTTAATTTAGTACTTTGTGTTTGGAATAGTGGCAAACACTTTCTTGATGTATCTCTTCCAAACTTGCTATACAACTTCAAACTTTGGCAGTTCCTTCTGTGCATTTTTTTTGAGGTTCTTCCATGTCCCAGCAGTGTTCTCAACAGGTTGAATTCACCCACCACCTAAAATTTGACTATAAATAATATATGAAAACATTGATAGAGAATTGGTAGCAAGTATCTTCCAAAAAACCAGATAATAATCTTTCCAATATACTTATTAATAACACGAAGATTTTTGACTATTATTAAATTTCAATTAGTTTTATATTTTATGATAAAAGCTGAAAGGAAAACCATGAATGTGTTTCAGAACAAATAAGCAGATGATTCAATTAATTTACCTATGCCAACACTGTGTCCTAATCACTGCTTTTCAAGGAATAATTCTACTAATGTAATTTGATTTTTCTTGCATGTGTTTTGAACATTTGCATTTGCCATGGAATGAAGTGCAAATTTCATTTTTTTAACCTATTTACATTTGAACTGCTTGAGAATTCTCCATATGGAATCTTTTTTGGACAGTTGTCTGTGTATAGAAACCATCTCTGAAGAATGAAAAAAGGCTGAAAAACAAAAACCAGAAAGGAAACCAAACATGAACCTCTTAAGCAGGGAAAAGGAAATTGATGTTGCTTGGAAAAATGAAAAATATTAGTGTTTTGTCCATTATGGTGATTCACCTCCTTAATCAGTTATATGGAGCTGTATGGTTTTTATGAAGCTGGAGTTGACATAAAAGATTAAAGGTATTTTTGCCACTGATTCTGTACCACACCCTCTGTCTAGAAAATGAGGAATGGCTCTTTGATGCTCTATGGCTATTAATTAATTATTTTTATTATGTCTTTAAAAAAACTCATAATAATTTAAAATTAATTTTAAAATATTTATGAAATAGAAACTATAATTACATTAAAAATGTTTAAATTAAAGTAGCGGAACATTGCAATCTACTAGTAACACTGAAAAATTGAACTTATTAGTAGTCACAAAATAATGGTCAAGCAACTTGGGCCAGGCAGCATAATATTCACTATAAGTAATGCAAGACTGATGCATATTGAAAGTGTTTGGAAAGTTCACTTCTTGGCATGTGCTCTGTGAGGAGCCATTATTAACTTAAAATACGAATCTAAAAATGTTATGGATTATGTAAATTGTGTTATGGATTGAATTCAGTTGCTGTAAAATGCTACATATATTTGTGGTCTGTAGAAGAGCAGTTATATCTTAGGACCACACAGAATAATGCATTAAAGGCAGATATCAAGGTGAACCATCTTTTCTGAAAAAAATAACTGAACAAAAAAAACCACCACAAAACCAAAAATCTCCAAAGCAAAAACCAAAACAAAAACCCCACAAACAAAAAATGAAAAACCAAAAAAATGCAAACAAAACTTAGTTCCTACATTGGTTTTATACCAAACTAAAACATTCTAGGGAAGGAACCTTTTTTATGACCTTTCTCTTACTTCCAAAAGAGGTGAAAGTTGCAAGAGGAGAAACTCCATAAGGTATAAAATCTATCACCAGCTTCCCTGTTAGCTGCTTTTACAGAGACAGTTTTGTCCCTCCTTCCTCACATATCCCAGTGTGCATCCCTACTGCTTTCTTACAGGTGGGTCTAGTGCTTGTCCAGTCCCTTGAAAGCTGGGTTAGCTTCCCAAATCATCAGCAAACTAACCCAGGTGAATAAAAGTCTGCTCCTTCAAAAAGCCACTGTGTCAGTGAGCTAAACTGAATTACTGAGGAGTCAGACAAGCACCAGAGCACCAGAAAAATAAGATGTAGAGGTACAGAGTAAAAACAGGCTGTGAGGTTGGCTTGAATTTCAGAAAACTTCGTTCTCTGAGCCCTGCAGTGGAACCGCAGCAAGGAATGTGGACATGTGCCTCATCATCATCTGCTGATGGAGAAAGAAGGTAGTTACAGAGGAAAATGTGCTTGCACGACGCAGAATATTTGTTACTTGTTCTCAGTCCTTTCCCTTCTAGCTTATGCAACCAACCTTAACCCAAAGTAAAACTAAAACACATTAGGTGACAGGAACCACTCTGCAGGGTGTTGTGGCCTCATGTCTCTTTGGACGTGGTTTTTTGGGAAAGTGAGTTCAGACCAAAATGTCTACAGCTCTAAAGCTCCAAGACAGTCAGGTTGTGTTCATTAAGGCTGAACTTGGCTGAATCAGGAGAAACATGTCATGACAGACTTCTTTTTGAGTGAGCATGTATTCAACTATATGTAAAAAACACAGACAAGGCAAGGATATAATTGTCAGGGCTCCAGAAAGTGAGATTGCACAAAGGAGTACTTCAAAGGCAGTACAAGACAATCAAACTGTATATGTACACAGCTTGACTTCTGGCCACCACAGCATCTGCAGCATCTCTGTAAATAATTTCCTGAGTAGAGACCTTGACATTCTTTTGTGTTATTTATTATTATTTGTTATTCGGTATACAGTTGATGAACCACTGGGGAGAATGAATTTGCTGCTGCATCAGAGACACTTGACTGAACATAAAGTAGGAAGACTGTATGGTTCAACATGTTTGTCATAGGCAATTATCAGCACTACATTCACAATTTCACTGAACTTCTGATAAAAGTTCTATTTGCATCTGGGCAATAATAGATGACATACCAGAGAAATTAGCAGTTTGTGGCTGGCTGAAGCTATATAGTGATTGCAGCACGAATTGCAGTAGCTCTGTATGAAGTGAATGAATGTATAAAAAAATTTTTGTAACTCTTTCTGAAGAAATGTTTACATTTGTTTACAGTTATAAGCACTTGAACTTTCAAATAAAACATTTTGATCAACAAAAAAGTATTTCAGATTGTTCATTAAACTAAAATGCCTGAACATCTGCAATGTTTGTGCTAATGAAGCATTAATCTGCTCCACTGTACACGGGATTTTTAAATTTTTATATCTTTTTCTGAGTTTCTCAAAGCTTCTGGGTTTTTTTTCCCCTTCTGGAAACACTCTACATGGGGCAGATGTGTGGAGAGCCAGAGAAGGAAGCTTCTGTGGACCAATCTACAAGGGTTCCTTCAACCATAAGGTGGAAGTTCTTCAGCTGAAGCTCCACCAGTTAGGCTTTTCTGTACATATGTACTGTAGGACAAGCTGAGCAAGACTCTCCAGCATACAGTAAATGTGGCAAGGTTTTCTTCTGCGCCTGTCACTCTGCCCTGTTTTCACACTGTGGAAGGACTCTGCACCTGAGTTGGGGCAATCCCAAGCACAAGCACAGGCTGGGAGGAGAATTAATTGAGAACAGCCTGGGGGAGAAGGACTTAGGGGTGTTTGTGGACAAGAAGCTCAACATGACCAGTAATGTGCACTGGCAGCCCAGAAAGCCGAATGTGTCCTGGGCTGCATCACAAGAAGCGTGACCAGCAGATCAAGGGAGGTGATTCTTACCCTCTACTCTGTACTTGTGAGACACCACCTGGAGTGTTGTGTCCATCCCTGGGGCCCCCAACAGAAGAAAGATGTGGACCTCTTGGAATGAGTCACCTAAAGGGGACTTAGAAGAAGGCTGGAGAGGAACTTTTCACCAGGACATGTAGTGATAGGAAAAGGGGAAATGAACTCAAGGAGAATAGGTTTAGATATTAGGAAGAAGTTCTTTCCTATAAGGGTGGTGAAGCACTGAAACAGATTGCCCAGAGAAGTTGTAGACTCCCCATCACCGGAGATGTTCAAGGCCAGGTTGGTTGGGGCTCTGAGTAACCTAGTCCAGTGGAAGGTGTCCCTGCTCATGGCAGGGGAGTTGAAACTAGATAATCTGTAAGGTCACTTCTGACCCAAACCATTTTGTGATTCTATGAAGGATAACTCTGACCTGTAGTAAAATAGTCTGGAGTCAGAGCTGTGAGCCTGGGAATGAGGAATGAGTGGGAATGGGGAAGAAGAGGAGGCATGGGAAGTGACATGCAATGTAAGAAAGCTGGCAATTAGGGTTGTAAAGCCATTTTTGAGGGAAAATATAGAGGTGAGTAGAAAATGAAAGTTATTCTGGCTAGAGCCCTAGTAAGGAAAAGTAGGAGCTAAACACTAAACTCTTACCCATCTGCAAACTGAATACTTTCTTTGCCTATATTTCTAATACTAAACTAGGGTGGGAAAATCAGCCAAATTTCTTGTCAGCAAAATATTTTAACATATTATTGATCATAGGTAAAGCAATACTTTTGTTGAGAATGGCTTTGTATCTTTCATTAACAGAAGAGCAGTTGCCATCAGATTCTGTATGGTTACAGGATCTTTTGAATTCTTGTTCTCCAGAATTGTGACAAAGACATAGCTCAGTCATGAAGGTTTGCAGTCTGAAAACCACTGTAAAGTGTACTTCAACAGCATGGCTCAATCGTAGTGGGTCATGTGTTTTAATCTGTTTCTGGAAATCATCCAAAAGTCTTGTATCTACTGTCTGTGATGAGCTTAGAGGTTGGAAATCTTTAAATTAAACTGGGAAGGAATTAGCAAACATGCTGTGGGTTGTAACTTAGTAGCAAGTGGGTTATTGTTTTGTTTTGGGATACTTGTATTTATGAAAGACTGAAGGTAGTTTTGGGTACTTCATACATTTAAAAAAGTATCTGAAATAGTGGATTAGTTACTATGGAGCTTAAAATAATGTGCTTTACCTTGCCATTGAATAAACTAAGAACATGCACATATTTGTTTATGGATCAGTGATTAGCTGATCAGAAAGAACAGGTGAAATGCTGTATAGTACATATACATACTGTTACTTACATTATGTACTTACATCCTGTAAGTACATATACATACTCTTGATCACCTTTAAAATAGTTTACCTCTATCTGAGAGTGCTGCAGAAATCTAGTTACCAGACAGTGTCTGAGCCTTTGGCAACCACTGTGAAATACAATCTTCCACACAGATAATATTCTGCAAGACTATTTTCAACAACGGATCCTGTTTGAAAATGTAACAGACTAAAGTAAATCATGCTTCTCTGTATCAAAAGCCAACCAAACTCCCTTCTGCTAGTGAGAGACTACAGCAGAATAGTAGAAAACATATTGTGAACAGTCATCAATAAATTGAGAAAATATGTCTGATTTTGGGGATGGAGCCAGACATGCTGTGAATGGGGTTGTAAGACGCAAGTGGTGCTAGCAGGAGAGAAAGGGGAAGCTGTAATCATCCTAGTCTCTGGTATGTCTACTAGACATTTGATCATAACTAATTGGCTAAAGATCTGTCTGGCCCTGGAAGAAGCTATCTGATGTAGGTAGACTTATCCTTTCAAAAATCAGGTAAAAAGACAGGTTAGGCCTGAATGACCACAGTCATTCAGCTCAAGAGGGACTGAGATACTGTTAAAAAGAAATAGAAATCAATGCAAAAGAAATCAGTTGAGATATCAAGTTTAGGAGCACTCTTCTTTCTATATTAAGAACCTGAAAATGAAGTGTTAAAAGACTTGGATCACAATGGTATGTCACAAACCTGGTTGCCCACTAAAGAAACTAGGACTCCTCTATGGTAATTAAAGTCCCTGGTAGACATAAATTTGGCAGTACTGCTAATTACCTAACTTTGTTCACTGAAAGGGAGCTAGATGCCTGTAAAATAGAATAAGTATAAAAGAATAAGTATAATAGAAATGACAAAGACTCAGAGTTCAAGAGAAAAATAATACATTTTGGATTAGGAGCATAAGCGTCTTTATATAATTTCTCCTTCTATTTATGCAGACCTGAAATTTGTTCAGCAAATGATTGTGGAGACCAAAGAGCTAATGTGACTCATGAACACTGGCCCTCCCATTGGCTTGACTGTGTTTTTCATTCTGAGTACATTCTTTTTCATTAGTGACAAAGCTTTCTGACTGTTTTGTCTTTTATCAATAATGAAGCATTCATACAAAGTAATATTTTTTCTTTTTTTCTCTTTTTTTTCTTTTTTTTAGGGGGTGTGTGTTGGTTGTTTGTTTTTGTTGTTGTTTGGTTTTAAAATTACTATAATCCAAGAACAGGAAGAACAAATAATTGGATAAAGGATTCACATGTGAAGCTTGAATTTTTCAAAGCATGCTGTAAGCAACTGATTGTTGCTTACACCATCTGCATTTTTAAACACCCATCTGCATTTTTAAACATTTTTATTTCATGTTCAACAGAAACAGTATTGTTTATTTCCTAAAGGATAAGCAACTAGAAATGAATATAATTAATACGTGTCTCTTTTTCCTGTCTCTTATCACAGTCCCAACAAGCCATCCACATCTATGCTTCAGTAGGTTTTATGAAACATTTGCAAATGACAAGCAGATGGCCTCTTTGGGTTGCTGTATTAAACAGTGAAGATTAATAATGTTACTCTCTATGCAGTATGTTCAGTCATATCTTGTCTGCCAGAAGCTGGTTGTTTTCAATGCTTCTGTCTATAAACACTTATGGCCTGCTCTATAATTGAACAAATAGAGTAACAAGCAATCTTGGATAATATTATTAAAACAATCTCTTAATATTCTTAAAAAAATATATATCCATAGTAAATGCCATTTCTCATAAAGTAGCAAGAACCTATCCATCCTTACTGAATTTTTCCATGTTCCCTTTTTTTAATTTATTTTATATGACCACAGTACCTTTATATGGTTTTGCTGTCTGGTTCCCATTGAAGAAGACAATGTTTATTGTGAGAGCTTGTCATCTTAGGGAAAATAGCATATGACCATATGGTAAGGGTATCAAATGGCAGTGTAAGAATGACTTCATAATCAGTTCCCTTTGTAGAAGTGCTTTCATAAAAGGTAGCTTTTTCATGTAAAAGTTTGTCTTCCCAGCAAATGCATTAAGCAAACTTACATTATCCTTAGGTTGGAAATAGGGTGTAATTGTATATTTCTAGATTTTGGATCATACTTCAATAAGGATACTCTGCCTTGACTTCCCAAAGTGGAAGAGCTCCAGATAATTCCCATTTAGAAACACAAATTTCTAAAGAATGAAACAGTCCATGCAAGATGTTTTGTCTATCTTATATAGTAACAATTCCTAATCTCTGTTAATAATTAAAAAACTAGGTGGAAGTGTCATCTTTTCTCCAATTTCTGTATAGCACTGTGCACACTTAACATAGATTAAGTGGCAATCATTTCATCTCTTCTGCACCCCCAAGATTTGCTTGCTGCATTATTTTGATAGTCATTGACACAATTTTTATCCACTTAATTTAATTTTTCTCTTTTAAATGACATCAGAGAAATAATTTCGATATCCTATCACTTTGAAGGTATTGTATCTCTGACATTCAATTAACTTCAACCATGCTATACTGTCCCTTTGCAGATCATAAAAGTGTCTGAAAAGCTGACTCATGCTGTATTCTGCAGCTCATTACTTTTTTCTTTTATATACTTTCTTGCTCATGCTGATCAGTGGTTTCATTGTCTGTGATGCTACAAACGTCTTCATCTTTCAGCCTCTCACAGTCACAAGCCTTCTTGGAGAATGTTTGATCATAAAGATTTCTCATTTAAAAAGCCGAATTGGATAAATAAAGTTATATGTGAAAACTGTATGTTGGAAAGTGTGAGACTTTTTATTTACTCTAGCATTTTTTTGTAGGTTATTTTTCCTGAGTACTTCATTAGTAGTTGGCTTTGACTGGATAGTATAAAGATTCTTGGCACTCTTAGTAGTACTCAAGATATGACAACTGGGTCTCTCCTCAAAGAAGTAAATTAAAATAATAAAAAAAAGACAACTACACCTTTACTAAATATATGCTCCTGTCTATAATACTGTGGCAAATCTTGCTACCTTGTTCAGTTGTATTGTTCTGAACTAAAGAGCAAGATCAGAAAGCTTGTATTTTAAAATTATGGAATAGTTTACAGTGTATGGTGCACATCTTCAAACACTATTCACAGCAGGATGTGCACTGATAGAACTGATCCTACTGAATGGACCATGTCCCCATGCTGCAACTCCTCCTTGCAGTCATAGCATGTCATTGAATTTCTGGAGGGAGTTTGTACATAAGATATGAGAGGGAACAACAGCCTAAGTGGATGAGTAAAATGAGAATGGACAAATATCTAGGCAAGTGTTAACTTGGCTTTGACAGGTGTAAACTACTTGACTGTTTATGCAGGGGGTTGCAGGCTGCGTAACCTTGGTTATTGATGCTATTGCCCAGGATTGCACAGCAGCTTTCTTTGGAAGTAACAATGATTTTTCTTCAGAAGAGGGAAGATTAATCTCCTTCTGAAGGTGATGATAACAATAAAGAGAGCCTAAGAAGTGAGGGTAGACTTAACTTAAACTAGACTACTAGTTTATAGACAGCTGAAATTACACAAGGTGATCTTTTTTCAGTCATACTAAAAATAAAAGAATAAAAATAGAGAGTAAAAAATAGTTCATTATCCCTGTATTTTTCTTTTTAAAAAGTACCTTATTTAATCTTATCACCATGAAATAAAAAATGCAAAACCTTCAAACATATTGAAATAATTTTTTTTCATTAATAACTTGTTATTAAGAATGCCTATATTCTAAAACTGAATTTAGCTTACATCAGCTTTCAGATCTTGTTAGATCTTGTCAGTTAAAGGGCTATGAATCAACAGACAAATTTCTGTCACATGTATATGTATTCCATGTTTTATAAGCTTATTTTTTTACACTTCACAACCCCCTGCATCAGGGGCACAACCCTCAGACTGTTTTGGTATGCTTATGGGTCCTGTAGCTGTAACTTTCTGTCTTTTTTAAACAGAAGTCCTGGGGAGGTCTTGTAAGTCTAAACTGTTGGTTGTACTATTTCCTGAAAAATTAATCTTTCTTCTACTAAAATAAACATGACATAAATACCATTAAGAGCACAACTGGGAAAACAACTTTGAATGAAAGAAGGTAAAATGTTCTAATTTTCCTGTGTTTAAAGACAAATATTTCAGTGTAGCTGATTTTAATGGTTGTTTTTTGTTTGGTTGGTTTGGTTTGGGGGGAGGATTGTGTGTTTTATTGTTGTTGTTGTGGTTGGTTGGGTGGGTGGGTGGTTTTGTTTTTTTTTTTATAAATAGAAGGTAATTGTTCCTAAAGGTAGATGGTTTCATCACGCTTACTTGAATAGCATGACTAATTTGATTTCATCACATATTTAGCAACATATGTTGCTAAAAATAATCATCATAAGGCTATAATAATTTATCTATATTTTGGATGTCTTAAAAAAATACATATATATAAAACGGTTTGCATAGTATTTTTAAGTCCTAGATGAGGTTCAGGGTCCTTAGTGTGTATAGAATAATTCATCATTAATGTGATTCAATGTTCACTGTGATCTGTGCATTTCCTTTAGTGAGATTTGGATGGTGCACTCATGAGAAATCCATTTAATTTTCACAATTTAATACTGCATTAAGGATGTAAATACCTGTGATGATAAATATGAAACAAAAACTGATAGTTCAAGCAATAAAAGAAAATAAAAATACCAATACTTGTTATACTGTACCCATTTAAGAACAAAAGAAATTGAGATATGTTGTTTCTATTCATCAAGAAAAAACTATAAGAAAGTATTTTCACCAGTATCTGATAGCCAATGAAAACATTTTCTTATATATATTTATTGGATTATTTTTTGCCTTTTAAAAATCATTTCATGACCTTTGTGTATGTGAATTACATCAAGAATATTATATTACAGACCCTCACTTTCCCAGTAGTTTTTCTGACTGTTATTTTGGGGTGTTATTTGAGAGTGCAGCTAAATCTAACAACTTGCATTTAAGCAATAGTAAAGGGAGAATGCACATCAAATGTATATGTTGTGCATCTGAAAGCAAAAAGACAGGTTTCATAAAGCATCAGATTTCTCAGTGTTATCCGAAATTATTCTGCACTTAAGGATGGTTTCTTTTGCAAAATGGGCTGATTTTTGCAAAAGTAGTGTTCAAACAAACATACACCATGAAGCCTATTCAAAGAGCAGTGCATACCTCTATATACAGGACACTGAAAGTTCCTACCTGTACTTTATAACTAACTACTCCTTTTCCATCTTCTACACAATACATCATGTACTTTCCATCCTGATTATATTCATAATCAGAAAAATGCATAACATATTCACCCCTGAATTGATTGTGTGCAAAAGTACTTCAATGTGTATTAAAGAGCAATGCGACCAACTTTATTTTAAATTTTCATAAACAAATAAATCAAATTATGAAACTGTATAGTCTAAAAGCTAGTTTATAAATAAGAAAGGAAATTTAATAAGAAGGATTAAAAACCGGGTTTAGTGCTGCTATGTCTAATAATATTTCAATCAATATTAATGCTAAAAAGGTTTATTGCAGTTTCTCAATTTAGTTTCCCGATTTGAGAAAAATTAGCGTGATTCCTCTTTACATGGCCTTTACTCCTAAAATGCTTTCATGTGATTCTGTGGGTTGGTAGAATGTGAAAAACAGGGATTATAGTGATTTTACAAGTATACTTCAGTGCTGAAACTCTAATTAAAGAGAAGTTTGTGTGAGTTTTATACAGAACCTAAAATATATGGTAGCAAAATGTGCTTTGAAATCCACATTTAACTTGCAAGCAAAGCAGGCTTATTACTAAACCACCTCTCTTCCTGCAGCTCCTTAGTTGTGCTCTGTGGGCCACCAGTCATCTGCAGAACGTTCTGTGGGATGCTCTCTGGAAAGTGCAGGGGTTCCTGTGGTGTTCTTTCACTTTGTTTCCATTCTTTTAATTGCATGGAAAGAAGTTAAAAATCTGTCAGTACTTTCCCAGTGCTGCCTAGCTTCACAGTAACAAACCCCAGGGAGTCATGAAGAATTGTTCATCCTAACTGGTCTGGTTTGGCAATTTGCTGCACTGAAATAGTGAAGAAACATTCGAAGTCAACTACTCAGTAACAAGTTGCGCTGTCATGGCAATTACTTCATGCTGCTAAATATTTAAAAGATGCTTTAAGAAGAAAACAATGAAGAAATTAAAAAGGAAAAAAAGTGCATATAGAGACGAAATCCAACATGGTGCGATAAAGACAAAGAAAATGGGAATGGTACCTAGATCCACCTCCTTTAACCACATACTCCAATATAACTGATAACCAAGGAGAGCATGTCTGCTTGCTGTTGAAATTATTAAAAAAAGGAAGAGGTTGTGACTTGCTTTAAATGAATTTAGTCAATGTTTGATTTCCTTCTAAACATATAATGTAATTGTGAATGGAGTGGAATTCATTTTCTGATAAAGAACCGATGACTGTGGTTGGCATGATCTATAGAGAAGGTGGTACAAAGACAATGTTTTTCTTCTGATAGCAGCTATGTTACAAAGCTTGTGATTCCCTGTTTTAATTCCCATTGCGCCATTCTATAGTCTATACTAACAGAGTAAGTTCATGTTCCCCATTTAAAGTCAGCAGAGATATTTATGCCAGAGGTATTTTTAGTTGCTCTTAATCTCAATAGGCTGCTCTAATTGATTTATAGAGGGAAAATAAACAAGCGTAACTTCTTTTTTTTTAATACTGTCTAGAGCTTGTTGCTCCACTTCAATGTAATTTTAGTTAAATCTAATTTCAAGCCATCTCAGCTGAATTACTAAGTAATAACATTAAAAGCAAAACTAACCTGAAAAAAAACCCAGATGTGCACTCAGATCTTGTTCTGATTGCAGTTCAGGAAAGCTAAAACTAGACAATTAAAAAGCTTGTAGTTATTTGAGACAAAGATATGTTTTTTATTAAACTAGATTTAGGTATTAAATCCTAAATATTAATACTGGCATATGTTGACAATCATCTGTCCCATTTGCTAAAATCACTTTAACATCATCTAATAGTCTTTTAATGTCTTTTAATATCAACATTTATTATCAAAATAACTCTTACTTAAGAAGACATACCATGGTTCTATTATCTAGTTTCTAGGCAGATTTTAGTTGAGTAGGTAACTTTTACTCCTTCACAGTATAATAAATGTAATTATTTACAATTTCCATTTGCTAGTTTCGGATTTTATGGTTTGTTCAACCCTCCAGCCATGATCCACTGAATTCTTTGCTAAGGAGCTTAGCAGCAGCATGATAGACAGAGAAAATAAAGACAGTTTTCTACTTCAGGCTTTGATGTAGCCTTGGTGTCACTGGCCATTCCTCTTTCTTCAGGCACAAAAGAGCTGGAGAACTGGCTTACTGCTGTGACGCAAAGTTAAGATATGTACGGCTTCATGTTTGGGACTGACATTTCTAGAAAGCAAACAACGTGGATCTCCTTCTCCTACTATCTGGCATAGAAGACATTCCTGGGGGAACTGAGATAAGAGTGCATTGGTGGGAGCAGCCTCCAAGGGTCATGGCAAACAGGCATAAATCAAACGAATAAATAGTACAGTTATGGTCATGCAACATTTTAAAATTGATTGGTGACTGTCAGAACTGTTTCAGTGTTGCCTCAGCTGCCACACAGTGAGGGGTCAGGTGCAATTCCCAGGACATCCTACTCAGAAGGAAAGATCTGGAATGGCCAGGAGACTGTGCTTCATCGTTAGCAAATACATGTCAGTGCAATGACTTGAACTACGCTTATGTTACTTACTCACTGATGATACTAATAGCATCCAAAGAGCAAAAATACTTTCAATCTGTTGTATTTCAAATTACATGTGTTCTCTAACAGCTGAAATTATGTAGTAAAAATTTTTTTTGAAAATATAGCATTTTATTTTTTTTCCTTGGTAATTTACATACTAAGACATCATTTCTCTGTGGATTTGCAGACAACTACCGATCTGCAGAGACAGGAGCTTGCAGATGTAGAATACATATACTACTCTAGCTAAAACATCTGTTACGTAACTTGTCCTGTGTCAATCTGCCTAATCATGACTTTTTTTTCATACATCATTGTACTCTTCAATTGTCAGAGAAATTCAATAAATTTTTCTGAGATAAAAAATTATGCCCAACCATTATTTCCCTGTAAATTTCTTTTGTGAACTTAAAAAAAGCCAAAGAACAAGGAAGGATAATTTCTGGCAACTGTTTCACGTGGAGAAAGAAATGTTCATATTTTGTGTATCTCAATGCTTAAAAATCATTATTTCTACTATTGATGCAGTGAATGTAGAATAATCTTACTTAGATAATAATCATGCTTTGATTTTAGTTATTTAATGTCCCTTTAAACATGCTGTTTTCTAAGAAGCAATTAAGTACGCTTTCATAGTAGTAGTTCCTCTTTCTACATCTTGAAAATTGCTGATTCTGCTTCTCCTTAAATCAGTCATAAAAATGCCAATGACTTTCAGAGGAAAGTCATGATGCGGGTGCACATAACACTGATTGCATATAGTCAACGGATATTCAAGATGAAATCCATCTGATCAAATATAGGTACCTGCTTAGGGACAGGATGAACCATTCCCCAGGGTCTGAACTTGCCTTGAACACAACAGACCACAACAAGCTCTGATGAGGACATAAATTGCAGACAGCTAAAATACAGCATTATTGCCCTTATCTTTAATCCTTCACCCCCTCCCCTTCAGAAGTCTTCTTTTCTAGCAGGCTGAATATTAAAATCTCTTCTTGTGATTGTCATTGGTCAGCATTTGGCCGCCCACCAAGGACTGCACATTTTGCCAGAGTTGTTGCAGTATAAACAGTTCGCGTTCCAGAGGATAGAGATACTGCCTCAAAAAATACAGCTTTGTAACAATGTGCAGTTAACATTTTTTGGTTTGTATTTTCACAGTTCATCATGCTGGATTTCAAAATATTCAGCTGTATTTGATTGTAAGAAGACACTTTGAAGATGCTTGTCTAAAGTAAATATTTATGTGCATTTATAAAAAATAGGAAGATATTTAAACAGGATTATAATTCTTAAAATGACTTAGACATACAATAAACTTAGAAAGGAGGAATAACTTATGTCCCTTCAAAATCAGAACTATGTTGTCAGCTTGTTTGTCTCCGATCACGTACAGGAAGTACAACAGCCAGAAACAAACCCCAGAAGTTATTAACAATCTTGTCTCATGGATCTTTCTCTCTTCCAAACATAAATTTAGAGCAAGGACTGTTGGAGCTGCTTCATCTGCTGAGAGACCAGAGGTACCTAGAAGGAAAATATTATTATATCAGTCTTGCCATGTAAAGGACTTATTTGTGTATTGAGGGAGTCACATATTTTAAACAGTTAGGTCTTTCACTGTGACTGGGGAATACTTATTTTAAGGTGAAAACCTGTGCTGTAGCAATAAGGCTGAGTGCATCAAATTTTGCTGTGTGGTAGCTTCTGCCTGATGTTTTTGAGAAGACTTGCTTTATGGGAACTTGAAGCAGAAGTTACTAGCATCAACACATTCACAGGCACCTGGGTCACATTAGCTGAGAGGGTAGCTGTGTATCAGCTGAGCTTAGGTCACTGACTGCATGAACTCCTGGAACACTGTGAGTGTGCTATAGTAGCATAAACCACAACAGAAGTGGCTTCAACAAGGACGTTTTACTTCATGAGAAGAACATCCCAGAGGAAAATGAGGGGATCAGTCAGGGCAGCTTGCTCAGCTAGTAGTTTCTTGGAGCTGCCTAAAATTTAGCCTATAACAGGAGGGGCAATTGAGTCCCTCGGGCATTTTAAAGTCAGTCAATCACCAACTTCTCAAATGGTCTCCCACATCATTCCATACTTCTTTGAAAGATAATCATAAGCTACATTGAGTGGAAATAACTGGAAATACGACAGCATCAAACTCACCAGAAATTAAGAATTAAAAACTAACTGCAAAACTTCATATTGTAAACTGACAAAAATTATTTAATTTTGAAGGTTGTCTTGTTATTGTGTAAACGCAGTAAGACTTGCATATGAATGAAATTGCTTGGTAGCAGCAGAACAAAACTGTGAGCTGTATAAAGCGGAACGGTACAAAAGGCAGAAGTAAAATGTCAGTGTTCTCCTATAAAAAATATACTTTCTAGCTTAGACTTTCTGAACTGACACAATTATAAATCAACAAGGCAATGGCTACACTTGCCATTGACAGAAATAGGAACAGAAAAAATAAGGATGCTTAATCCTGTGATTAACTTGCTGATCATCGTATTGTGTTGCGTCTTTTCCTCTCCTTGGGCAATTTCTGAAGACAGTCATGTGGCAGAAGAAAGGAGGCTAATTGGCAATCAGACAGAACTGAGACTACATCAAGAAGCCATAGCAGAGTGAAAGGATTTTTCCTGAGGAAAAGGTCTGTAGAACAAGACCCTGCAACTGCTCTATAAGCAAAGATCAGAAAGCTATCATTTGTTGTTTATCACAAACATGACAATCACCACAGTCATATGTGATGAGAATGACTGCTACCCTTGATACTAACAGTCTAACATTTAATACTCCTCAACAGGTTTATAGCCTCTTCAATTGTAAAACTAATTTGGTATGATAAAGACTGAACTCAAATTGACATAGGATTTGGTAAGAGTTGGGTTATGGCCCCTTGGGCTTGGTGCCATACAGATGTGGTCAGAGTACGGGAAGGGGAAACTCAGCACCAGACTACTGGACTCAGAGGAATGCAATGACTTGACTGAAATCCCGTGTTTATGTTTGGAAAAGTATAAAGAAAAAAGAGGTAATGAAAAACATCATTGTTTTTGTGAAATCCAAAATTAATTTCTTCTTCCTCCCTAAACATTTTTAGTCCATTCAAATTAGAGTTTTGTATAATAACAAAAAAGACAATATATTTAGATTTTTAAATTAAAAAAAGTCATGAAAGTCAGTATCTTTTGAAAATCAGCACCTTTTATGAATTTTGAAGAAAAATTACTTTGGGGGAAGGTTTGAAATTTTTTTGTTTGTTTGTTTTACTGGCTTTGGTTTTGCCTTTGTACTAGATAATCTGTAAAAAACCATTAAGAATTACTGGTATTTTCAAAAAGGCCTGTATCTACTTACAGTATTTCTTTGTTTCTATCAGTCCAAGTAAACCTCTCCCTTCCAACTAAAATAATGCACTCATTAAGTAGAAATGCGAGGAAAGAGAATTTCTCAAAACATAACAGTGTTCCATCAAAACAAAATAGTTTCTTTGAATTGAGTTAAATAACAAAATCTCCCTGCTCTTCCAAAAGTGAGTTTAAAAAACATAAGTTAGTTAAAACCTCAGCACTTCCTGAAAAGAATTCTTACTAGTCATGTACTTACAGAGTTTGCCAAGAAACCAACAGAGCCAATCATGTAATGCTTACGAAGAGGCAACCTGACTTGCTAGTGATACAAGGTAAGTCTGCATGAATGATGAGGTCTTCCTATGGGTTAGTTTTGACTGAAAAGACCTGTGTTTCTGTTAAAGCACTACAAAATTCCAAGCAGCTGATCTGAACAGGCAAAGTGTGCTAGGGTGGCATTATTTTCCTATGAGTACAACCACACACCTTTTTATCTACTTGGAACATGATCATATCTACCAGCTTTGTATTATATGCCTGGAGAAGAGGAGGCTCAGGGGAGACCTCATCACTCTCTACAACTCCCTGAAAGGGGATGGCAGCCAGGTGGACGTCAGTCTCTTCTCCCAGGCAACCAGCAATAGGAGAAGGCGGCATGATCTTAAACTCTGCCAGGGGAGGTTTAGGTTGGCTATTAGGAAGAAATTTTTTACAGAGAGAGTAATCAGGCATTGGAATGGGCTGCCCAGGGAGGTGGTGGATTCACTGTTCCTGGAGGTTTTTAAGGTGAGACTGGATGTGGCACTTAGTACCATGGTCTAGTAACCACAACAGTGTTGGATCAAGGGTTGGACTTGATGATCTTGGAGGTATTTTCCAACCTGGCTGATTCTGTGATTCTATTCTATGACACGGGTCCACCTATATTGAAATAGCTTTTGCAAAACATGTATATAATAAGTTCAGGCTAAATTAAACCATAGTCCTTGAGTAGGTCTGGGATCCATTGTGGTTATTCTCTTTAACAACAAAGTCAAATTCAGTCACTTGGCAAAACTTCCTGCAAACAAAACATGGCATATCAACCAAGACTCAGGTAAAACAAGGATAGCAGCTTTTCTTATGCATAGCTGTTGCTATCATTGCAAATGCTCAAATTTTGCTCTTTGTGATTGTACCAGGGTGAATTTATGCTGATACTTTTGGTCTGTGTTTGGCCCTGCCATCTGTGAAAGCTTTGCTCTTTCCCTGCCAAGTTATGGGAAAACAAGCGCTGATAAACGGGAAAGTTGTCCTTGAAGAGAGCTTCTTGTATAAACTGTTTTAATTGGTACTCTGTGATCGGCCAATTGTCTGCCAAGGGCATTTGAAGGAGAATTTGATGAGGAGGGGAGGAAGGATCACCCCCAAACTCAATTAAGAAAGACCCCCAAAACATACTGCGCGTGCGTGAGGGGATTTCCGAAGTTCTCATGCATGTGCAGAAGAGGTGCACTTACATAACCGGGAGGTGGGACTGAGGGCCTCTGGCTGGGCGGTGCTGGCCACACCTGGGAGGTTGTGGTCACTCAGTTAATTGTATAAAAGTAGACAGTACTTTCTTGGAAGGCAGCTAACTTCACACCAAGGACAATGTTGCCTTTTGGCGGGGACGCCTGCCAGTTTGTGAACTTACTGACTCTCCAAGGATACAGCTTCTGTTCTGCTATGGGTAATTATAGGCATGCTAGGTCCGTAAGATAACTTTATGGGCAACAGCTGAGTAACTGGGGAGGTCGTGCTGGGGGCTTATTTCTCTCCTCCTTCCTCCCTTTTGGGTTTGTTTTGTTGACCACCTCTTGGTCATAAATATCGGTTTTGTTAAGCTTTTAACGGTGTCTTGGTTTCACGCTTCAGTATGTTTTGAACCCCTGCCTAATACAGTGATCAAGAACCATATTGAAACTTCAAAGAAACTATCAGGACTGTGCTTGCATTTAGATGGTAGTCATTGTTTCAGCAGGTCTGGAGAACATTGTGAAACTGTGAAATGGGCTTTATAAACACTATAAGAGATAACATTGCTAATGCTGCCATTGAGCTTTCTATTTTAGAATTGTTTCAACCAGTTTCTAAGTGGAAGAAATGTAAGAAACATTATAATTACTGGATTAGTAGGAAAAGAAAAGCAAAAAGGGTCTAAAATTTGCAGAATTTTAGAGGTGTCCTGATATTCAAGAAAGCCAAAGTGATAGTTCAAATACATCAGAGCCACACTCTTTGAATGAAAAGAAGAATTATTTTCTCAAGATTGTGAAAGTTCGTACTGTAAATTCAGTGAATGGTATGCATCTATATCAAGCTTTTTAGTGCAGTATTGGAATTTAACATCTCACTAACTTCAAGAAGGTAGTGCAGAAATAGGCCAGTAGCCAAGATGGCAAATTAATTTGGGTATCTGTGCTCTGCTTAATCATCTGGTCTAGTGGAAGGTGTCCCTGTCCATGACAGGGGTCTTGGCACTGGATGATCTTTAAGGATTCTTCCAATCCAAACCATTCTATGATCCTAAGACGTGCTCTCTGGCCATGCAGACAAGTGTCATGGCATAATTCACATCTGTACGGTAAACTTTCTTTTTCTTCTTAGGAGTAGTCCCTGTCTCATGCAAAACTCCTGAGCTGTGCGGACAGTGCTGAGTGTGGGATAGCTACCAAACTCAGTACAGACTTAGCAACTGACTTCCCTCTTTATGTTTTAGACTGAGTTAAATGGCACCAAGGTAAAACTACAATGTAAATACAACTATCTGTCTGGATAGGGGTCTGTGCTGTGCTGCTGTAGTAGCGGCTGTGTGTACTGGACCCTGGAAAACTGCCTGCTGGAGGTATGAGTTAATTGGTTTTGGTGCAACTCTGCATGTCCTTCAAGCTAAGTATGTGTTTTACTGGAAGGAGGCTTCCTTTTTATTGATTTGAAGTATTATATTCAAGGCAATGTGACACTCATTTTCTCATTTCTTTTTTTAACTCTTCTTTTCTGCTGTTGCCTCTAAAGGATGCATAGGCCCTCTTCTTTCCTTATTACTGCAGTTGTTATCTCCATCTTAACTTTCAACATGTTACCATATCTCATTTTTCCATTTTTAAATTTCCCCTCTACCTAACATTCAAATCCACCCTATATCAGATTTTTTTCAAGACTAACCTGAGAGACATTTACTGTATCCATCCTAAATTGCTCTTACTATTGTGCATGTTTGTTTGATGTGTTTTGTGATAATTGCTGCTCGTTGTGTAGCCTGCTTCTTTGTACTGTCTGGAAAGATAAAGAAGATTCTATATAGTAGGAGTCCTATTTTCAACCAGTCCTTTCCTTTTTATACCTGACAAGGATGAACATGAAGATTTTTTTCCCCATTTTTAATTTTAGTTAACTGTCATGCATCTGAACGTTATTGCATTTTATACTGTTGGTTGAGCTGATCCCAAGAGCTACACTGTGATAGAGTTTCTTCATAATTGATAATTCTGGCCATTCTATTATTTTCCACATATCTTGATGATATCTGAGTAGTCATGCACTTCAAGACATGTATTTCCAATGCTACTAGCTCTAAGCAGAGCACCTGTAGAATGTTTTCAAATAGGTGTATGATGAGAAGTAGATGTAAGTGGACAAGGCCTCTGTCTCCACACAAATATGTCACATAAGCTTGACAATGCATCCTCCAAATTATTCTGCTGTGGGTAGAAAACAGCTTGCAACCATCAAGGTACAAATGCAAGAAATGCAATGACTAGCAGCAGAAAATGTCTAGCCTTTTAACACTGTTAAACACTGTGGCAGTTTGAACCACATTAGAAATCCAAAATCCAATTTCCAGGCTTCCCCCACCCCTTCCCACAATTTATGTCCACACTGAAGAGAAAACTTTCAGGCCAGAGGCTTCTATAGGGGAAGGGGGAAGCATGTATACATTTATTTACACAAATAAATATACTGTACAAACTCAAAGCAACTATATCTATATATATTACACTTCTATCAGTCCCTCCAAAGCTTCTCCCTCAATTAGTCCATGAAAAAGCCTTTTCAGGCTGATAAGCAACCAGTCTCTTGTGGGAGTGTTCGGGGACCTGAACGCTCCCCCCTCACCAAGCTCCAGCTGTTTGTGGAAGTTCTTCCTTCCTCATGAAGTCCAAGAAGGTAGCTCTGAGTCCTTTCTCCTTGGTCCTGTGTCATTTCTGCTGTGTGATCTCTCCCTCTCTGTCTCATACCTTGGTTCTGTAGGCTGCTGTAGAGTAGCTTATCAACGTACACGTCCTCCAAGTCAGTTTTCGGCTGCCCCCGGTCAAACTTCAGCAGGTCAACTCCCAAGCCTCTCTCTCTTTGACCTGTCTCCAATTTCGCCTGGGATTCTTTTCCCTAGCTCCGAGCTGCTTCGTTATCAGCCTGTCCACTTGGCTCTGCTTCAATGCTGAGCCTTGCACCACTCCCACTAAACAGTGAGAGGGGAAAACAGTCCCCTTCTGCAGCCTGGCTGCAAAGGGGGGGAAAGAAGAAGAGGGCTTGGCTGCAAGGCCTGCCTCTCTCTCTCTCTCGCTTACCAGTTGTTTGTGAGCTGCGTCCCTCACAAACATACACTCACTCTAAATGCTGTCTCTAACTCTGGCGTAGGCAGAGTTGGGGGCCCGCAGGGCTCCCCTCTCTCCCCCTGGAGAGGGGGAAGAAGGAGCCCAGCCACCCCCTGGCCTTCTCCACCTACACGCAGCAGACACCAACAGCTGCCAGCAGCTTCTAGTGGCTGTTTATATATGATTTTTAGTAGAAGTGAACAAGATGAGTGGGGATTGGCTCTCCAGGGAACACTGCCCTGGCACCCAGTCACCTCTGAGCCCCCCGACTCTCAGGGGGGGCCAATCTTAACCCATGACAAACACAAATGTTATTTAATGACACTGTAGGTATCTAGATGATCTACTGTCTGTTTTAGATGACAACTGGACAATTTAAGCTAATTAAAACTCACAAAGGTCCTGCTTCTGCTGTTGTCTTGAAAAAACTACTATTGAATTTAATGGGAAAAAGGCAAGACCTTGTTCAGGTTATACAATGCCATGAATGATTTCTGACATGTAGAAGACATTGTGCTTTCCAGTAAAAGACTAAGTGTAGGTGATCTTTCACTGCTTGATGAACTGATTTCTTTCTTAAAATTGTTAGAAAGTGCAAGGGCATAATTTTATTACTTTGCTTTTTAAATGAAACATCTAGATCTTTACGGCAGGGACTGTCTTCCAATGACTTATATAAAGCTTGGTTCTTAACTGGAACTTCTAAGTGCTGTCACATTGCAAATTATAGGCATCGGTGTTAAAATGCTTCTTACAGAATCTGTTTGGATCTCACTTAAGAGTGAATAAATTACTTCTAAAGATTCTAGAAAATAAACTCCCATCTCCTTTTGTACACATCCTGAGCTTCCAGTAATTTGCTAATTAGTTTTAAAATTAATGTAATCTAGAGACTGCAGCAAATCTCTAGCCATGTGAACTTCTGAACTGAGACTTTTAATAAATTTGAGATGGTCACTTAATAAAGGCTTTCATCAGAGTTTTAATGGGCTTCATTCTGCAGTAAACTTCAGAAAGAAATTACAAATAAGGAAATTAAATTGCATCCAGTCCTGTGGGAATAAAATAGTGCTGTGGGAATAGAATACTCCAGCTTCAAATGTGTGAGATATCCCCTGCTGAAGAGCCTTATACTCCTTATGTGCTGCCTTGAAAAAGCTGAACCTCTATTTCTGAAGAAATTTTTTGAGATTTAATCTCTTAGAAGTCTTTGTTTTATTATAGAAATTAAATTCAAGAAGATTTCTGACAAGACCTCAGATTTTCATCTGCTTAGAATGAATCAAATGCACATTTTTAAGAGGGAAAAATAATGAAATATTTTTTTCCCACAAGATAGAGAAAATCTCAGGATTTCAAGGAGACTTTTATGATGACCTGGACTACAGCATGGAGTGAAATGACTAAAAGGGATATAACGCATTAGGACTGTATGGACTAACATGTCATTTTACATGTCTTAGTGATTTTGTCATTTTGGTGCCTGAATGGGCTGATCTGATTTTGAAGGGCTTTGGTACAGCATGTCGGATTGTACTGGCATTCTCATTAGGATACACTCGTGGTAGCCTCTGCACTATGGCTCCCTTCCCTTATTCTCAATTCTAAACCTATTCCTACATAGTTTGGGGCTGCAAAATTCACAAAGGGCATAGACCATCTGGTGCTGAAGTTCTGCTGATGCTAATCTAAACTTGGCCCAGACCTTTTGCACAGTTATGGAAAATAAGGCTGATTTACTGGGCATATTAGCCTGCTAACCTTCTCTCTTTGTGGTGTTTAGTATTTCAAAGGAAGAAACACTAGTAAGTTAGATATTGGGAATTCAAAAACTGCCATGTTTGGTTCTTGGGTCTCTCTCACCCAGTAGGCATTATTTCAATCAAAACAATTTGCGAGCAAAGTCAACTTTGGGCACAGGTTCAACTATTCAGCTAGCTGGAACCTAAGTACTCTATTTTTACAGCTATTTCCAAATGAATCTGTGGTTCTGAAGTAAGCCCATTTTTGCTGTTTAATCACTGTTTGTAAAGGCATCTTTTGAATCCAAGGCTGGAGTTTTAGCTTGTCTAAAGCAGTATGGCATTTTCAATTCTGTGTTATTACTGTATATAATTTTACAGGACCAGCAGTCTAAGATATAAACCATGTCTGTGTTATCATGGCAGTAATAATTTGATCAACACTGGTCTTTTGGAAGACTTTTAGTATTTTTTTCCCTCAAGCTATCATTACCTAAAGGATTTCTTTTCTTTCTTTTTCTGAAGTGCAGCTTAAAAATGATTGTGTTGGATTTTTTTTCCTCTATTCAGACACAAATCAAAAGTTTTTTTTGACAATTTTCCTAGTGTTCACTATAGAATTAAACCTGACATTATAAATACTTAATGTACTTGTGGAAGAAGAAATAGACCTTTTAAGCATTCATTGTTTGAAGTATCTGCTTGTCAAAATCAGGAAGAGGAGTGGAAGGAAATCACATATTGTATGGTAACAAACAGACAAATAAAACACGAAAGATTTTTCTTTTCTAACATGTCATGTACTCCAGAACAGTTCTTGCCACGGGAACACTTGATTAATCTCAGCAGCTTCCACTTTTCCCAGTTGGGTACTGTCCTATCACTTCTCCTGATAATTGCACATACAGAGCTGCTTTACCTACAATAAGGGGTGAGTGAGTTGGTGTTTCCTACTCATTTTGCCAAGCTGCAACAGTGTATTCTCCAGTATACTGCACATTACCGGAGAGTGCATTTACCCAAGGGAAAATACATCCCAAAATAATTTATGATCAGCCCTGTTCTAGCAAAATACCAGGAACATGTAGTCCTCTCTGCAGCACTGTGACGCAGTTTCACTAACATAAAATTAGACAAGGCTGAGACTGGTTCCTCTGAACTGTTGTATGATGGACTGCCTTTGTGATTTCCTTTGGGAACATTGAGCATTGCTAAATGGGCAAGGACCACAGCCTGTCACGTCTCATATAGGTTAGTATGGCCAGGTCCTGTAGATTTCTCCCCTAAAGCAGAGGGAGGTTCATGGCTTCAGTGCATGCTTAATTAGCCCCATAGTTTACTTGATTGAATTGAAATACAAGTTGATATTATTTCTCTCTCTCTGTTTTTGTTTGTTTGTTTGTTTGTTTGTTTGTTTGTTTTTTCCCTTATGGAGAGACATGAGGGGAAAAGAAAAGAAAAGAAAGAAAACAGAAAGAAAGAAAAGAAAAGAAAGAAAAAAGAAAGAAAGAAAAGATAGAAAGGAAGAAAGAAAGGTAAAATCCTCTGATACCTTCAGCATTCTGCAGGGAAGATGGTTATCCCTGTCATCTGTCTTTCAACACTTTACAATTTGTCTCTCTGGATTCTTATTCTCACTGAGAGTGAGGCCTTGGGTGGGAAACTAAACTATAATGAAATAATTATATGGAGAACAGTGGTTTTATGCATATAAAATATTTTTATGTTTACTTGTATATAACATTTTTGTATACATTTTAAAATATGATTCAGGTGTACCTAAGAGTACTGTCAGATATTTCCAGGATTCTTCCACTACTGATACTGCAAATCAGTGGAATGATACAGAATAGCAGGCTAAGGAAGGTGTTAATCACCACCTCTCTGTCTATTGGAGTGCAGTGTGAAGGCTTGACTTTGGACAACAGTTTGGAAAACCCTCGCAAAGTGTGAGAGCTGGTCTAGCTACCTAAATCTTAGGTCTTCTCTTGCAATGAAATGCAGCAATTAAAATGACTGAATAGCAAGATGCACAGGGAATCCTCAAACACACTTAATTATACTTTCCAATAATGCAAGAACCAGGAGGCTTTCAGCTCTTATAATTAAAGAGACACTTAAGAAGGCAGAGGAGAATAACGTTATGCATGTGCTGGGACTGACCTTGGAAACTGGAGCTATCAGCTGCCCACCATGAAGAGATCCCTACTTGGTGTTGCTTTCCAAACTTTCGTTGTGTGGGCTGAACTTTCTGAGACAGGTACTTGCCTCAGGCTTGAATTATTACTATTTTTTACCCTAGCATCTCCAATCGTGTTTGTACACGTTGCAATGTGATCTTTAGTGGTGCAGTTAGCTCTCTTCAACTCTCATCTTTAGAGCATGGGATTTTTGGGGCCAGGAGCTGGAGGAGAATGGAGACAGTGTCTCTGTCCTTCACCCACTGCTACACTGGCATTGGTGGAGTCCCTAGCCTTGTCCTATATCTTCTCCACAGAGTCAGGACGAAGTGATTGCTCTGCAGGGGGTTCTCAGCAGTCCTTGTATTGCAACCCACTGTCCAGCTTGGGAATGCTGTTTCTTTCAAGTGCTCATAAACTCTTTGGGCTGAATCCTCTTGTTCCTGAGCAAACTGATGTCAGTGTCTGTTGGACAGACATATCCAAAAATTGGATATGAGAAAAAGAAAACTAGTAGGTTTAAACAAAAGCCTTGGGCTGACAGAGACTGGGAAAAAACCTCTGGACATGGATCCATTGATGTCACGGGTTTGGAATGTCCTGCCCAAGCCCAGAGAAACCATACCCTGATCTCATCAAACTTGTGCAGAAAACCTTTTATGTTTTATGTCTTCCTTTGTCTTACCTGTGTTACCTGCAAAATCCCCTAAGAAAAAGTAGAGTTTTTCCTATGGTGTAATTGTAAGAGCCCAAGGTTTGTTAACCTCTGTTTTTCCCTTATGTTATCCTTGTGAAACCCTCCAATTTTAATAGAATGAATATGTAAACCCCCTGTTGAATATGTAAACCATAAACCCTTTAAATATGAAGTTGTATGTCCAATAAAGGATTCCAATTTTCTTGCCTCCCCTGGGATCGTCGTAGTTACTGACTTGCTACAAGTGTCAGCGTGCTAACCCAAAGAAAAAACATGGACTGTTGAAGGGCATCAAGGGGAGTCAGTATCTGGCATAAAAAAATACATAATTATGGTTTGCATATATTTACTGCCAAAACGCATGGCCAACACTGACCGTCAAAACCCATTACAAGCCTGAATTCCAAAGGCACAGTAGTCCTTGAAAAATGTGCATTGACTGTTAATATGTTGTAAAATACCCTGTATAAAATATAGGGCATATCACCCCCATGCCATTTGTGATAAAATACAGTGGAAAATAAAATACAAATACAGAATTAAATACAATTTTTCAAAATAATTTTTTTAATAGTCCTTAATAAGTTTCCCCCTTCAGTTTTTCACCTACTGATTTTCCACCAGGACTGATCTTTTGGGGCAAAGTGTTGGTTTCATAGAGACCAACTTGGCATTTATAAACTTAAACCCACAAAAACATCTCTGAGATTTTGTATTTTTATCTTGTAGAAAAACAGGTTTTACTCTGCTTTGCCTTTAAAAAAAAAAAGAAGAAAAACATTAAAATGAGTGTACTCTTCAGAACATGTGCCTTTAATACAATGTAAAACCTTTGATACCATCTCTCATAGTATCCTGCTGGACAAAATATCCAGCACGCAACTGGATAAATGCATCATGTGGTGGGTGAGCAATTGGCCCATGGGTCAAGCACAGAGGGTAACAGTGAATGGGGGAACATCAAACTGGTGACCTGTCACTAGTGGGATTCCACGGGGCTCCATCTTGGGCCCTGTGCTGTTCACCATCTTCATAAATTACTTGGACACAGGGCTGGAAGGGATACTAATCAAGTTTGCAAATGACACAAAACTGAGGAGCTGTTGACTCCTTCAAAGGCAGGGAGGCCCTGCAGAGAGACCTTGACAATTTAGAAGACTGGACAATCACCAACCATATGACGTTCAACCAGGGAAAGTGCCAGATTCTGCGCCTGGGATGGGAATAAAACCCAACCCTGGAGCTGTAGGTCTGATAATCTATGAAGAGCTTGCTGTTCAAAAAAACCCCACGAGATTGTTTCATTGAAAGAAAACCAAAACAAGTGGTTTCTGATTTACCACTGGTTGTGTTGGCTACTGCAAAAGACAGTTTTAGGACGCAGCTGGGATCAACCCTATCCTTGGAGGCCACAGGTGATATGCTAGGGTTCTGCCAAAAAAAAGTTTTCAGTAACAACCTGGCCTCTGTGAGAACCTCACAGAGGCTGTCTGGAAGAAATTTAAGTGCCACACGCTTCCTCCACATCCTGTTCATGATCTCCTTGCTGATTTGCCTGGATCTGATTTGCTGCTTGCAAAGAGCACCTGTTTGCCTTCATTTCTGTGTTTTCCAAATTGTTTCTGCTTCAAAATGCTATTCTATACTTTAGAGTGAAGTCAACAGCTAAAATAGTTTTATTTTTGCTGGAAGAACAGAATTTTTTTGTTGTTGTTTTGCTTAAATAAAACTAATTATTTACTTTTGACATATATGGTTTTAAGTGTTGCCTTTTTAAAAAACAATAACTTGAAAGTAAATTTTTTAAGTTTAAAAAAGTGAGAAAAATTTTTCAGTCACAGTGTATTTTTTCGTGTTTTAAAATCAAAGCTGGAGTACATTCAACATGAACCTCCACATACTTTAATTGGCTCAAATCTTCAATTTTGATGAGAAAATTAGGTCTAAAAACCTGATATCCTTCTGTATGAAGGTTCAATGTTACAGACCCTAAAACTATTCATTTGGTATCTTATCCCTTTGACTAAGATTTCCTCTGTTTGTCTGAAGAGAAGTAAAATGTTGTGCATTCTCAAAATGGAATTTAGGACCTAGAGTCACTTTAGATGAAAGACCTTCTGGTGTGACCACATGTCACACAACAGAACAGATACAAAGAAATTAGGAGCATTGTCTAACAGGAAAATCCTTTTAATCTGGGAAGTTAACATCTTTAGACACTGCTCCTAATTTCTTTGTTGATTTTCTATGTTTTATGTTCTGTAGATTTTCTGAATATTCAGACTTACTCAGAACTTAGATGTGCCTTCATAAAAAGATCTAACACAACCCTAAAGGATTTTTTTTTTGTATTTTCTTACTTTTTCTGACAAACCCTGTCTGCCAAAACATGAACTTTGGGACTGCTTTATTCTTTGAGCATGTGGTAGCACCGCTGTGCTCTGGGGAGTATGTAGTAAGTACAGATGACAGGACAGGTCTAAATTAGTTCCTTGTGTATTATGATCTGTGTCTTGAGTTAAAATGCCCCATAACTAGGGAGGACTATATTCTATTCAGACTTAATGCTGACCTTTAGAACTAATTGATTACCAAGGATAGTGTGGATTTAACAAATTATTATTAATAGTACTACAACATAATGAGTGGTGAGCCTCAAATTTTTGCTCAGGTGACACCACACGGATATTTACAGCAATACCCAAAGGCAGTCTGGCCTTCTTTGCAATTCCACATACCCAGAAGCCATGGCTATAAGTGAAATGTTGCCCATCACCTGCTGGATAATTATGCAGTTTTGTGTTAGAATAAACAGAATGCCCAAACATGTACTGCAGACCCATTGTGTAAGCGGATGCTATCATTATTTGGTGGATACTCATCTCTCCACACAGCAGGAAGAGGAGTGCCAGAAGAAAAGGACAGTAGAGAGGGTGATGTAGACCAAACCTTAGTCCATTCATCTAGAAGTAATTTCTGCCCTTGTGATGTGAAATAATTCCAGCTCATTGGTCAATTTCTTATGTATTATCAATACCAGATTTGATTAGAACCTCTATGTCAGATTCAATAACTGAGCATCATAAGTGTGCTGCCTAGTAAACACAGTTTATATTTGAAATAATATTGCATTTCAGCTGATCAAATCCAAGTATATTCACAGCATTAATTTTTATGCTTACAGGAATTCTACCTAGCCTATTTAATATGTCACATGGAGTTTAATTCTACTAAGATTGAAAACATGATCTAATCATCTTTCAAGCTCAATATCAGTTACTAGAAGTTTTTACAGTTATCCCTAAGCACAGTGAAATATTTCTCTGCTTCCATACCTGAGCTTCAATAGTTTAATGCTTAATCAATTTTTAATTTAAGATCTGTTATCTAATTTAAACTTACTTTGTGTTTTACTTGATGTGCTTGGAAATGGTATATAAAAATGTTAGTTGCACGTACAGACTGAGCTGGAGGAGTTGCCATAACAATTCTTATAACATTTCTAAGTTTTAAGAGTGTTTGTACTTAAAGACCTCCTTCAGGATGCAAAGGGTTGATATTGAGGTACAGAGCAAGGACACAGTGGAGCCATGGTTATGGAAGCATGGGGAGAAGATGAAGGGGCTGCTCCCCGATCTCTTGCTCTAGGGAGGCAGAGAAAGAGCTGAGCTTCATACAGTAGTTTTTAGCAGATGGTTTGGGAATTGACACTGCTTTTAATAGCCACCTCTAGTGAATCAGCTTGGGCTAACACAGTTCAAGTGCTTTTGGTAGTCCAGCAGGCAACAAATGGGATGGAAGGTCATGGTACATAATGTGAATTCACTGTCTGATTCCATAAAATTTACAGTAGTTTCAAGATAGTGTGATTCTGGAACTGTACTTCTCTTAGTCTGGCATTTGATAACCAACATTTATCATTTCTGTAAAGAGGATCCTTGAACAAAGGTTAGAACTTTACTGCAATTGATGCTGCATTCTTCAACATTGATTTTATTTATTTCCTTGTAGTAATGATGTAGGACTGTCTATACAGATAGAAGTGAGATTTTTAAGGAGTTTCTAAGTATCACATATATTTCAAAAAAGCTCAGACAAAAATACATCAATCAATTTCCTGTTTCTATTTATCTGTCAAAATAAACAAGTGAATATATTTGAAATTGATGCATTTATAAATGTATCATTTAGTTATTGGCTTCTTAGTGCTACAGCTGTTTTGCACAGTAAACATTCAGCTAATTCCGTAACATTCAGCACAGTAAACATTTCACTTGTCAAAAACTCTTCAGAATTTTATATCCAATAGCTATTGTTTAGATAGAGATGATGCTATCTGTAGTTAAAAATATTCTATAGACTTCCCTTATTTTGATCCAAATAGATATATATTATGACAAAAATTTATGACTGAAAAAAATGTGTACTGTGAGGAGGGCAGCTGAACCCTGTCATGTCCCATTCCACATCCAGACCTCTCTGAACTATCTGAGAGTTCGATGTGTGCAGGGAAGACACAGAATGGCCTATGGAGAAAAAATCATGAAAGCATGTAGATCTGTGGATGGATAAAAATATAACTTCTGCAGAAAAAAATCATGCAATCACAGAATAATTTAATCTTACTAAATTAAGATTAAAGTTAGATTAAAGTTAAATTAAAGTTACTCATCTCAAAACAGTGCAAACTCCAAAGTTACATGAAGTTGTCCAGAACTTTGTTCAATTCCTTTTGGATGTCTCCAAGGGTGGAGATTGCACAGCATTTCTGGGCATCTGTTCCGATATGTGACCACCCTTTGGATGAAGGGCTGTTTTAATCTAGTATCTGACTGGGTTTCTCTTGCTGCATATCTTGCCTAATTGTGTTCATCTTAAGGAGAATTGTCTAGTTACTCTCAGCAGCAAATAGAAAGAAAGAACACCCTCCTAAAGTCTTTTTGGATGTGCCTCAGACACAGAAAAAGCCCATGTAACATGTAGAAATGTCATAAGGCACTTCTAGACAGTCAAAGTCAGGTGAGGAGGATCCTGTTTGATCTGACAAAAGAGACCTCTGCATGTGCTTTGAGTGGACTCTCGTGAAGAGTATTATTGGAGCACCCTCTCACTGTGTCTAAAGGATTCTAGCTAGTACTCTAAATGCAGCTGATTTTGGTGTTTGGGATTGTTTTAATACATTGCCTTGTATGCCCAACTTCAATTAGCTCCTACTACCTGAATCCTGAGCCTTCATGAGAGATACCATCTCTTCTTGGCTAACTCTGAAAAATTTAGCTATTTTATAGTGAACAATTAGTGAGTTTCTTCCAGACACAGAGTCTGTAATTGGAAGTCTAGATCTTTTTTAACTTGATAACTTCTAATGAGATAATTATTTCATTATACAGTCCATTTGTTACTTACTGATGCTATAAATGGCTTGTTCTGTGGGTAGGTGCCATATATATTACCATCATCTTGAAATACTTTTAATTCTATTTTTTACTATTTATTGGAGCTTATAATTATTATAGACCACATTGCATACATGCTGCAGATGGAATGTTTTTGTTTACCAGTTGCTGATTCCTTATACTTTATTGCATATTCATTTTTGTTTCATCTCAGTGGGAAATTCTCAAGTACTGGCATCTGAGCAGAATGATTCGTGTTGTGAATCTGAAAGAACTAGGCAGAATGCTATGGTTATTATTATACTGCTGTTCTTCTAACAGAGGAACACTTTTGTTGTAGCCCAAATGACCTTTCTTTCAAGAAAAAAATAAAATTACTTGCTTGTTTTGTCACACTATGGATTTAGTTGGAGAGGTTTTTAATCAGAAGAAACAAGGTTCGCAGTTTTGGGTTTTTTTTAATGCAGAGAACTACCAGAGGAAAAGCAGAAAACAGCAGAGAGGGAAAGAAGCAGTACAGTAGCTGTTGAGAAAGAAGTAGAAGGAAAGGAATGATTTCAACCAAGGGCTCACAACCTTTGCAGGAGCACAGCAGCCTTCATGGAGAAGCAGTGATGGCACTGACTCAATTGTCAAGGATGCATCCCTCTGCAAGAAACTTACTTTAGCCATAGGGAATGGGGATCACTGGCGGTCCTTCCCAAGTAGGAAAGAGAGTCTCAGACTGCTAAACCCAGTTTTGTATTTGAATTTGAGAGCCACTTTTCATGTCTGATATTATTAGTAATAATAATAATAATCAGCATAGTAATAACCATAGTATTCTTATCCTAATGCCTCCAAAAAATAAAAATAGCTAAAGATCTGTTGGACTGAGTCATTAAGTTCAGGCTGGTTCATGTTCAAGGACAGTAATCCCCGTGTGATTTTCTCTTGTATATGTTGTAAAGTTGACAAGGCAGTTTGTAAACTCATTTCAGAAACAAGCATCATACAAGAACATAGAGAAAATATTTTTGCAATTGTTTTCTTTGGTGATCTGAATCTACTTATACAGTGGCAGAGGTAGTCTAGATGAAAGCTTTGACATAGTAATTTTTAAGGTAAAGTAATTTTCCTGCCTTTCACTTCTGGATTAATGTGTTGGCATATAATACTTTTCTTAAAATGCTTTTTGGGCTTGTTTTGTTTTACAGTTATGTGTAATGGAATAATATTTTTTTACTATCCTCTTAGGTATGAGGAATCTTAATTAAAGAGAAACAAAGATAATTAAAACAAAGCAAGTCTGGATTTAATAGGACAGGTGCACTTGTTCTGGGAAGAGAAGGATAAATTACAGCTCTTTTTCAGCACAGGGCTCTGAAGGAGGCTACATGGTGTTTCCACAAACAACTCTCATTAAAGCTTCCCCTTCTGGAGGCAGCGTCTGTTCCCAGATTGAGTTCTGTGTTCAATCTGCCAAACTAATATGACAAACACATCCACAGTTCACAGCTCACAGCTACCATCATCCTGGTACCAACTGAGGAAGCAAAGTGGAGGGAGCGTGGCTGAAGTCCTAAGCATGCTTCATCTCCTCCAAGCACGAGCCCTCGTTGCAAGTGGACAGAGGGAAGAGAAGGTGACTGTCTCCCTCTGTTCTTCCCACTCAGCCTCTTCTGTCTCAGACTTCTCTCCAGCCTGGACATACCTGTCCTCAGCCATATGCCCAGAGTCCTTCCATTTAATTCGGGTCTCCTCCTTAATCTTGCAAGACTTTTTCCAAGTCTTTCCTTAGCCTTACCAGTTGAGTTCCTTTTTGCCACAGTTCCACAACTCCATTTTTTGCTGCTCCATGATCAATGTTTTGGCTCATTTATGTAATTTTCTAAACCAATATTTAGTGAGGGTAAAACAGGAACTGACAGAAGTGAAGGTATTCCTAATTTTAAACTATCCTTGCAGACAAGTGGATTGTTAACTACTTGCTCAGACTGGTCTGTTGAAGCATAAACCCAATAGGAACTCCTGTAGGAGAAACTTCTCTTTTATGCTTTGTGTGTATTTTATCTTCCCTGGAAAGTTCACACTTATAGATCCACCCCAGGCTTTCATGTCATCAGATTTTCCAAATAAAAGAATTAGGTTTCATCAGCATTACAGTGCAAAACTTCCAAAGGAAAAATCTGGAACTGAGGGTTGTTGTGTGGCCTTTTCAAGTGTCCAGGTCTGTAAATAGGCTCATGAACCCAGGAGGCAACAAAGAAACAAACAAGCAGCCCAAATAGAACCAGTGTTTCATGAGGAGGTACATATAAATTGGTCTGTTCAGTCTGTGCCCTACTTGGAGCAGTAGATGAAATACATTCTAATAAAATTTGCCATTAGCATTCCTTTTTTATTATAAGACTTATAGAGAATATTTTCAAGGCTTCTGATTTTAATGACTTTTCCCTTCTATAACATTCAACTTTGCATGAAGTCTTACCTCATTCCCCCAACTGTTCAGCTGTTAAACTGCAGAAATAGAAAACGGATAATAGGACAGATAATATGCTTTTCTCAGGAAAAGACAGTCATAGCCATGATTGAAAGTCATGAAATATTAGACATAGATGCACATGAGATATTTAATATTCAAGCTTTCAGGTTAATTGTGTATTTTTAAAATGAGGTTAATTTAAAAAATAGCCTGACTTCAACATCAAAACACTATCAAAAACTTTTCTTCATGTAAAAAGAAATTACCTAAAAGGACCCAGAGAAGTTTCAAAATCCTTTATCTTTCTCAGGGAACATTTTTGAAGAGTCTAAAGCCTATCCACATCTTTCACATTCAAGTGGCAACATTTCTTAGGCTTTTGAAAATCTTACTTCAGAACAACAAAAGCAGGAACTAATGAGCTATGGCCCCACCTGCTTTGCTTGTAGAGACAAGATTGAAGTACACAATCTTTTTATCAGTACGTCTCAGAGGAGGGCAGTTGTTTAAAACTGCTTGGCTTGACTCAGTTCCTTGTCCACAAAACCTTGGAGTACGAGTAGTTAAGTTTTTTCATTACATGGCCTGTCATTCCAGGGATCATGTTGGATAATCATAATGATTTTGTTGGACCTTAATATCTGTTAATCCTGTCCAGAGCCCTCTGATGCTTGACATTTCCTGTGAGGCTCCTCACTTATGCAATGGTGTGTGCAGTCAGCAGAGACAGAGCAGTAGTGCTGCTCTTTAAACAGAAGCAGTTGCTTCCTTTGGTGCTGAGCTGGTGGCCCCTGTCCTCTTTCATCATCATCTTTTCCACTCTAAATATTAAGGAAGTTTTATATATAAAACTAGATATTTTAATTACTAGATATTACTAGATTTAATACTAGATATTTTAATTACTTTTTTTTTTTGGCCATGAAGTTATTCTTGGGCAGAAACAAAACTAATAGCAATTACTAGAAAGTGATCAGGACAGGATTAGAATAGTTCAGTAGCTCTTCGAAGTCTAGAAAAAAATCTACGTCAGCCCAATGCTAATGATGTTCAGAGAAGAGGTATATAGGCTGGCTTTTTTTGGCCCTATGGCAACTTACCAAGAGGCTTAGATGAAAAATGAGGTGAGACAAAATATGAACCCAAAATATGAACCCAAAATACGAGGAAAATTCTTGATGCAAATAACCATTTTTATCCTAAACATTGAGGTTTCTGACTTCCAACACAGAAGTGTGTACAGTGCCGGTTGTCATATCCTTACAAAGCCATAGTATGGCCAATGTATATGGTATTCTAAAGTCTGTGATGTCCAAGTCTTAGTAGTCCCTTCATAAAGCACAAAATACTTTTATTATTGGAATTATAACAAAATCTTGACTGCAGAAAAAACATCTTGGGTCATATTAATATAAGTGAGGATGAAATGTGAATAAACACTGAGTTTGGGTGTATAAACACCAGGTGGCTACCAACAATTTTTCCATGAAATAATATTACATAAAGTCATATATTTATCATTTTGTTACTTAAGATAGATGGAGAGATAGACAAGAGGTTAGCAAAGGCATATAGAGCTTTCAGAAGACTCCATAAAAGAGTCTGGTGAAATAAACACCTGAAGAAAACTACAAAGATCAGTGTTTACAGAGCCATTGTCCTGTCTACTCTTTTATATGGGTCTGGATCATGGGTCATTTACTGCCACCACCTGTGACTCCTAGAACGCTTCCATCAACTCTGCCTCCATACAATCCTAAACATCCACTGGTCAGATTATGTAACTAGTACATCTGTTCTAGAACAGGCAGCAGTTACGAGTATTGAGGCCATGTTGCTGAGAACACAGCTGCGCTGGGCAGGGCACGTCTCCAGGTTGAAGGACCACTGCCTCCTAAGATCGTGCTCTATGGTGAACTTGCCACCGACTGCCGCAAGAGAGGAGCCCCAAAGAGAAGATACAAGGACTCCTTGAAGCAACATCTCAGCCTTGGCCACAATGGTCATCGCTGGTCTACTCTGGCCTCCAGTTGGGAGGTCTGGAAACACGCTATCCATAATGCTACTGCTTCCTTTGAGAACCCACACAGGATCACCATCAAAGAGAAAAGACAACGCAGAAAGAATCGTATCCTACCGATACCATCCAAGGAGTCTTTCTGCTGTGCCTTTTGCAACTGGACGTGCCTATCTCACATTGGCCTCTTTAGCCACCAGTGCACTTGTAGTAAATGTGGGTAGAGCCCTTCCCAAATCTTCCTTCACGAAGCTTAGCCATGATGATGATGACGACATTTCTAATTCCATGCTCTTTTTTTTCCCTGCTATATTCTATAAAATCTTATGAATATTGCTTGGTCAATTAAATAAAATATACACCAAAATGCACAAAAAACCAGAGGGTTTGTTCCTGCCCTAACTTTTTAAGTACTCTCATCTTTTGCCACACGTAATTTTTTATTTTATATCTGTCTTAAAATCTTTCTCTTCAGTGCTGAACCTCTCAGAAAATGACTAATTATTTAAAGAAGAAATTTACTGGAAATATTTAATAGCTACTGGGGATCTGTACAAAAGCTGTCTGTGCATTTCTCTGTGATGATACTCATCCTCCTTCCACTCTTCCTACTTGTTTGTTACAAGTTGTGACTTTGGCAGAAAAAGAGAAAGAAAAAAATCTACGCATCAGAAATCTCATGCCAACAGAGGATTCCCCCTGGCTAGAAGTTTTCTTGATGTTATGCTCGGCTCAAACAAGGCAACTTATTGCAGGAAAACATCTAAAAACCCATAAATTTCATGACATCACTATAACACTGGGACAAACTGCCAACATGACATTGTTGCTTCAGGGAAGAAAAATTATCATGCACATCAGGAGTGGCTGCTTCTGGCAAGATTTAGCAGTCTCATGCCTGGGTAGTCACTGCTGCATCTCCCATTGTGTCTATTTGCAAACCAGTGTCCTCTGAGTAATGTCATTTGCTCCAGTTCAGGGCTGAGGAAGGCCTTCTACTTGTTTTTATTTCCATGTGATTCCAAGTAGGAAGAATACACGGGTAAATCTAAAGTCCCAGAAAACAACACAAATGCAAGGAAGTTACTAGTTCCATCTGTTGCTTCTAATGTCCTAAAGAAAATACCAAGTGATCCTTAATTCAGGACTAATTTGAACTGACTAGATTAGCTGGCCACACTGATGTGGATGCTCTGTGCAAAGCTCACTTTAACAGGAAGACTTTCCTTTTGGTTTGTGTATAGTTTCACTTCCTCTCCTGTTTTTCACTTTTTTTTTTTTTTTGGCTGGGCTTTTTTAATTTGTTTTCGGTTTTGGTTTTGGGTGGGGTTTTTTGTTGTTTGTTTGTTTTATGGTTTTTTTCTGTGTTTTTTTTTGTTTGTTTGTTTTTTGAGATGCTCTGTTCTTCTACTTCCTTTATAATATATTCACAAAGAATATTCAATTTGGTTCTTGGTCTCAGTCATTTAAAATCCTTGTATGGTGTGCTGGTAATGAAAAATAGATCATAGCTTCTCTAAATTATTTTTTTGTTTCTTAATTACTGAAAGTGTAAACACTTGTAGTTGTAGCAATGCAACTTCAGTATGTAAGTCGAAGTGTGTAAGGGGAACTCACTGCATACCATGGGCTTCCACATACTGCAGAGAAACAAGAGAAACTAATATTTGTTGAACCACCTCAGAAGTGCTGCAAGTTGTGAACAAAGATTTCATGACAAGCAATTTCCCATTGCCAATTGAGATTTTCAGATTATGTGGTCCTATGCAGGACTTGATACTTGTTAGATTGGGATTGTCCAGGTTAGATGATTCTGCCAGTAAATAAGTGGTGGGAACCTCCATCCAGTTCTTGTCCAGCTTTAACAGAAACACATGGCACAGGGGATCCACTGCCTTGATTTAAGCAAGAGGACATTTTATAACTTTAGCAGAACACATCCTTATTTCTTTAGTATAATTGCATCTATCACTATTCTCCTGTTGTCACTGTGCTTGAGATAATGTAGTTGTTGATCAGACTGAGTTATCACCGAACAAATGAATGAAAAATGCTCCTAAATATGGGATAAGACCTAGTTGAACACAGTGATTATAAATACTATATATTGTTTAAGGTTGTCTTACTTGTTCAGAAGAATATCCCTATAGTGATCTTTGTATATTTAAGTAACTTTTATAGTTTTATTATTTTTAATATGTTTAGTGGGAAGTAACATTGCAATTTCTTATTCCTATTTGATTGTTGGAGAATTAAAACCTGAGACACTTACAGTGAGGTGCAGTCTAAATCACTGATTTTTTTCTCAAATTGATTGCCAGAGTTATAATTACCTTGTCCTGAACTTACTTTCATTTGCTTCTTTACTTTCTCAAATTAAATAAGATAATGGAAGTTTCAGAGTATTTCTGATTAGAGCAATTAAGTTAGCCAGAAATGAACTTTGCACTTGTCTCCTGTAAATTGGATGGGGAAGATGCAAGAATTTATTTAATTATCAGTATTTCCTCTTTGCAAATAAACAGTATATGTTAATAGTGACCTCTTAGGCAATTAGAAACCTGCTTCATAAACCTCTCAGAGGACTAGACATGTGAATGATATGATGACTTTATCCAGATCAAGATCAATAAGAGAAATTATTCTGAATCGTAATTATGAATTGATTAATCAAATGAAATATTACAGATTCATTAGATTCATTAACTGAGATTGGGATTATATGTTTGTACCATCAAAGGGTATTGCACTCAATGATTCACAAGGTCTTCTGCTATCTTCTGTTCTAAATGATGAACCCAGAGGTCAGAAATTGAGAAATCTCTTCTTAAGATGCTGTTATTAAAAGCTCATAATCATGAACATCTAAGTGAATCTTTCAGCTGCTTATGATAATGCTTACAACTATGAAAGGATGCCTGAAACATATCCTTATATGTCAAAAATATCCTCTCTGTGACTTTGTCATTTGTCACTCTCTTATTCCTCAGCACAATTTAATTTTTTTCAGTATCACTAATGTTTCTGAAGCATAGTAAGCGTAAAAGATAAGAAAAGTTAAACTCTAAACAGTGCAAAAGGTATCTATGATGAGGAGGGGAGACCGTGTCTCCCTCAGCATGTTATTTTGAGAACTGTCAAGCAGTATTAACAGGAAGTTGCAGCCCTCCTCTCATTTTGAAATTGCATACAACCCCCCAAAATAATTTAAAAAAACCCCAAATGGTTACAGGAAGAACAATTTATCATTTGTAAGAGTAGACTGCAGTGGAAAACAGCAGGAACATAGGCATAGTCTGGAAAAGGTGAGTTAGTTGCCACCCTTCAGACCTCCATCTGTGCCATATAATACAAGAGGTGTTTGCACTGTGAAGTTGCTTAGTTTCTGGATGCTGCTGTTCCCCAGACCCTTCTTCTGTGCATGCTTAATAATGCTACAAATAGGCAAAGCTTAGTTTCTATCTTTTGAGCAAACTTGTTTGGGATTCATAAGGAAATTATCACTATGCCTTTTTCCCCTCCCCCTGCTGATAGCTTAAAACTTTGCCAGGATTGTCTAGCAGATCAAGCTCCACGCAGAACACAAGAGCAGTCATTGCAGTCTCTCAGTAGTGAGAGGGACATCTGCTTCCTAAATATGTATTCTGAGCATGTCTGCAAGAAGAAGACCCAACTTTGACTCTGGTCTGTTCAAGGCCATTTTCACAGAAACATGCTGCATCACCAGACTGTAGGTGAGGTAAAAGGTAAAATCTAATTTCTTTGAATGAAATACATGGTCTGAAAAGTTTAGGGACAGTAATGTTGGGTTGCCAGTGAGACAGATGTCGAAGAACTCTCCCCCCATAACTACCTAGGTTGTATGGTTTGTCTTAGTGGTTATTAGGTTACAGAGACACATACTTTTATAAAGTGTCTAAAGTATTTCAGTAATTCAGACAAGGAAAAAAGACCTCTAAGCACAGAGTGGCAATTGTATATTTTCTAGTCCTAAAATAACCTGTACAATTGAGAACATTCCTACAAGGAGGTAGCCTTAGACCTTCCCAGGAACAAAGTGAAATCAGGACTCCCAACTTCTGGGTGAGTACCAAACTGCTACTGCACACAGCACAAACACAGCCAAGTTTTCTGCCTCTGGGGACACTGGAAGAGTTAGACCACTGACAGTGTAAGGGATGAGCCTCAGTCTGGGAAATCTACCTTCCTGACCATAGTGTCTCCCAGATAGATTCCAGGTGAAGTTTAGGCCACTTTTTGTATAGGCTTTAGAAAGCCTAACTTATATAGTTATATCAGTCACTTTGACATATATGGGTAGAAAGTGCCTACCTTCAAAACAGGATTTAGGTTATGAAATGCCTAAGCCTTTTTTTTTTTTTTTTTTTTTCCAGAGGGATTTCTCTGTGGATTAGGTAGTCAGCTCCCTCTACAGTTCAGTGCTTTGTGTATTCCCTCTGAGACACCCACTTGTTTAGGGATTCGGAGCACTAGAAGGCTGCAAATATTTCACAAAGAATAGAGGTCTGAAAGGTGGTGCAAAAATTGAGCTCTGATCTTGGATTTTTCATATTGGTGATATGCTAAGAGAGATTGTTGATACAATGAGAAGTCTGAGTGAGAATGTTTACCCTTGGCTTGAGCAAACTCAAGGTAAATGTTTGCTTTCCTTTTGAAAATCAATCAACCTCTTCCCATTAATATTAGCTGGAGAGTGTACCTTAAAACACTGCAGTGGAACATTCAAAAAATTAGCAGGATTATCCTTGTTGATCTTAATCTTCAAAATGCTTTACAAACATTAAGGTCTATCTTTTGCCTGAAGCATTTAGAAACAGAGATGGTGCAGGTGTTTGCATCCACCCCATACTCCTGGTGCCTGTGCTCAGGTGACTTGTTTGAGTCCTCTGAACTCTTCTGATGGGCAAAGTGAAAGCCTCCACTCCATACATCAGAGTGAAGAGAGGAGGAATATCCCCACACTTTTCATCTTTGGTGGGAATGCAGTTTTCCAACCATGGGCAGTTCTGAGTTACTCAAACCACATGGCTGGTACAGCTTCTCATTTTTGTAAATGGACCATAATTATTCTCCTGTGTAGTAACTGGTATTCATTAACAACTGGAAAGAAGTAATATCAACATTTGCTTGAAACCAATAAGTCCAAGTGTCAGTTTCTGGGTACATGCATCCAGGGGTGCATGCTTTGACTGTTATATCACACAAAATTTGTTTTGGAGGAGGTGTAAGTCCTGAAATCTTAGAACAGGGTTTACAGGATAGATGTATATATGTGTCTCCAAGTAACATCTTTATGGTTTACCCTTTGCAAGATTTACTGATTTGTACCCTGCAGAAACTGACTTGAAGACAAGGTCCATGAATATGTTTCTCTCAAGAAAATATATTCACCAACTCCCTGTGTTTGTAAGAATTACCATAAAATAGTAATGTGTCCTCCAGACTGGAAAATCCTTTTGAGTCACACTATTTTTCTGTTGAAAGCCTTATGCTGTTATTCAGTGCTTTGTTGACCCAGTGCACTCACAGTGTAATGGGCAAAACTAATATTCTTAGTATATTTATTATAATACCTCTTTTTAAAATATATATTTAATTTCTCATTATGCTGTTTAAACAAATTTATAAAGTGTCCCCAGAAAACTTCTTTGTTGTGCTTTGTTCACACTGGCATGATGAAGTTATTCAGATTACTTACGAGTGCATTTGTGCAAATGCATGGTGAGAAACGATACAACATCAAAAGAAATTCTCTGTCTTAACAGATAAGCTGTGAAGGATCAAAAAGGATGACCTTTACCCAAGTGTAAAATAACATAAATTCTATGAGTTGAAAAGATCCCTAGTATATTAGAAAACCTCATCACAGGAGAAAGTTAGTGGCAGAAAGCCAGAAAGACAGAGACAAAATGCTGTTTTGAAAACAGATTTGAGAAAAATGCAAAAGTAAAAAAAGTTCTCCTTAGGGAATCACCAAATTTCAGGTTTTTTGATGTCAGAAAGAACTTTTCATTATAAAATCTAAGCTAACCAAACATTAAAAGATGCAAAGTTTCATTGAAAGCAATTGAATTCATTGAAAGCACATTTTTGGGGTGAAGGATTCAGTCATAAACTTTTGGTGGATTTCACCTTTGCATTCCAGTTTGGGATAGGAATAGAATTTGAGAACTATAAAAATTTTCTGGGATAAACTTTTTCCTCTCCAGCTCAGCTGACCCACTGTGATTTGTTAGCCTTTTTGGTGTCTCTGAGCTATCCTTTAGATCTACGGAAGGTAGAACAGGCAAATCTTAAAGACTTTTTTGGAAAACTTTTAAAATATCTTTGTAAATATTAAGATTCTGAAAAACGGTATGCGATTCCATCTAATTTTATAGAACTTAATATTTTAAAATATATTTGAATGTATTGAAAAATCCTTTATGTTTTCCTGGAAACTGATTTTTTTTAGCAAATATTTAACAAATGGGTACTTAATTGCAAGTCTGCAAAATATGGCCCATTTACTATGTATGATATTGATTTTTCAGAGCTTTTCGACTGTGTTGTTTTCTATTGCTTTGCTAATGGATCTTACAGGCATTCTGCAATTTTTCATATCCTTAAGCATGTGAACATCTCAGAACCTTGTCCATTTTTTTCTTCCACAATATTATTTTCTTTTACTCTTTGAACTCTTGAAAAATTTGAGATGAGTTTTTTTGGAAGTATCATGTCTTTATTAGTTACACAGGTCTTCTCCTTAACTGACTGAGCCATTAGTGAAAGAAAATGAACAAGCAGAAAAGCTGTAGATACTTTGAATGCAATTGTCTTGTTCTTCATCCTTCTGCTGTCAGATTCTGCTTTCTTCTGGTGATGTAAATTACAAATTTATGAATAGACAAATATCACAACTAATCTTAACTCAATGTACAAAGTAGGATGTTTATAAACCCTTTGAGGACACCTTCAATGAGAAAGAAATAAGAAAAATGGTTTTGCTGCTAATGTAGGATCTCTTTAGATACTATTCCTATCTGGACAAACAGAAAGCATTTCAGCTTTGGTGGCAAAATAACAAAGCCTGATGTTGTTGGTATTGGATTCTGCTGTGTGAACATTGCTCAGGCAGAAGTGGATGGCAGGCCATGAAACAAAGGCTAAGTAAATATTTGTACTTGTCTCACTTTGACAGCCAAGCTAGGCAAAGGCAGGGGAAGGTAAAGAGGAGATATTTGGCTCTAACCAAATGTTTGGACTTCTTCAGGATTTCTGTCCAGAGGGAGAGACTGGAAAGGAAAAAAGGTTTTCTGTTTAGCAACGTGCTGTCTGGAGAGATCTGGAGGAAAGCATCAGCACCTGCTGCCTCCCCTTGCATCCCACAGCCAGGGCAGTGGGGGGCCTGAGGGCTGAGAGACAGGGACTGCAGTCTTGGGCATGAGCAGGGGCTTGGTGGCACTCACTCTCTGAAGAGCACACAAGCCTTCATAGCCCTTTGTCTGAAGTCAGGTTAAAGTCTTTCACTTCATTTATTTTCTTTGCATTTTTCAATTCTGGGTATAATTATGCAAAAGCTCAAGAATATGGTGCTGTGTCCTACCTGAACTCCCCATCAGGCCAGAAAGGGAGCATTGCTGTGTTGGTGAATAGGACACTATTTAGTACAGAATTGTGATTGGTCTAGAAGACACTGAATGCACCCATTTGTCTTTGTTTAAATCAATCTCTCTTCAGAGATGTGAGATGTGGTTTCCATGTCCTCAAGCACAGACATTCAGTCTGTCAACACTGAAGAAGTGTTCTGACCACTTGGTTATTGAGAGAGTCTTTGGATCCACCTGAAAAATTTTTGAGCCAAAGCTGCCAGGTGCATTTGACCTGTTCTCGTAAGTGGCAGCAACATCAGAAAAGTTCTTTAGTGTATGTGCTAAAAAAGACTCAGCTTTAGCCTCATATCTTTTGTTCTTTATTACCTTTGGCAATGGGATTGCTTTGGGGCAATGAGCACTACTACACCCAGCCATGCAACAGTGTGCCCTGTGCACTTTGTGCTGACAAAGACAATGTCTTTGTGAAATATCACATGAAAAGGCAGCTCCAGAGGAGGACTAAAAGTTGGTTTCACTTCTAATATATATTGGTGGTGGTCTTTGTAGAACCTACCTCATCACTTCCCTTCCAGACCATGGATAAAAGTTCAACTGAGTCCTGACTAGAGATGAAAGCTACCATTTTCTTCCTCTTTATCTCCAGGCTCTCAAAGGGGATGAGTAATGTTTTTGTTCCAGTAAGATACTGTGCATATCATCTCACATAAATTCTGTTCTTTTGTTTCTCCATCATACAGGCAAGCAAGGAGCAGTGAGAGTGGGAGGACAACTTAAATGAATGGTTTGGAGACACTAGTCATCATGTCTGAAGTAATGGTAAAATTATCACATTTACTGCACCAAACTTAAATATTGGGGTCAGGGAAGGATGAAAAACTTTCCTGTTCCTTCCTGTGATTAGCTTCTTTCCTATGGGTAGATCTGAGGTATGTGTAATGAGGCACAGAAAGCAACCACAATACAGCAAAACCATCAGCTAATCCAGTGATTTCAGAACATGCATTAACCCTTGGTAGCCTGGACACAGTCCCAGACTTTTGAAAATATTTTTGTAGTACATCAATGGTCTCAGTAAAATGCTGCCTAATGGGTATCCTCCTTCCCTATAAAGAAATTACTGCGTCAGTCAATATTGTTCAATATGTAGATACAAGAGTATAAACAAGAAAAATTTATTTTCCTTAGAATGTGAGATTTCCAGTTGTGTTGTTTCTCTTTTAAAACACCAAAATCTTTGGCTAGATGACATGAACCCATCAGTTTACTGCAAAATGAAAACTGTCTATTATAAAAGAGAACTCGCCTCTGTATGTTTAACAAACTCTTGCCATAGGCAGTGAAAGTCAGTTATGACAAAAACCTAAATTGATACATGGAAAAGAAAAAGCCCCTGGCAAAAGCCAAGATAAACCAGGCTAGATATATGTGTATAAACACATTATGTTATTTTTTCTGTTTGCCTCAGAGTATAAATATTATAATATTCTTGATTTGTTTGTCTGCGGCTAAGAAGATAGAAGCTCGGTATCTACTATGGCAACAGAAAGCTGTGTTTGTGCTGGATAATTTCCAAGAAAACTGCAGTTGCCTCCACGTGTTGAAGCCCAGTGTGTGAAAAGGCCATTGGCTATTTGTAGCCCTGCCATGTCTTATTCAGCTCAGAACAAAGCTGGTCTGTGTGTGATGAAATGTTCTAAACCCTGAGAGCTGCTGTCATGTGGTGTGCAAGAGCTCCTGCCATTTCTGCAGGAAACTGTAGGGTTCTCTAAGGAAAAGCTTACTTATTGTAATGTTTTCCAAAATAATTTTCAAAAATAGTCTTGCAGAGCAAATGGATAGATTTTTTGTAAAGTGCTAGACTTTAGATCATTTTTAGTCTCATTTAATCCAGTGATGGAAATAATCCTCATAATCCTGAGAAGTTTATTAATTAAACTATAGCCACATGGGCAAATTGGACAGGAGTCTTACCTGCTCCCATCTCTCCATCCTCCTGACTGACTCCAGCCCCACAGATATGCACTTCCTAGAAGCTTCTCCATGTATTGCAAAATGTAATCCTTTATTTGGGGCTTTCAGAAACTTGATCCAAACCTAAACAAGAAATGAAGATTTTCCTACTATTTTAACACTGGAACTCTCTTTCTCCTATTGTGGTTCCCTTCCATTACCTATATTTTCTTTTTTGAAAAGTGGACAAAACAGTTTCATTGTTTTTGTATTAATACTTTAATCCATGGGAATACTGGAATATTTATAAGACATATATAAACACACTGTCATGGAAAGGGCAAATGGTCCTCATGACTTTCTTAAATTTGGAAAATGATAGTTTCAGACAAGAGAATGTCTTTACTCAAGACTTTCCTTATGACAAAAAAAAAAAGGAAATAATAAAAAGATTGTAAACTCTGCCTCTAACTTAGACTAAAACACTACTGTTAGCCCTTCTCTCTCCTTTGTCTTTGAGAGATGCTACAACTGGTAGAAGAAGATTTAACTTAATTTTTAATTTTAAGAAATAATGGAAATCATAATAGTGCATTTTCCAGCTCTTATATTTCCTATCCTATAGTTAAAGCTTTTACCTGGGAAACCAAAGGCACTAACCCACTGGTCACAGTTAATCCCTACAGGAGTATTACTTTATGACACATTTAGTCTGGTTTCATCTGGGACCCTTCCCCACGCCCTGAGTTCTCAGTTTGTGCTGCTGTTCAGAAAAAGATTTTCATTTCTGAAAAGAAAAGGAGAGACTTTAATAATTAAAACAGCCAGTTGGACTTGGTCTTGAATTCTGGTATTGCTTCTGTACTTTATTGACTGAAAAATATGTAGATTAGCCAGAGGGGGAAAAAAAGGGAACTATATTTTTCAGTTTGAATTTCTCCTTGGTTTTGTACCTAATAATGTATTTTCATTCAGAGGCTTGGAGACAAATTTTGTTTGGGCTGATCTGAGCAAAAGCAAAAAAGATAGTTCTCTCTGTTTAGCTCTTCCCTGACATTAAGAAATATTTGCTCCCTGCTTTACCACTCCACTGCAGAAATCTAACAGCAGTGCAAAGAGATGAAAGTATTTTACCAGGAGATTGTTTTGACCTAATTTAGGCTGAAAAATAAACTAAATATATGGCTAATGCACATTATGCACCCTTTAAACTAGTCAAAGGTGGGGGCCATCACTCCTGTTTAAGTGGGGTACTCAGAAGCCATGGAATACGGCAGAGTGAGCTGAAAGGCTATTCTTAATGGCAACAAGCAGAGGAAAAATTTGTTAACAAGCACAGCTGAGACTCTGGAAATCAATTTTTTTTAATGTAATTCTTTTGTTGGTTTTATTTTGTTCTTTTTTTACTTTAGGGACTGTGAGATGGAAAAGTGAATGGGCCAGAAATACTGACCTCATGACAGCTACTGTCTATGGGGGTTATTTCTTGATAATTATCACTGACAGGAAGTTTTTCTGAGGGTGCCAGTGGTAGTAGGTATACTCATACTCAGAAGTTACAAACTGTAGTTCTGGAGCTGTGAAAGTGTAAGACTTAGAAAAATACTTTGGTAAGAATGGTAGAGTTCAGGTTGGTGTTCACAGAAAGTGATGAGTAATTGTAACCAGTAAAGGCTTAAATCAGTAACTGTGACTAAAAATAGAAGACACAGCAGAAACATGTGCTGGCAGCTGGAAAAGGGACTAGATACATCAAACAGCATGTGCTGCAAAGTTACAAGCTTTGGTAAGTAACGTTTTGGTAAAGTCCATATCACCATTTCTTCGCTATTGCTGGCAAGTCCAAGGTGTCTAGATTTTGCTGTGTAGATAACCTAAAGCAGTTAAAAGACTAGGATGACTTCAACATCGTCCTTGGTAGATTTTTATTGATCCTAAAGACACCTTCAGAAAAGTGCACTGACTACCAACTGTACGTACTTTTTTTTCTATGTTTAATAAAATTTTGCTGTGATGCTATTTCAGGCCATTAGTCTTCTATGCAAGATGCATATGGAGAACATATTGCTTTATTCTTCTTTGGAACAACCTTGTATGTATATTATCTGTTTTGAAGTATTCATTTGTTTGAAGCCAATTAGATTTTTGTTGCTGTTATAAAGAACTCCAGCTTTCTCACTTTTTCCTACTTTTCTAGACTTTGATTTCTATTGTTTCACTACTATGGACTGCTGGACTGTCTTGTTTATTCACATTTTTATTGAAAGAATGCTGTCCAAAATGTCTCACTTTTCTGGTCTTTTCTTACTAACAAGCAAAATTGTCTTGTCTTACTTGAGCAAAATGGTCATTTGATCTCTTTCACAGGAAAAAAGTATTCAATGTAAAACCAAAAGGGGAGGATTTAAGAATGCATTCAGTGGAACCTAACAAATTAATTTGCTGTATTTATTTACTTCATAAGAATGGAGCCTGATTAAATGTATCATTTTTCCCATTGTGCTAAGTAAGGCATTTATCTCCAGCTATTACTATATTCTGTAACTTATTTTGTTGTAAATCGGTTAGGAAAAAATGGAAATAGCTTTTCATCCAAACAACTCTAAACAGTTTATCTTGTTCAGCATATTCTACTAAGTATTCAAAGCAGGTTGTAGTTGTGACTGCTCTCTCAGAAAAGATTAACAGTGGACTAACACAATGAGAAAATTACATGCTGATGCTAAATAAGGCATATTTATGTGTTTCCTCTGAAAGATAACAGCCTTTAAAGTTCAAATTTATAATGTTATGGTGAAAATATGAAACAGCTTGATGAAGTTTTCTACCTTTATGAAGTTGAACACCCAAATTTAATTACCTGAATTTTTCTTTTTCATCTTGAATATACTAGAAAATTACTAATGTGCCTTGTTGCCATCACATATTAAGCACAAAGTAAACAAAATACTGCACAAGGAGAGAAAACAACTGTTGCTTTCATGAGAAGTGGCCCAACTGTTGAATTTCCACTCTTACCTCATTTTAAAAATAAACAAGTTCCAAAAGAGTACAGTGAATATCTCAAAATTAACACAAATGCATGGCATTGTGACTTAGCAGCTAATAATAAGGTGGCAAACTTCTCCATTTCATTCCAAAATAAAGTAGAGGACAAGTAGTAACTCTTACAAGTAACACCAAGCTTTCCATTTGATAGAATAGGTTCTCTGTGACAGAATTGCTTTGACTCCTCTCTGACACCTGTGGGAGTAGGTAGTTATTCTGGTAAAAAAATGGAAAAAATCATATTAATCAAGATTCAGGCACTGTCCAAGACCCAAATCAATACATAACTAGTGAGGTGATATATGAATAAAACTTATACATGCATATAAAAGTCTACTCTTTATGTACATATAAACTTTAAAATTTTATATGTATCAATACACAGTGCACTAAGCAGGCATAAAATGGCGAAATGATCTTCGAAACAGAATGATGGGTTTCTTGTGTGACTTTATGCAGGTTCTTTCCACAACTAGTTCTTTTTTTCAAATACAAAATTAGTGAAGCCTGGAGAGTATAATAGCTTCCTAACCTCAGAGTAGGAGATCCCCTCTCTGGAGAGGATTTATTTTAAGGAAATTGCTTCAGAGGTCTGTTCTATGGCCTGACCTTAAAAATAAAAATGAGTAAGCTTGGGAAAGAGAGTTGGCAAACTCCAACCACGTAGCCAGGGTTGAGGAATCACTTCAGATGACTTTACTACTGAAAGAAAATGTGTTTACTATGGAAGAAAATGTGCTGGGGAGCTGCCTCCTGCCATAAACAGTTCTCAGGGACTAGCACAGGGCATCATTTATTGCCTTCTCAGAGAGTAAGTGCAAATTTTCTCAGAGAGTACTGCAAATCTTGGGAATTTACAGCATGTGGAAATGGGAACACAACTACTAATAATCCTGTGTAGTCCAGAAACCATTGTGGTATTTGCAGATATATATTGTGTGCAGAAATAAGTCTAGGTAGCTTTGTAAGTGTATGAAATCTCTAGCAAATTCACATGAAAGAGTCTGTCTAGGTAATGCTTCTTAGTTTAAGTCAGGCAGACAAAAGATGCAAGCATCAATCCCTTGTGGCCCAGGTAAGTGGTCTGATTGTTCAGGAGTGAACCTCTCTTCAGGGATATTCTTCTCTCCACATGAAAGTCTTCCTTTGTCTCAGATTGAGAAATCTTGTGCATTAATGAATTAAATTTCATATTTTATGGATCAACATTTTCTGAGTTAATATTTTATTGAACAGTGCTTAATCTTCAATGCCTAAACAGTCTTCTATTTTTCTAGCTCAATTGCATGTTCAGCTCCCAACTCTCCAAGTCTGACATTTATTTATGCCTGTTTGCATCAGAATAGCCCAAGTGAAGTCAGTGGAAATACTCTTTAGCCTAAAATTATTCATGATTTGTAATGCTTGCAGTGCTTGCACTAAGGAAAAAATAAAGATATGCAATCTTATATGTGTGTGTAATTTAGATGGGTACTTTTCTGTTAAAGATAAATGAACAATGAATAGCAGTTTAAAGCCTTTAGAGGACTTAATTTTTGAATCTGTTTTCCTTTTACTCGTTCAAGCATCATGCTCTCTTGTATCAAATAGCAGATAAAATTAAAAAGCCTTGGTAACCAGATGATAGAGAAAATAGGAAACACCATGCCATGTGAAACAAATGTGATCACCATGTCTGCATGGGTGATAATATATTACTACAGGATTTCCGCTCTGCAACTGCCTTTGGAATCTGTACTGACAATTCTTAAAATTGCAGCAGTTATTTATTGCTAATTGAATTATTTTACATATTAACTATTTACTTATTTGCCTTTAGAAATAAATGTATTAGGAGTGTAGCATCAAGAAGGAATTAAAGAAAAAATATGGAAGAAAAAAATAAATGGAAATAAAGAATAACAAATCCTGTTATCTGAAGTTGTATGTTTTCCTCTTTCACTTAGCAAGCACTTTCTCCAAAGAAAAGCTTCAGCCAATTTTCAGCCCTCTTGGAAGCTCACTGTGCTCCAGCTCTGCCATACATCCAGCAAGTGAGAAGTCCCTGCATTTTTAGATGATGTTAACTGGTGTTTATACAACTTTACCTGGACTCACTGATCCAAAAGGGTGGAGGCAGCTTTTTGTGTTTCATGTGAAATAATTTGTAACTCCAGAAAGAGTTATCAAGGTAAGAATCTATTTTAGCAAGAACTTTGATTAAACTTTATTTTTAAAACTGTAAAAAGATGCTTTAGAAGAACAGCATATGACTGCGTCTACAATCCATATTTCACATTAAATACCTTTCTAATACTCAAACAGCTTATCTAAGATCCTCGGTGCTTGTCTAACCACTAGAGGTATGAATGTAACTGAGCATTAGCCCCTATTTTCTGAATGCAGCCTTCAGATTGTGTCATCTTTTGTCTTGCTTTCCTTGAAAATGGGGTGAGGAAGGAACTACTAAAGTCGAAAGGTCCACAAAAGAAACTTACATAGTTTTATTAATAAATTATACACTTGGCGTGGAAATGAGTATAACTTAATCCTTAGCATAAGCAAATGGCAGTGGATTTTGAATAAGGAACAGGGTGAAAGGGAAGTGAGAGAGGGAAATTAGAAAGAGAGAGAGACAGAAAGAAAGGAAAAAAGGAAGAAAGAATGATCACCAGTCCTGATTTAATTGTTGATCCAGCTGATGGGATGTCTAGGGTCCTGGAGGTTCTGCCTGGGCTTGGTAGGGGTACCTTTTCTTATAGATAAGTTTTCCCCACCCTGCAGATAAGTTTCTTGCTTTCTATGAAAATTAGTTATCATGTGCAGTTTGCTCTCCTAGACCTTTCTGAAAATGGCTCAGAGGGCTTTGAGGGTCTTTGGTGTCTTGGTCCTTCCCTCCTGGGTCAGACTTTGGTCAACAGTCCATGCCTGTTTCTTGATCCCATTCCTGTGCTTGCACTGTACTGTGTTGTGCTTATCTCCAGGAGCCAGAACAAAGATTTTTGTCCCAGGGAAGTGATGCCCTACTCCCTTCTCCGCCCGCATTCTATTCTTTCTTACAGAGTGTTATTACTAACAATCCTTGGTTGTCTTCACAGCTATCCAGCTATCACTGTTTGAGACATATACACTAGCCCACTTATCTTCTAGGCTTCTACAAGGCTGAATAAGCAGGCACTTATATCAAATCACCTTCCCTCGTGCTATCAGTTTGCTGGATTGTTTTTGTTTTCCAATGTTTTCATGCTGGCAGCAGGGCAAGTGTTCACAGTTTGAAATTTGTAATATAGAGTTTATCAGAGCCTCGCTTCAGTCCTCAGTCATCTGCTTTGTGCAATGCTGTTAACTGACTGATAGCATTGAATATTTAGCTCATCCATGCATTTAAGCCAAGAGTGGGCCAAGGCAGCTTGCTGAACCGAGGACCTGTGTAGAACTGCTCTTTGAAGACAGCTAATACTCCCTCAATATTAACAGTCTATCTGTGAATTATTAAGATAAAAGGATTATTACCACAGTGGTGGAGATGAAGGAAACTTCCTTTGCTTTTAGCACCAGCAGAGCACCAGCCTCTGGACACAATTTCAATCCAATGAGCCAGAAACAGGAGTAGTTTCTCTCCCACCTCCTTCCTTGATGACTCCTCTCTCATGTATCTGCAGCCAGCACAGAAACTTTGAGGAGAAATAAAATAAGAGAGTGTTTAATACCCAGCCTTCTGAAAATGACAGGCAAAGAAAATTACGCATGGTCCCTGATGAGATCATTAACAGCTCTCTGATGGAACGTCTCAGGACCATATGACACTAAATAACTTTAATTGTCCTCTCAGGATGGACTTTTGACCTCTGCCACAAAAATTTTGCACTTTGATATTTAGCTTTTATAAAGAAAAAATACATTCTTCTTTTATTGAAATGCATTTATTATGAAACTGCCTCAAAATGCTTTTAATGATACCCTTAAAATTGCCTTCAGTTTTTGCCTTCTGTGACATTGGAAATTGAAAGTATTTTCTTTAGAGTGACTTTGGGGTTTTTTTTTAATTTGGAATATAGCTTGAGAATATGTATCCCTTTTTTTCAGATCTTTTTTTTTAACTTGAGCAAAACTGCTGTTCATTGAAATAGAACTTATTATAATGACAATGCTTCTGCAAATCTGTAGTCCCTATTATTATGGGAAATTGCTGTCAGGAGACTGAAAGGATCCAGTACAGATTTCTGAAGATCATAGGTTTGCAAAATGAATGTAGTACCATCTATGCATTTTTGTATGAAATATGCGACAGTGTTTCTCATAAATAAAGCTAATCTTGCTAATTCATTTAGTCCTTTCAACAAACTTTATCCAGGTCTCTATCACTAGATTCATATTATCATTCAATTTCAATATGTGAATATAACTGGGCTATGTTTTTATGATTCTGCCTTTATATTCACTGAATCCATATGAAATAAACCGATATGAAGAAGGGTAAGAGATCTCTTTCTAGATTAGCTGGTTTTTAGTAGACACAAGATGAATCTTAAATTTTCCGTTCTCTAGTCAGAGGAGTGTAATTTTAGGCTTTGGTGTCTAGTGCAAGTGTATAATGTTGGTTTTTCTTCAGCAATGTTCCTTTTAAATCAATTCTTTTGATGATAATCTCACAGTTTAGCCCTTTAAGTCAGAAGTGTATTTCTGTGTGGTGTGTGTGAAGGGGTAGTCATATGGAAGGCAGACCTGTGAAAACTTGGGAAACAGGTCTATTCAGGACATTTGAAAGGATTCTTGCAACATTTTTCCTCCTGGTTTTAATCCAGCTTCAATGACAATAAACAGTGTCAATGAAAAAAAAGGGGGCTGACTACATTCAGAGTATCCATTCTTGAGGCCTTCAGCCTCTCAAAATCAAGTCTGTATGTTTAGTTTCTCTGAAGAACTGACTTTTCAGATAACAAATTTGCTCTGAAAGGTGATTTATGAAGAAATCAACTTAATGAACCTTTATGAAGAAAATCTCTGCCTGCTTTTGCTTCTTCATGATACACAGACTCTGACTCCATTGCTTGGGTGTTTTTACATTTTTTCTCAGGAATTGTTAGTATTATTAATAATTTGTTTATGTATTAAGAATTTGTCTGATATGCTGGAGAACTCTCAGATGTCTAGATATACTAAACCTTCAACAAAAACAGTCATTGAATATATAGTAGATGTGCCTGTTCTGATTTTTCTTGCTTTGGAGCTGAACAGTAATTTTAATGACAGACATATACACCCTCGAGTTTTCCTCAACATTATGAGAAAGCTATGTAACTATAGGGGAATCATTTTAATCCTATGAGTTCTTGTAATTTTCCTTCTGAAGTCAATGCTGGCTAGGTCTAAACTGTAGCAAAGGGATGCCTCAGGAATATTTCCCCTCTTCTTGATCTTCAAAAATATCTCAATTGAATTTGAACTCACTTTTTTCCTTCTCTGATCCACTTCTCTTCCTTAATAAACTTGAATTTCCTTAGGAAGCAAATGTATTTATTTTACATAAAATCAATACAAGTTGTTCTCTAGCTAAGCTGAGAATTCAGAACAAAATGTGAAGTTTACCAGTCTACCAGTTCAATATTGTAATGGTTAAATGCAGACATAGTCTTCCAGAATAATGAAAATCTTGAGCTTGTAATATCACAAAACTGAATAAACAAAAAACAAACCAAGATAACTTCTATATTTTGTTGTTCAAAAATCTGATAGATTCTCTTAGAAAAGACAATAAAGCCCAAATAAAATCACACTCTTCTTTAATTCTCCCTTTTCTTCCCTGTACCATTAAGTCTGGCTAGGAGTTGCATTTGTATTCTTAGATACAATTTCAGATTTTTCACAGAAGCTGTGTTAAGGTTGTCACAGCAACCCAAGGAGGGAATTAACTTGCTTTTACAGATTCTAGCTTCTAACCAAGTGTTATTGCCAATAAGGAGAGGCTAAACCTTGTGGAACTTTGTACAGGCAGCATGCCTACTAATTCTTCCTGTTGTTATTGACCTTCTCCACTTTAAGTGCTCAAAATCAGCAATTTCACTATAGCTTACAGTAGCTTATAGTAACAGCTTACTCACTTGCCTGCAAATAGTATTTACTCAGCTGGATAAAATGCACAGTTCAAAGACCAAATTAGTTTGTGAAATCCTATCCAAAGATACTTTCCTACTCCCTAGATATTTGGTACAGAAGCAGAGACTAATGAGTCCCAAAGGCCAGACTCACAGTCTATTATTCTTCTCTCCTAGCTCAATTAATGACATTTTCTTCCAGTTTGTTTTTAGGGCTTGTAAAATTCAACAATGCACATGCTTATTCAAATTCCACACTGACCAGAAGAATAAATAAATATTATAGTTCTGTATATTTATTTTCCAATAAAATAAAACAACAGAAAAATTCAGTTATCTTGTAGTTCTTCATTCAGCAATCACAGAGTTAAAAACTTTGGGCTCAGTTCTCCTGTTCTTTCTTAGTTATCTTTCTTTTAATCCACATATCTGGGTTCCCCTCATATAACTCTGTTCCTTGTGTATGCACAGAGCCTGATATTCATCCAGTTTCAGCTAAATTTGCTTACTTATCTAAGGTAGCATAGAAAGTTCTTAAAGTAAATGGGAAAGGTTCTTTAAGCAGTGTAAAGAAGTTTAGTTGTAAATGAGAACCTGATCCTCTGTTATGGTACAGATGACTTTATCTCACAAAGATAATCCATATAAAGAAATTCAAGATAGTACAGATGGCATGTTTTTCAAAAGAAATCTAATTTCCTTCTAGAAAGAGGTCACGGTCCTTGTGGCTCTCGTAGTTTAAAAGCAGGAACTGACTCCACTACGTTTCTTTTCAGTAAAAAACACTTGAATTTCCTTTTTTATTTACTTCCTTTTTTGGTGGTGGTTTGATTGGGCTTGTGTTTTTTTTGTTTTTTTTTTTTGAGGGGTTGTGCACTGGAAGTGACTGAGTCACTAACACATATGCAAGAGGGAAATGTTATATCTATACTCATGCATATACATATAAACTTGGTTTACCTTAAAGATGGCATGTTGTAATTTATTTTGGTTTTAGTAGGTTGGCTTATTGCCTGTATTCATCTCTTCCCTCTGATATCCTCCAACAATTGCATTGTGTCCTCCACCATTTCAGTGTTCAGTGCAGCATTCACTTGTTGACTTGAAAGATCTTAAAGCCCTTCATCTTGTAGACACTGTAGTAGAAAAGAGCTATTAGATGACAGATAGTGAGTCTTTACTTAATTTTTTTTGTTGATTCTAAAATGTCTCTCTTCAGTTTGATTACAGTATGGAACAAGAAATTTAATTTTCCTCCAGAAGTGAGATAATTTTTTTATTAAAAAAAATACAGTTTGCACATAAGGTCTGTCTTCTGTACATCTGTGTTCTGCAGCTGTTTTCCCACATTAAGTGAGACTTGATAGTTTTCTGTTTCTTGATCAATGATACTCATACTACAACAAGGTCGCAATAGTATCTGGAGAGATACTGAGCAGGGATCCTAATGAGATACCAGAATTTTCAGTAAATAGGAAGGAATTATTCTGTTTTCTCCTTTTTAGAGCAGCAGATAATCTTTAGATTAAAATGTTTATGCACAGACTGGAAGGGAATGAATACAAATTTGCAATCTTTAGTCCTTTGAATATGAATGAAACATGAAGTTATAATTGTTGGATATTTTCATTTGTACTGTGTAATTTGCAGAGTTTTAAAGAGTAAATGGATTATTGTGTAGGTGCACAAAGTCTTGATCATGAGAATTCAGCAGTTGGAGATCATGAGAGGGACCATGAGAGGGACACACAAGCAATGAAGCGTTGGGTTCATCTCACCCTTGATGTAAAGAGAGAGAAAGAAAAAGGAAGCACTACATAGTAATGCAAACTACATATGTTTTTAGTCATAACAGTATATAAAACTTTCTAAACAGTAATTTAGCCAACACTGAACTATTTATTGTTGCTATTTGACTGTTGACAGTATCTGAGCTTGCTAGCTGAAAGCTAGTATTCCCACACAACACTCTGACTGCATCATCTTCTCTGACTGCAGTTTAGAGGCAACTTTGGCCTCCTTTCTGAAGACCAGCATGCTGTTTTTCTGAGCATCCTAATAGCCTGTTCCTTGAAACCAGTCCAGTCTGAGTGAATCTCTCTTCAATGTGTCTGGATGTCAAAAAACATTCCCAAGAAGCACAACTATAATGTTATTAATATGTTCTCATTTTCTGTGAAATGCTTCTACTATAACATCTACATTTTCATGGCTGCATCCTTTTGAGTCTTTATATTACTTTGCCATTTCTCCCTATCAAGATATTCTTTAAAGCAAAAATATTTAGCAAAATATTAATGAGTTTTCATTCTTGTGTTAATAAGTTTGATGATGCTTCTTGTGTTGCTATCCTTGAAGTTATCCAGATCTTTCTTGTTCGTTAGTCCATTATTACTCTGCATTGACATACAGCTTTGTTTTACTGGCAGATTTCATTAACACTTTTCCAAACTTCATGTTGCAGCCAGTAATGAAAAATTAAGCATTTGTAAAAACAAAAGAAATACTTACTGAGTCAGACTAGTGATCTAGCCCAGTGTTATGCCTCCAGCAGTGGCAGTAAGAGATAGCATTTAGGGAGTACATGCACACTTCGATACTACCTGTGGTACATTTCAGGACTCAACAAAATTTCTCAAGGTCATCTCCCTCCAGGTTGACCCTACTCCTGTCTATTGAAACAGTTATCTTCCAGTTTTTACTTTAACTCTATCGCATATGAAACTAGGACACTATTGCCCATTTACATCATGCCAGACCCCACACTTTCCAATATATCATCGCTTTTCTTGTATTTTGATATATACACACAGATACAACTCCTTCAGTCTATGGATCATCCCCACAAAAACCCACTGAATTCATTTAGCTGACGACTTTGGGCTCCATCTGTCATACCAGTCTTTCAGGACAGGAAAGATGGAGTGTGGTGTTGGATCGTTGCATGCCGTAGCCAATTCTGATTCCATTGGAATGGAATCTGATGTGTTTGCTTGGTTTCATTAAAGTTTTATTAATTTTTTTCCTGAAATACATGTCTTGTGAGCTTAAACCTAGATTTTTATGTGCTTAGGCTGGAAATGGAGCTTGCTTTCTTGTGTCTCTCTTTCTCCCGAATACTCCTTTCTGTTGCAGGGTCTTTTAATCAATTTTAATTTATAGAAAATTTCCTGAGTTAAAAATCACAAATGCTCCTTAGGGAGGTGGCAAAACAATCAAGTACCGCTGGAGAAGACTTCCCCTGACACCCTGGAAATCCGTGATTGTATAAGGCTCACAGTGATCACTAAAATTAAAGAAGTTTAGTTCTGCTTACTTCATGCTTTGCTCTAGTTTACTTGTATTTAACCCAAAAAGCCTTAGAAAAGTGTCAGACACAATTACAGGGAATAAAAAAATATATTCTACTTTATCCACAATATTTTATGACAAGAGACGGAATAGAGGTTTACATACCTGTTGAGCTTTGAAGCTTCTTCAGGACCAGGCCAAATGCCCAAGTGTCATGAATGGGGTTGAAGAGTACATAGGGCAGTAGAAGACATTCCTGCTGGTATAGCCAGAGTTCAGAAACACAATAATTTACCCTCATAATTTTTTCTTTCACAACTTTACTCTCATGCACAATTCTCCTACTCCAAAATATATTAAAAACTCAGTAAAGTCCATCCATTTATGGTACATTTCATCTAGATTGTTGCACAAATTTTTAGTTCCAAAAGACTTGTTATTTAGCAAGAATTGCCTTTCTAACTTTTATCGAAGTAAAACATTGCTCTCTTTTTCTTCTCTTGGCTGAAATTCACAGGTGAACTCAAAAAATTTGTAGCAAGTAGTTGCCTAATTCCCCCAGCTAAGTGTGATTATGAAACAGATAACATTTTTTTTAATTTTTAAAATTACATAGTTTCTTGAAAACTGAAACTAGTGGCAATAGCAATTTTTCAGCTACCTCCAACACAGGATCAGCAAGTGCCTTCACCCAGCCCAGAAAAAAACAAGAGACTTTAATACTGTGGCCATGACTGTCACCTGATTCAAGACCTCCTGAGGAGCCTGAAAATACCAAAGTCCATGGAACCCAACCAGATGCATCTCAGGGTCCTGAGTAATTGCCTAATGTAGTTATCCAGCCATTCTCCATCATATTTGAAAAGTTGTGACTCTCAAGGCAAATGGTCAGTGACTAGGAAAAAGGAAAACATCACAGCCATTTAAAAAAAAGGTGAAGAGGAGGACTGTAGAGATCTACCAACCACTCAGCCTAATCTTCATGCCTGGTAAGATCATGGAACAGATCCTCCTTGAAGATACAGAAGTCAGAGAGGCAATTAGAGAAAGCAAACATGATTTCAACAGAGGCAAATAATGGCTGACTAAACTAGTGGTCTTCTGTGATGAAGTGTTTCCCCTGAATGAGGGGAGTAGAGGAGAGCAACAATATAATTTACCTAAACTTCTGTAAAACCTTTTTTATGGTCCCCCACAACATTCTTCCTGCTAAATTGGAGGTAGGTGGGTTTGGTGGATTGACTGTTAGATGGGTAAGGATTTGTATGACTGATTGCATCCGAGGAGTTATGACTAATGTCTCAATATCCATGGGGAAACTAGTGTCCTTTAAGGGTCCATACTGGGAACAATACTATTTAATATCTTCATCAGTGACATAGACAGTGGGATTGAGTACACCCTGAGCAAGTTTGCAGATGACACCATGTTGTGTGGTGCAGTTGGCTCACTGAAGGGAAGAGGTGCCATTCACTGGGACCTTGACAGGTCACTTTCCAGTACCTAAATGGCACTTAGAAGAAGGCTGGAGTGGGACTTTTCACAAGGGCATTTAGTGATAGGACAAGGTGGAATGGCCTTAATCATAGAATCATAGAATACTTTGGGTTGGAAAGGACCTTAAAGATCATCTAGTTCCAAGCCCGTGCCATGGGCAGAGACACCTTTTCCTACACTAGGTTACTTCAAGCCTCATCCAGCCTGGCCTTGAACACTTCCATGGATGGGGCATTCACAGCTTCTCTGGGCAACCAAATTTTTCCCAGACTATCAGTGGCTGTGTATAATATGTATGAATATATATTCCTTTCATACTATGTATGCAAAGAATCCTATATGAATCATATGAATTGCATAGAATCATAGAACATTAAAGAGTTGAAATGGACCTTAAAGATAGTCCCAACTTCCTCTGTCATGGGCAGAGACACCTTCCACTTGACTAGACTGCTTAAGGCATTTTGCAGCCTGTCATTGAATACTGCCAGGGTTGGAGCATCCACAAACTCCCTGGGCAACCTGTTCCGGTGTCTAACCACCCTCATAGTGAAAATTTTCTTCCTAATATCTCACCTAAATTTCCCCTCTTTCAATTCATACCCATTACTACTTGTCCTAGCTCTACAGTTCTTGATGAAGAGTCCCTCACTGGCTTTCCTATAGGCCCCCTTCAGACACTGGAAGGTTTCTATGAGGTCTCCATGCAACCTTCCTTTTGCAGGCTGAACAGACCCAACTTTGTCAGCCTTTCTTCATAGAGGAGGTGCTCCATTTTCATATCACCTGCATATATGTTAATATACATGTTAATATATTGAGATTTGTCTGGTAATTATATATTAATATGTATGAAAAACACTGACTCAGTGTTACCGAAGGGAAGCTGCACAACCTTTAGATTCCTTATTAATTGACACATTTCTTCTTAGGGGCAAGTTCTAGGAGCTGGATGAATATTTCAGAGATTTGGTTTATACCGTAACCGGTATGTTTCTGAAAGTAATTTCTTCAATGTGGGTACACAGGGAAAAAACAAAGTTGTTGCTTTTTATTCCTCTCTATTTTCTCCAAATTTCAGAATTCAAATCTTATAATATCCAGATGGGGCATAGTCAGATAAATTGATCTGTAATTGTTTCTTTAAATCTTAATTAGTTATTTTTATTTTTATTCTTCCATAATGTGATTTCACTTAGCTCAGAATATTCATCAGCTTCATAACATTTTTATTAGTAATAATTTTATTTAAAGTAAGAGTTAAAACTAACATATGATTCACTTATCTGATCTGCTTGGAAAGAGACAACATTCATCAGTTCATATTACAGTTAGTTATTGTATATACAATTCTCCAATGGAATGGCATTTTGTGGTTGCTACTAGAGTTGTCCTTACACAAAAGCAACTTCTTTCTTTTTTTGTTGTGGAGGCTTGTTTTCCTTAATTAGTCTTCATTAATTTTAAAAAGGAGCTTACTGCAGTATATGTGAGGCCTCAACTGTGGCTATAGGAAGACTGTTAGAAAAGGATTGGTAATTGCCTGCTCTTTTTGTCTCACTGCTGCTGAAGGGGAAAAGAAATGAAGCTATAACTTCTAATATCTGATTACAGGAAATTCTTGATTCATACCTTTGATTTTGCTGCATGAATCTTCATTAACCTAGTATCTGTTGACAAACTGTGAGTCTGGCATAGAAAAATTTGAATATGATTCTTTATCAGGCATCTTGAGCAGTGTTTAAAATCCTTCCTGAGACAGACTACATCTCTCCTGCCTCTGATAGCTTCCATTGGTAATCAGATTCCTAGAGGAAGATCATAAGGATCTGCCTCCAGACAAGGCATTTATAGAACCTGTATGCATTTGAAAAATATGAAGTATGGGCCAGAGGTATGTATGTGTCAATTTAGAGTAAGTTGGAATTGACTCTAAAAAGTACGACTCATGAACTAACAATGTTAGAATGGAAGCTACGGTTCTAGCTAGAATACTCAATGCTTGTCGTCTTGATTACACCTGTGTGAGCTTTGCCATATACATCTCTGTCTCTACATGGTTTCTTCTTGGTAGGTTTTCTATCTCCGTTGCACCTAAATACTGGAATGCATAATAAAGAACACCCAGTATCAATTCATAAATGAATTAACTGTCAGCTGAAATCTGAAACCATGCAACAAAAATGATTGAATTGTGATGCAGTCTCTCTCTGCTTTCTACACTAGAACCTTTGTTAGGGACTTCTAATTAGAGCCTGGGGCTAATAATGCCAGAGTTGTGGGGTCAATCCCTGTACGGGCCATTCACTTAAAAATGGACTCGATGATCCTTATGGGTCCCTTCCAACTCAGCATATTCTGTGATTCTGTGTTTTTGTAATTCTCTTTAGTTTTCCTCTGGAAGGGGGAGGGAAGTGGGAGGTTGCACTTCAGCTTCTGTTTTGCCATGGGGCTCATCATACTGAAATCAAGTGGGTGATTTCAGTAGAAAGCTCTTTGATTATGCAACATGAAATAATGTAACAGCACAATTGCTTCAAATTCATGGAATTATTTTAATTAACTCACAGTAATGCTTCCTTTAATGTGTCCAAAAAACAGCAATGATTTTATGCAAATTAGGAAAATGATGTTGAAAATGTTCTTGTATATAATCTGATTTTCTCCCTAGGCACTCTGAAGTCTGTTGTTGCCTGAAATGGCTGTGGCTATAGGGCTAGCACAAATGAGAAATGAGGTTCAGGTGATTCATAAGGATCAGTCAAAGAATACAAAAGAGATGGTATTGTGATTAAACTAAGAACAAGTCAAAAAGTGGGAAAGGAAAAAGGCTGTACAGAAACCAGCAGCAGCTATTAGAGTTTTACTGATAATTTCTCTGATATTTGCTAGCTGGAGTGAGCTTGGAGACATAGCAACTCTATGTAAAGCTGAAATTTCAAGATGAAGCAACAAGCTCCAAATTTTTCTGGGAAAGTAATAAAAAAGACAAGGACATTCCAGTAGATTAAATAAGCCAGCTGTGTTACACATCCTAGGGCAAGAGAGAACAAATTCAGCATGAAGACAGTTTTATTTCTTTGATTTCTCCGAAAGAGATCTATTCCTTTCTGGAAAGGAAGGGGTGCTACTTTTGGAGCTTGCAGTGCCATGGACATTGGGGTTTTTTAGAGCTCCTTGGAGTAGCTACGTAAAATTTATGTATATATTCTATATATTATGTATATATTCTATGCCAGTGGTGCTATATTATACAGCTGAACATCCTGACATTTTATATAAGAAAGCTTTATGCACAGTAAGGTACAGAATAAAACTACCAGCTATTTCTAATTTGTGTTAATATCATAAAGCCAGAATATCTGAGAGAAAAGAAGCCAACTTAAACTACTCAGTACCCGTGAGCACCACTATTAAGCTAACACTTCTCTCATTCATTGTCATGGGTAAAAAAAATGCATATTTTAATGTCAAAAAACATTCCATCTGTTATAAGGGATTTTTTCCAAGTATTTGAATGCCTGTGGTATTGCAAAAATGTATGATATTTTATAAATATTATTACTGTTTCTTGCAGATGACTGTGGAAAGGCCACTGTTTTGCCAGAGGCTACCAAATATTGCTTTCTGTGTCATAATTCACAGTAATTTGAAGTAATGATGACATTAAGCTTTGGAATATATTTTTCTTTAGATGACCAGAATTTTTGTACTGTACTTGGCAGATGCTAGTACAAGAAAAGCAAAAGCAGTGATCACCATGTGATTTATTTTTACTGCAGGTAAACACTGCAATTTAGCATGTCAGCATACAAATTAAAATTGTCTTATGATGTTTAGCTCAGTTAGATAGCACTAATGTGTATGCTTATGCACCTTCTGTTTCATGGACTTGAGGCACTCATTTGAAGCTCATCAGCAATGAGCTATCTTTGGTGACAGCTACTGTAAATGTACTCTGGGGAAACTGATTTAAGAAACTAGAGCTTTTCGAGGTAAATGTTTTGTGGTGTTTCATTCCACTCCTCTGTGAATTCATCAGAATCCTATTTAAAGATCACTCTGTGCAAAGATTGTGGGCTGTTACCTTGCAAGTTAATTCTCATCTTGCTGCAAACAGATATGGCCTTGGGAGGAGTGAAACAAAACACCTGCCAGAGATTCAACATCTAGTGAAAAAAAACCCAAGCCTGTGTTAGAGAAGCTTGTTTGGAGCATAACAGAGAGATCATCACTTTGCATTGTGAAATCCATTACATTCAAAATTGTTTTTAAAAAAAATCAATTTTGGAGATTGTTAGTCTTTTCTACTGAAGGGCAATGAGCTTCACTCAAACTTCAGACACCAATCTTTCTAATCTAGTGAAAATATTTTTTTACACTCTCTCTCTTTGTCCATTTTCTTTCAGTTATAATTTTATGCCAGAGTCTATGGAAGGACCAGGATATTCACTGTAGCCCTGGTCTATGGGAAGAATGATGTTCCCCTTCCTCCTCTACATAGTTTTGGTGGAATAAATGGTGCTGAACAGTTCATTTTATCCAATGTTATTCAGTACTCAGAAAATCCTGTTCTTCAGAAAATTCTAAAATTCTGAATATTTGCTAACTTTTCAGGAAAAGAAATGTATCTTGATTTTTTTGTTTGTTTGTTTGTGTTTTTTTATTTAATGATAATATTTAATTCAGATCTTTAAAAAGTGAAATCAAAATTTAGACTTGCAATGTGGAATCCCAAGGCCAGTTATGGCACCCAATTGGTGCTGTCAGGAGCTGGGAGTTCTGAAGCCATGAGGAACAATAAATGAGTTCTTCTAATATCAGGCTTCAAAATCCTGTGGCAGCTCGGATTTTGGCACAAAACCAGTAAAAACTTGTGTTTTCTCACAGGAGGGCATGACACATGGTGGGACTGCCCTGGAAGCAGGGAAAGCCATGCCAGTCAGCTTCTGTAAAGCAATGCACTGGCAGAAGCTCTGACAGATTTCCAGCCAAATTTTGCATGTAGTTCAGTGAGAGGTTTTGAGAACTGCTGTTTTGAACAAATTAGCCACTTCCATGCATCTCAGAAGTAGTAAGGAAATTCTCCACCAATTGTAGATCAGAGGCCTCTGTGGGGTCCCACAGGTTTGGACTTGTCATCGCTTTTGCTTGAGGTTCATCCAGGGTGCATGGCTGTAGGAAAAACATTCAGTGGTGCAAAATCATCAGTTGGGGGGGAAAGTAAGTGGTTTCATGAGAAAAACAAACAAACAACTTCACCAAAGTGAGAATGGAGAAGATACAAATGATTGAGCACTTGGAAGGCTGGGACTCTGGCATTTTGAAAATGCTGTCTTCTGCCTCATTCGTGTAGGAGCCAAATGATGTGGCTAATGTTTTCCAGTTTCTAGCCAAGTTAGAGACTTAGACAGTAGCAATCTTCCTGTCGTCTAAACTGTAAGGAGAGCAAATGATAAGACATGGAGGGAGGAGCACGCTGAACACTTGGCATGTTCACTTGGCTCTATCTATTTTGTTCTGGAACTTACCCACATCGTTTTCCAAGAAAATCATAGCTTGGGGTGAAGTCAGTCCTTTCTGTTCTTGGAGCTGCAGAAGATCAAGAACCAAGAGCATCTCTTAGCTGAGGAATGAAGGCAAGTACATGCTTGACCTCTCCTCTGGATGCAGCCAAAACCAGGATGATGTTTATTTTGGGTGTTCCACTGTGTTATAGCACCAGACAAACATGTTTGCAGAGTATCTGAAAACTGTGGCCTTTTATTTATCTTCATTTGTTAAAGGAACATATATAAAAGTTTATATGATAACATCTTTCATATCTTAGTTTTTCCTGGTAGTAAAACATATCTCACTCCCTATCCATCGTAAGGTCAAAGGTAGTACACAAGACAACAAATTAATTATTCACTAGGTTTGGGACATGTAATATCCACACATACTTTTAAATTCCACTGATAGGATCAGATTTATGACATTAAATGATCAAAACTATCTTTCCTGTGTGACTGGGGACGTTTCTCACAAACTGTAGATCTTGTTAGCTTGGCTCCAACAGTCAATGACAGCTTTATGCCTTTATGAAAGCTATGGGACAGAAGGCAATATTTGGTCTGAAACAATTTGTATATACTTTATAAGTAAGAAAAGGTGGTTCTTGGTCGCTATGTAATCCAATACATGTCTGTCTTTCTAAATATGTTGGTCGCAGATAAAACCCATATAAAAGACTGTGGGGCATTGACTTCAGTTTAAGTAGTAAGAAAACCTGGTTGTTTTAATTTAGCCAGTCCACTGACAGTGACATTTAGACATTTCATGTTTCTGCAGTGATCAATCCTGATCAAAATCTTGCAGAATTTTTTCAATTAAACAAGCAATGGTTAATTTCAGATTAATTGCTTCAATACATCCACGCAAAGAAGTTTCCAAACAAATCATGACTGTTCCAACTGTGAGTGCAATGAAAGCATTATATAAATGGAAACCAGCGTAATTTAGCATGTTTTCTTTTTTTTCTTTTTTTCTAGTAGGATGCAGTGACAATCATACTGCCACATAATTAATAAGCAAATTTCTTAAGTGTTAGCTCTAGCAAATGGCAGTTAACATGAGACAAATAACACTCAAACCTTAAATATGTTCAAGGAGTGATTTAAAGCCGAAATACAAGAATGGGAAGTGACCCTTTCTATGTAAAGAGTCTTACATAGCATTTTAGATTTAATTTGCCTTCAGTATTAAATTTTGCTTGAATTCTTCCTAAAAACTGCCAAAAATAATACCAAAAAAATATTTCAACATGCTCTTTGCCTCCGGTTGTATACATTTGTAGCACTGGTGAAAGATCAATTTAAAAAAAAAAAAAAACTTCACTGTCAATCAAGGACCCAAACCTATGCACCATTGAGAGTTGTGGGGAAGATTTCCCTTTGGCATGTGCTTTTAGGTCTTGTTTTGTTTTTAGGAGGAGCTATACTTGAAGAGACTTTCAAGAAGTTGCTGTGAGTGTTAAAACACTGACCTATATTGGCAGTGATTGTTCCTCCTCAATCAAGTTGAGGAACTTGATGTTCATTCACTCCCTAAAGTCTTGCACTCTGCTGAGAGCTCAGCAGACATAACTTGTTAGGGGAAGACTCTTCTTTCTGACCACAGATGGAGTGCAGTGAGTTTACAACACATCTCATATGCCATTCTTGTTTGTGTTAGCCTGATGGGAAAACAGATGATAACAATCAAGATGTATGGATTTTAAAATGTATTTCCAACAAATTCAGGTGAACAATAAGCAGCAACCCTGCCTAAGATTAATGGAGTCTAAATTACATGTGATTCTGAAGCAAAGGATCACCCTGTAACAGCTCTAAGTCCTAAATAATAGTAAATTGGTTTGTCAACAGCAGTCAACAGAAACTAAAAAGACATGTAGCCTCAACAGGCAGAGTCTTTTGTCCCTTCTGTTGCACATATCTGATTGTGGCCAGACCGCTTGGGAACTCACATGTGGGGGCTTGTAATTATATAGACATGAGAGCATGAGTGAAAGGAGGCTGTGAGAGAACGAGTCTAAATGGGTAAAATTAACCTGCCTAGAGGTTCCATAAAATGAAATCACCCCTCACTTCCCCAGTCTTGTCCTTGAGTTTTGTTACACTGATTTCCTCCAGACCAGTTTTCCAGCTAAGCTGTATGATGTTGATGAAGAGTGAAGCCAGTATACGTGAGAGAGAACACTGAGTGCTCCCACTCGTTCTGCAGCAGCCTCTCTACTCTGAGGTGACAGACAAGGATGCCCTTCAAAAGCACCCTCTGAAGCTCTCCTTTGGTTGCAGTGTGGGCTGTGAAGCAGAGGTTAGCGCAGTCAGAAAGATTGATGTCTTTCACTGAAGAGCCTCTTCAAAGTACCTTCCCACACACATTCCTGGTTATATCACAGTGAATTTAGCTTGTGACTCCACATAAGTAACTAAGAATAATAGAGTTTGATTTACTGCTGTTTCACTCAAACTCTGGACTCAATTGAGTTACACAGGCATAAAATTCAAGTGAAGAGATCCATAATATGTGCCTATCATATGTCATTTCCCAAGAAAACATAAGCATCTTCAATATGATCTTCTCCATAAATAAACAAACAAAAAAACCCGGACCAAACAGAAAAATAAGCTTTGCTTATGACCATTGTTATACATGCAGAGATACATCTTAAACTGTTTTCCCCCTGCTGCATAGGTCCTACTGTACACAAACCATGAAGGACCTCCTGTACATGGATATTATCTCAAAAAGAGTGATTGCAGACCTATTTCCAATACTTATCTGTTTAAAGATTTCCATCCAGGATAAAGCAAATGTAACCCAGCTGCTTCTCCTGGCTGTGCTCATCATACTGACTGTAAGCAGATTATGGTAATTAAGACAGAAATTGCAGGAACTTGCCTTCTAATTAAAATGGAAATGGAATTTACAAAATTAATATGTAACAAACTATGCTTTCTCATATAGTAAAACAAAATACAATAAAATCTTCACAGTGCTGCCAGAGGTTATTTTATGCTGACATCATGAGCAGGAAGGGTAGGCTCCTTCCCGCTGTTCATCAGCAATGGACAGGCTGAAGAGCAACACACAGCTCTTCACCTGGAAGAGAGCTTAGCCAGGGGCTAATGACTTCTGTCTTTCTTTGAAATTCAGGTTATACAGCATTTCTAATAGAAAGGCATTAGATGGGATTAGATTCCCACATAGGAATTGAAAGGGGAGAAAGCAACTGGTATTTATCCTAAAAAGATATTTTAAGCAACTGGAACGGTATGGAAGGAATCAAGAAGACTGGAAGTAAGGGGCACTGAAACAGTAGGAAATGCCACAGCAAAGAAATTGAGGAACAAGCTAAAGCAAAGCTGTGAGCTAGGAGGGATACTGGGTGTCCTGATAAAATATGTGTGACACTGCAGATGCCGTGCCTTGTTCTTGTCTTCCTTTGATGCTTGAAAATGACGGTGTTACAGGGTTGCAAACAAACTGTATATTTGCTTTATGTTTCCTGCTACAAGAGGAGGAGAAATCTGGCTCTAACCCATCCAGGTGATGATCAGAACTGCTTGCCAAGCATGCAGGAGTATAACCAGATAAATAAATAAAGGGAATAACCATATACTCTCTTTGGAAAAGCAGGAATAGGAAGGAAAATTGAAAAACAGGGCTCGCACATGTTAACAACTGAGCACACCCCTGCCTCTGGGCCAGGTGCGTTGTCAGGCTTTACACTGATTTGAACTGCCACCTGTTACACAACTTGAGGTGTGACTCCAAAACCTCTTTCTATTTGGAATTAAACTGTGGAGCCCATACCTTGGATTCAGAGACCTGGTTCACACTTTAAGAGCCTGGTTCATCTGCTCACAAATCTATTTACCAGCCTTTGCCTCAGGCAAACCTTCTGTACCAGTGTAAACTACTTTCTAAGGTATTACTCAAAATAGATGGCAAAGGGGTGTTGATTTTATTTGAATTACCTAACGTGTGAGCTCACTGGGAATTTTTTTTCTGAGAAAATATTTTTGCTTCATGAACTTCAGATGCCTCTAAAAACACCTTGATGTAGCCCACCCTCTACACTTGTTTTCTGCACTGTGACCCAACTTTGAGAGAAATAACTGTGTCCCCGGTCAGGCTGGATTACCCTCCTCCTGGTCAGAGAGATGAGAGAGGGGTTTGAATTCTTTCAGTGGAAAGAGGACCTTTTTCAGAAGTACCCTAACCTGAAACCTAATAGAGAAAAAATATTTTCTCTATTACTAGTCACATCCAGAGAAGACCTCCATTTTTGTAAAAAATTATAATTTGTGCCCTAGATGCAACCAAAGAACTGATTTCTTAAGAAATCATGTGAATATATTGAATTACTCCTTCATAAAGGGCTCATAAAGAGTATGGCCTATCCTATTCACCAGTCAACAGCATTGCCACTTCCTGTCACTGAAGCCCAGAAAGTGTTAGTACTGAAAAAAAATTGCTTCCTGTCTTCAAAGCAAGCACCGTGAAGTACTGAGAATATTCATAGAGGGTGTTAATTTGTAAAAAATCAACAAAACCTTGATTGTACTAAACTAGGGTCTTTTTGGCTGACCACCATGCACCACAGTTTGTCTGAGGTCACTGTGACACAAATCAAATTATGATTTAAAATTTATTTTTGTGAATCTATATTATTTAGCAAAGTAAATTCAGATCCATACTGATTCCACCAGTTTCTCACTAGACACAAATTTTTCACTCTCTAAAGTTTGCAATTTTTAGGACAAACCAGCTCAATTATATTAAATATATGAATCTAAGTTTTTTAGGTGCAATTATTTTATTGATTATAAAGTGCTTACATGCTTGAAATGTTTCCAAAGTCAGGATTCATTCAGAAACTCTGTGTTTATAGCTAAAGACCAATGAACCAATTTAGTATTTTTTTTCTAGGGTTTCTATGTTACCTGGAAATTTATTTGTTTTATTGGGGAATGGTGAAAAATTTTGCTACTTTTAATTATGCTAATAATAGTAATGGTAGCTGGTTAACTGTCAAAGTGCTGTCATACTACATATTTCTTATTTAATCTTTTATTTTCTGCAGTAATTTTCTCTACTTTTCTCTCTTTTTTTCCTGAGATTGTTCTACTTTTCACAATTTTTGATTTTTACAGTAGCATTTTGGTGGGTAATCACTCAGAATAGCAGATGACACCTTTAACTTGCTTCCATTCACTTTGCCATGGTGCCCCTCTAAGAACCTTTATTTTATTGAAATATTAATAATTCTCTACTCCACAACTCCATGTAAATATGCCTCCGTCCATCTGTTTCAGTGAAAATACTTGCTAATTCGGATTTTGAAAACTGTATTTCGTATTTCATGTGCTACTTTAATGTCCAACATCAAAGAAAATAAATATGGACTAGCAGTGGTTTTGAAATGACTAATACTAGATGTTGACTTTTTCTCATAACCTAATCATCTTGCACACTAAGTACTGATGTGGAGTATCTGGAAATGATAAAATTAATTCTGAAAGTATCTTTCACTATAGCAGAATTATAGAATCACAGAATGGTTTGTGTTGGAAGAGACTTTTAAATATCTTCCAGTAAAAGCCCCCTTCCATGAACAGGGACTTTTTTCACTAGATCGGCTAGCTCAAAGCCCCATTCAACCTGACCTTGAATACTTCCAATCATGGTGCATCCACAACTTCTCTGGGCAACCTGTTCCAGCATCTCATCACCCTCACTGTAAAGTTTATTACTTACATCCAATCTAAACTTACCCTCTTTCAGTTTCAAACCACTGCCCCTTGTCTTGTCAATACAGGCCTTGGTAAAAAGTCTCTCTCCATCTTTCTTGTAAGCCTCTTTTATATAATGAAAGGTCTTCCCAGAGCCTTCCTTTCTCCAGACTGGACAGCCCTGTCATGGTTTAACCCTGGCTGGCAACTAAGTACTGTACACTACCCGCTCCCCACCTCAGTGGAAGGAGAATCAGAAAGAAAAGGTAAACTTCATGGATAAAAAACAATTTAATAATTGAAAAAAAGTAAAATAAACAACAATAATTATTAACAACAACAACAACAACAACAACAACAACAATAATAATAATAATAATAATAATAATAAAGGAGGCAGAGAGGAATAAAACCCAAGAGAATATACAATGCGCACACAATTCAATTGCTCACCACCTGCTGACCAATGCCCAGCCCATCCCTGAAGAGTGATCATCCTTCCTGGCCAACTCCCCCTGTTTGATATACTGAGCATGATGTTTTATGGTATGAAATATCCCTTTGGCCAGTTCCATTCTCGTCATAGTCCCCCAACGGCTTCTTGTGCACCTCCTTGCTGGCAGAGCATGGAAAATGAAAAGTCCTTGACTGAGGGTAAGCACTACTTAGCAACAACTAAAATATCAGTGTGTTATCAATATTATTCTCATGCTAAACCCAAAATACAGCACTGCACCAGCTACTAAGAAGAAAATTAACTATCTCAGCAAAAACACCAACTCTCTTGGCCTTTTTTCATAGGAGTGGTGTCCCAGACCTCTGATCATTTCCATGGCCCTCTCCTGGATCTGGTCCAACAGGTCTGTGTCTTTCCCAAAATGCTGATCCCAGAACTGGGTGGAGTCACTCCGTTGTAAGAGGCCACTAGACAGGCACTATGGCCTACTCAAACCTGACACCTCAGGCTGAATACGTTTGTGGTGGGTAAAGCTTGGCTGGCTGCCACATGCTCACCAAGCTGCTCTGTCACTCCCTCTCCTCAGCAGGACAGGGGGACAAAAGGTATGGGGAGAAAATGCATAGGGCAGTTAGATAAAAGCTTTCATAAAGCAGCTATGTTAGTTTCTTCCTTTTTTTTTGGGGGGGGGTGTTTCTTTGTTTTAGTTTTGTTTGTTGGTTTTCTGTCATTTTGGTTTTGTTTGTTCATTTGGTGTTTTTTTAATTACATACCGCAGAATTTTATCTGAGTCTTTTGTAGTTACACTGCATTGTAAATTTCATTCATGCAAGGTCACTTTTTATATAATTATATTTTGATATTGTATATATTATTTCAGACATTACTTCAGATTTTGCCCAGAAGACCTAATCAAAGTCACAGTATTATAATCATTACAATGAGAAATCTTCAGATTTTTTTCTCAATATTTTAACCATCTATTATTAAACAGACTCTTTTTCACTGTACTAATTCCTAAGATGTTCAACTGTAGTCCAAAACTGTACTGTGCATGATACAGTGTTGAACATCATCAGCTTTTAGAAATAGAAAAGAATGAAAGAGAAATAATTTTAGGAACTTGTATTTGCACTCAGCAAAAGGATAATGGGCTATATCTTTGTCCTAGGATAAAAAGTATTTTCCCCTGGAGTTACAAAAAAGTGGTTAACCCCAGGGTGTGGTGTTCCTAGGGTGCCAGGGCCAATCAGAAGCTACATTTCGCTACTGTAAAAATCAATATATGGCACAGGATGGAAGAGAAGGAAGTTGAAGTAGTTGGAACAGAGGCAGCCATGGTCTGAGCCACGAGGAACCGAGGGGCCAGCGAGCCCCACTGGGGCCTAGGTCCCCCCCAGCCCCCTGGCTGGGGGCTGCAGGAGCTTGGAACAGTATTAAACTGGGCCAAGTACTGTAGCTAAGAACTGGAGGAAATTTCCTTGCTGTGAGTGGGCAGCAGAAGATGGAAAAATGGTGGCAGAGGCAGTGCTGAGTGGAGAGCTGTGGCTGAGAGCCGAAAGAGATAACAAGCAGCGGAGATGGCACATAGCTGGCTGAGAGAGATGCAGAGATGCTCCTGCAAGGAGGGAGAGCTGGCAACAGAACTGAGAAAACTCAGCAGACACTGTTTTTGGGGTAAGACTGAACTACTTTCCCAAAACCCTGAGACCTTCTAGAGAGGAGGAGTGGATTTCCAAACTCTTAGGGAGTCCCAAAATGCAGCAGCACTGGAGAGGAGTGAAAGTCTCTAAGGAAGTCCCCTGAAGGCTCGAGCTCGAGGGATTGGGATTTTCACAAAGTAAGAACAGAAGAACTCTGACTGTAATACTCAAACCTGCTGCCTTAAAAATAAAAGACACTAAATAATACCACAGAAAGTAATTTGAAGGAACTGTGACCTGGAAGGTGACAAAAAGACTTTTCTATTTTCTTCCCAGATTCTTGTTGAAGAAAAGAAGAAATTTAATCTAATGTAAATATATTATTTCCTCATAAAAAAGATAGTTAAGTGTTACCTATATATATATATGTATGTAAATAAGCCTTGTAAGTATTTTTCCCCTTCTCCCAATGTCGAGTAGCTGTGTTTTTTCTGAAGAACCCTCTCACACTGATGCAAATTGTGGGAGGGGGGCTTGAACTTGGAAATTGGATTTTTGAGGGTCTCAAAACCAAAACAATCTTTAAATATGAATTACTGGCTATCAGAAGAACTACAGCCTCAGGAGAAAGAGCAGTTAGATGTTTCTCTGGGAAGTCTGGGACAAACAGACAGTTCACCTAGGCATGGGTCTTCTTGAGAGCCCTAAGAGTTTTCCAGAAATTTTTTCTGTGAGAATTTGATGAATCAAAGTACTTAAACATTTAAGTGCTGTCAGACTACATGTAGCTATTTCCATGCAGGTACCCAACACTAACAACTGCTCTACTGCTCAGTACTGAGGATTTCTGAGTGTATCCTGTCAATAGCTGGAACTTTGTTTGCCAGTTTGGAGTGACCATCCACCACTTCCACAGCAATTGTGCTCCTTGAGAATAGTGTCCTTTGTAATGCCAGGTTTACCCCTCCTTGCTATCCACTTTAAAATTTTTTTCTCCAGAATTAGAGGACATGTACATATAAAACCATAAACACCAACCTATGGAAGGCTGCTTTATTTAGTTTCAAAATGTATTTATTTTTCTTGAATAAAATAATGTAAAAAGTAATTTCACTCTTCTCCACCTCTACAAGTTTTGATTTCAACAGACATCTTCACAGGTACCCAGAACTGGCTACAACTACTGAAGATACACCAGGGACAGTTTGGGTACCATACCAGTGAAGTTCTGGCCCCCTAGGCATCCATGTGTAAGCCTCAGCTCCACTAGTCCTGTTATTTGCTCAGGTAGACAGAATACTCTTGCCCACCCTCAAGCTGAATAGGTTCTCACTTGCTATACTATCTATGGCTGCTTGAGTGAAACCTGAATTGCAATAGGAAGGTATTTGCAATGAAAAACGCAAGGGCAAAAGCCTTACTCTGTTAATGCTGTTGGGATTTGTCTATGCATCTTTTGCGAATTATAGAAATACTTTGCCTTTAGTTTGCCCATATTGCCATCATATTCTGATCTTAGATTTCTAAAATCTGTGAGAGCAATGGGCTGTGGCCTCAGCTCTTATCCTTGTTCACATGAGGAAGTGTGTGTTCTGTGTCTTGTCAGCTTCTTCTCCCATAAAGTTAGAGCCACAGCAGCATTTTCATACCTCAGTCTTTTTGTACCTGTGCCAAGCCCTCAATGGAAAATGAGGACACTCACAGTATCCTATTCTTGGCATCTTGGTATCCTATTCCTATGGTATCTTAAGTACAAACGATTGTACCTGCTGGAAGTACTGTCAAGATGTGTCTATTTAAATGCCACTCTTCTCTGCCTTACCTTACTGGCTCAACCCCATCCCCACAGGCACAAATACGCAGCCTTGGACTGGGTTTCCCAGCACCAGAAATAAAAAGGGATTTTTGTCAGCCTTCCTTCTAAAAATAGAAGTTGGGGATCCACCTGGATTCTGGTTGTTTTTGGTTTTTTTCTTTCCTCTTGGATTTTCTTTATTGTAAGGCAAAAATAGCAGCATGTGATGTGGAAATCCAAGACATGCAAGTCCTGAATGCGCAACAACAGGAGCACCAGGAGACCTCCAGAGAGTTCTGGAAATGCTCCTCACAAAATCTCCGCCCAGAAATGCATTCTGTTAGGCAATTGAAAGACAAAACCTCACTTTGGCAAATAAACTGCTGAAATGTCTGTGGTCTTGCCACCTTAAACAATAGAACAGTATTGATTTTCATCTTGCAAATACACCAGAATTCGTTCATGATGAAGCCTTAATGCGATTTTTTGCTTTCTGTGATTTTCCAATGCTGGATGTGCAGCCATCCAGTCTTGTGAATTTGTGCTTCTCCCACTGCAGTGATAATATAGTCTGTAGATACTGTTAGTAGATAATTTATTTTTAATCATTCACTCAAGGATAATTTCTGCTTTCATTAGAGTCAAAGCCTATAATTTAAAGAAATATAGTCCTTGCATTAACAGGCCCCCCTTGTAGACTTTAAAAAATGTATTCTTATTTTGGCCATTGAAAAAAAAATGAAGAGTGCAAAATATGCTTCAAAAATTGAGTCACTTATGACTTTCCTGAAAAAACCTCACAGTCAAGTTATGTGCCTTAACTGAGTAAGAGTCATGCATATGTGAAAATACAGTGTGACACAAATGCGTAAGATAGGGAGAGTTGCAACTTCTTTGTCTTACCTTTAATTTTATGCCACAAAGTTTAAAGGTACAGGTGTTATATTGTAACAAATATAGATTTTTCTCTAAACTATCTTGCAGTTGGGTCTTCACTCAGATGTTTGTGGAGACTTCCAGCTCTCTTTTCACTCCTTTCTTGTCTCATTTTCACACTGCCATGTCTGGCTGACTGGACCTACCTCCACTCATCATCAAGGTGGTTCGGCAAAAAAGCTCCTCCTTTGCTGTTGCCTTCTATGAACAGGGTCAGCCCGAGCTGCCCTCTTTTGTCTTTGCACAAGATGAAGAAAATTGAGTTAATCAGAACATTTTCAAAGAAATTTATTTTTGCTGGAACAAGGTGTTTAGCTAAAGCTTTTCGTGAGGACACAATAAATTCACCTTTTCTCTTTAGTGAGACTTCTCAGAGCTGTGGTCTGTTATCAATTTTTTTTTGAAAACAGGACAGAGAGAAAGAGAAGCTGGGGAAGAAAAGGAGAATAATACAAACCCCCTACCTTTTCAATGAAAAGATGGATATTTCATGAAAGCACTGGGAAGTATCTGGGTTTTGCTTTGATGTAGAAAGTACCCAGGAAATGAAATGACCTTCTTCCCAGTTCTGCTCCATTGTGAGGAATACAGCTGATGAAGAAAACAGCCAGATACCTCTCAGGGCATTTGGTTACCGTTATTCTCAGAACTGTTTCAAATCAGCTCCTCACCTTCCTGTCTCTTGTGCATCCCTTGTGCTTGTGCATCTCTCTGCAGGCCCCTGCTATGGTGTGGGTTTTTCACTTTAGAGTAAGCTAAAGTTGGTCATTCAATGAAGCTCATCAATCTCTACTTTGCCTACCAGATGGAGTGCCTAAAGGCTTTATGCTTTGTCATTGCATGTATTTCCCATTATCCTATTTATCACTAATCATTATGGGAGAATTTACTCACAACTGGAACATGCAAGTTGTTTATCAGCTATGCAAACAGTGGGACCCCACTACACCACTCGTCGCTACTCAGGTTGCCTGTGCTGAGAGCCCCACTAACAGTGCCTGTAGTCCTTGGAGGACTTTTACATTGCAGGCTACATTTTTCTCTGTTTTTCTGATCCTAACAGACTAAGGAGCTAAATTTTTTATATTTAACTTCTGTTTTCTTTACTTTGTGATTTTGCATTTTTTCTACTGAGAAGATAAACCTAGATTTGTATTTACATGGATTAGCAGTTAGGAATGGATCTGCTTTCACATGTTTATGACATCTCCTTTCACTATTACTCTGCAGTTTTCTCAGGGCCTTCCTAAATGACCTACTGGGCAGGCAATGGCAGGTACTGTGCAAAGTGTTCTGGAAAAGTTCTCAGTGTACTCCATAGACCAGTAAAATGATGTCAAAAAGATGAATGAAAGCTGTGCTGAGTAGTTTGGTGGAAGCTTTTGCCTTCTGTTCAAAAAGGTTAGAGAGGAAAAGCCTAAAAATGACATGCCTGTATTTCATTTATCCTATCTACTGGGATTATATAAAAAACTTCTTAGGTTTTCTATGGTAGGAGGTGATTAAATAAGCACTGGGGTAGGTAAATGAATAATGATGTTTCTTTGGTTGCAGAGAGCTGTTTTGCCCATTGAACAAATACTGACACAAAAAGAAATTGTGTGCAACTGGGTTATATTGTAGCCTGGATTCCTAAGAAAATGAAACTAAAGACAAGTATATTCATGTGTCCAGTCATTTGTCTGTTCCTCAGTCCTTTCCATTATAGTTTTCAAACCACTTAATGTAATGTTTGAGGTCTTGTCTGAAAAGAGGGTTAGGATATTGCAGTCTTTTAAGTTTTAGTTGAAAATCAGTATCTGCTTAAGGACAGAGAGAGACATCCTTGCCTAACTAAAAAAAGGCAGGCAAAAATTCTGCATTTATGCATGGTGGATCACTGTGGATGAGGTCTTGTGTCAGCTACAGCATGGCTGCTTCCAGTAGCAGGTGTGTCTACATGCCAGTAGAGGAACAAGCTGAGGTGTTTGTGCTGACAAATGTTCATACAGTTCCAGCACAGTGCTGCTTTGTTGACATCCTAAATCTGAATATGGGGCTTTTGGTCTTAACAGTTGATCTAAAACACCCATGTGTTTACTTCCAGGGATGAAGTCTAAATCATGAACTCTGAGCTTCTGTTCTAAGATTTTCCTTAACTATCTATTTCCCTCAAACAGCTACTGCCTCACAGAAGTGTAGTGTGATAAATTTAGTGTGTGAGTTTTAGTCGTTTTGCCTGGAAGGCATAGAATTTGCTAGAAAATTGACCCTTGTCACTAAGTAAATTTCTAAAGTTAATGATCACATTTAAAATAAATAGACTAGTAGTCCTTCGGGTCTCCACAGTGTTTCCACAACACTGCAATGCTGCCATCATTTTGAAACTGTTATCCTCAGGAAATGCAACTCTGGGATACCACATAGCCAAATATTGGCAACACTTTGTGGTCTGTTTACTCTTTAATTGTGGATCATTTCAGCATGAACACTATGGTAACATATTTATTTGACAATTTTTAGTTCCTAAAGTTTCTACATGGCTCCTTTGAGTTTGTCAAAATATTTACCATACCATAGACAGTTCATGACATCATTCATGCTTCCCTTACCCACTTTGAAGAGTGCAGTGTATATAGGGAGTGCAGTGCACCTCTCTGGAAAAAAAACCTCCAACCTGATCAGAAAATATGATACACAGCAGTAAATTACATAACAGGAGAAATATCCCAGATTTTACTTACTGATTGGATGGCACAGAGTCCTGGTTGCTTATCTTGGAGCTTCAGCAATGCCTTCTTACCCATATGATGACCCAGAACTCAACTGCAGCAGACAGTCAACTCTGAGTATAATTATAAGATATATTATAAGATTATAGGATATATAAAATTGTGTAAAGAAAATATATTGGTTGAGAAGTAGAGAAGGTATCAGAGTTGGATACTAAATCTTTATTTTTCAAATTCTGTTGCTCCAATCCTGAACTGGTACTTGCAATGTCACTAAAGTAGTTACTGTAGCAATCTGGGAACAGTAGCAAGTAGCAAACTGACACATAAAAATGTCATTTTTGTGGCTTCATACTGCTTTTCTTTTTTTTTAGGAATACTGGAAATGCATCAGAAAAGGGGCATTAAAAGTAAAGAAATATATTCTTCATCTTTATAATAACACTGTAATAACCCTCCAAGTATTACTACCACTTTCACTGGATCCTGTAGCAGAGTGCAACAGAGCTTCTCTAAAAAAACACAAGACAAAACAAAAACAAACAACCCCCGAACACCAACAAAAACCAACCAACCAACCAACAACAAAACAAACGAAAAAAACCCCAACCAACCAAAACCCCCAAACCAACAAGACATATCATTTAGGGATAGAAACATATTTCCTATAACAAGAAACTTGCAGAAAGTACCAGAGCAGTAACTATAACAGTGATTGATTAAAGCACTCATTTAGTGCCCAAGCTATTGAGAAGAAGAAATATCATATTTTGAATGTATAATTGCATTTTAGAAGAAGTATAAATAAAACAGCAGCACTGATCCTTCGGTCAGTGCATGAGCATTGCCTATACTGAGTGAAGAATATTGATTAGTGCTTTTAAGATGTGTGTTCTCCCAGCCAACTTCTCTGTGCATTCAGGAAGCTCACATGTTGTAAATACAAAAAACTCACAGTTAGTGGCAAGTACTTATGAAAATCAGGCCATTAACCTTAACTTCACATTATTATCAAAGATGAAGGTTTGTCTGTTAATGTATATAAAAGCATATGCAATTGTCAAAAGGGTTAGCTTAACATTTGGAGTATGAATGCAGTCAACACAGACAGCTAGGGTGCCTAGCAAGGAAAACCAGCTGATGGAATCTTTTTGGATTTCAGTAAAGCTTTCATACTGTCTCTCACAGTATACTTCTTGACAAAGCGTCCAGCACACAGCTGGATAAACACAATATGTGGTGGGTGAGCAACCGGCTCACGGGTCGAGTACAGAGGGTAATAGTGGATGGGGTAACATCAGACTGGTGACCTGTCACTAGTGGGGTTCCACAGAACTCCATCTTGGGCCCTGTGCTCTTCAACATCTTCATAAATGACTTGGATGCAGGACTGGAAGGGATACTAAGCAGGTTTACAGACAACACAAAACTGGAGCTGTTGACTCCCTCGAAGGCAGGGAGGCCCTACAGAGAGGTCTTGACAAATCAGAGGACTGGGCAATCACCAACCATATGATGTTCAACAAGAGAAAGTGCCGGATTCTGCATCTGGGATGGGGCAACCCTGGATATTTGTACAGACTGGGGAATGAGATGTTGGAAAGCAGTGCTATGAAAAGGGACCTGGGGGTCCTGGTGGATGGCAAGTTGAATATGAGTCAGCAATGCCCTGGCAGCCAGGAGGGCGAACTGTGTCCTGGGGGCCATCAGGCAAATCATCTCCAGCTGGTCAAGCAGACTACTCTGCACTGGTGCAGTCTCACTTTGAATATTGTGTGCACTTTTGGGCACTGTAATATAAGAAAGATATTAAGCCATTAGAAAGTATCCTAAGGAAGGTAATGAAGATGGTGAAGGGCCTTGAGGGAAGCTGTATGAGGAGCTGCTGAGGTCATTTGGTCTGTTTAGCCTGGAGAAGGGGAGTCTGAGGGGAGACCTCCTTGTAGTCTACAACTTCCTTGTGAGAGGAGGAGGAGGCCCAGGCCCTGATCGCTTGTCTGTGGTGACTAGGGACAGGACCTGAGGGAATGGCCTAAAGTTGTGTCAGGGGAGGTTTAGGTTGGATATTAGGCAAAGGTTTTTCCCTCAGAGGGTGGTTGGGCACTGGAACAGGCTCCCCAGGGAAGTGGTCACAATACCAAGCCTGACAGAGTTCAAGAAGAATTTGAATAATACTATCAGGCACTTGGTGTGACTTTTGGGGATGATCCCATGCAGGGTTAAGACTTGGACTAGATGATCTTTCCAACTCACCATATTCTGTGATTCTTTAATTCTGTGATTCTGTGATTTGCATAGATACTGACTGTGTTGGATGTTGTCCGAAGATTCCTGGCTACATCACTGTCCCTAATTTTATTGCTAAGAGAGTTAGAATGCAGTGTCACTGGAGGTAACTGTGTTACGTTTTCCAATGTATTCTCAGTCACAATCCAGCTCAGGAAGCTCATCGACAATTTTGATGCCCTACAGAGAATGATGCAAAAAAGCTGAGAACCCCAGGGCAGAATCTCTGCCTGCTTGCAATAAACTCGTTGTAGGTTACTGAGAGTTAGCTGTGAGTATAAGGTTATTACAGAAGCTTTCTGATCAGGAGCTGTATTTTAGAGTGGTAGTGCTTGAATTCATTGCTCTGTGAAACTACAAAGGAAGAGGAAAACAATGGAAGTCCTGTTGCAAAGGATGAGGGTTTTGCTAATTTAAGTTAATGCTATGTCATTGCCTCCTACACAGCCCATCATGTTCTGCATTCTCTCAGGAAAGGACATAACATTTCAGCGTAACATCTCAAGGACCCTAGACATCCTTGTGTCAAAGGAGCCCTCAGGGACAACTGAGGTTTGCTTAGCTTTCTGGGCAAACTAAAATGTCTTGTGGCAGCTTCTAGGGCTGGAAGACAGATAAAACAAGTCCCTGTCCTGGCAGGACCATGTTGAAAGCTAGAAGATAGGTTGTAGTGAGCTTGTGTGGAAACCATGGACACTGAAGTAGGTGTTTGAGAGCAAAACAATAGTTTTGCTTTATGGCTGGGGACTAGTGTCTAAGGAATTTCATAACACATGTGGAAGACTGTTTTGACTCACACTGGGACTGTGTATTTGTGCCTAAATTATATAAACACAATAGGATGTCCCTACGGCTGTGTAGAATGAACTATTTATTAACTGAATACACAAACAAGATGCCCTTGATGACAATCTTTATAGTTTGTTGTTCTGATCCGCTGCCTGATCTTGGCCAGATCTCCCATATTGCAGCAATAGCAAAAGGGAAAAGTTACATTCAATACTTTCTTTTTTATATCTCCAAGATTCAGCCCAAATAATGTTATCATTTTCTTTAGGAATAGCACTATTTTTCAGTGGCTTCTCTGTTCCGCAATATATTCCCTGGCCAGGGAATGTGGTTTTCATTTCTCACAGTGTTTGAAGCCAGGGTCAGAAAGCATTCAGAGGGTTAACTTTGGCAGGAAAGTCAGTGCTGGGCACTTGTAAAACTTCTAGGTCTTGGGAAAATGTTGTCTAATGAATACTGAATTGACTCCCTTGCACTCTTCAGTTTTCTGATCCGTGATACATGTAAAACATTACATATTAATGGTTATCAACATAATGAACAAAAGACTATTGTTAAGACCATTACAGGTGATGCTTGAAGGCATTACCTCCTTACCTTTCTGTCTCATGCACTACTGAGCACCAGTGTTTACATAAGACTAAGGTATCAAATTTCTGTTGCATGTGGTTAATCATTTGTTCTAATGATTTCTTTGTTCTTTACAAAGATTGTTTATAGTTAATTGTCCTTTCAGTTTGCCATTAAAAAAATAATATTAAACTCAGTGTAAAAGTATTATGAGAATTTCAAGCTCCAAACAGTTCCCTTTTATTTTCAAATGACTAGACTTCATCTGGTGAGTCTGCACACATACTAATGTTTAGAGATGTAAGAGCATGTGGAAGGTTGACATTTTGTACCTTTGCTTCAGTGTAAGCCTTATTTTTTAACAGAAGTATGATTTATTCTCTGACTGTAATCTTCACTTTCCTACTGTTTTTTTCCCCAATGAAACTGGAATTTCAAAAGCAATTTTCTTTCATTGTGATGATACTTACGGACTGGGGAGAGAGATACTCAAAGGGTTATTTTGGTGTTGTTTCTCTATAGTAAATTGATGACCAGGATTCAACTACCATGGTACCCTTAGCACATACCAGTTGTTGGAAGATAGTACAGCCTTTTCAATTTATTGAAGGCGTCACAATCAACCAAATCTTTTCCAGTGAAAATATGATCTATTACTTGATGGGGTGACTTTCTGAATTATAGGATTTGTAGTAAAGCACACTCAGAAAAGACTTCGAGAAGTAAAGAACGTAATTGTACTTTCTGACTTTCCAACTATAAAAATGCCTTTAAAGTGGGATTTTTCCATATTTCACACAATTTGAGCTACAGCGATGTTCACCACATCACTTCCTCAGCTCTTCTGAAGTCACTGCAGCAAATGTTTATGTCAAAGCATCCTTGAAGGTAATTTAACAGCTGGAAAAATAGAAGAAGAACCATTCCCTTGTGAGCAATAAGCTCTCAGCAAAGAGAATTTAAAGCAATTTGCCAGTTCTTCCGTGGTTCATCTATAAGCACGTTCTGGGGGAGTAATGGGATAGTTATATTTGTATTATCTAAATGACAGTAATAATGCCGGAGAAAATAGTTGCTGCAGCTGCAGGGAGCCTTCCTGGTCAGTTCATGCTGCCACTCAGCTCTCTCTGGGGGGAACAATGCCCATCATTGTCTGGGCTTTCTCCTTGGAGACAGGAAACTTATCAGTTCCCAAATCAGAAACAGCTATTTACTGCATAAGGTGAGGAGTATGAAATTATTTTCCCTGTTTCCTGGGCTCCATTTTACTTTTCTTGAAATAACCTGTTAAATTTTTCTGAATAATATTACCGCTTCAGTCTTTTTTGTATGAATATTTGCAACCTAATTGTTGATGTAGCAATCTCCAACTAGCAAAATGGTTTTTATTGTTGTTGTTGTCTTTTTGAACTAGAAGAATTTGCATTTTTTGTCAATAAAGCGTTTGTATTTCCATAAATAATAGGCTTCTACTTTTGAAGACTGAACAAGAAACTACTTCAGGTGGGTATAAGTCTATGTTTGTATTACTTATACATAATTAAAGTGTTGAGTTTTGTGATACAACACAGACAGAGAAAGAGTTTAGTTGTCAAAATTAGGAGCATGGCAGAATTACAATGCAAAAAGTCTTGCTCGGTATGGCCTTTTTCTGTCAAAACTGAGGACTGACTGATAAAGTTTCTTGACTAAACCAGCAATTAGTGAAGTCTTTTCGAGTTGTCCTGTCTTGATGGGGAAGCTCTATACAGCCCACGCTGTCCTGGCTAATTACTGTTTGTGACAGAAAATGTCCATACTACTCTAAAGGGGTTGTGTTGCTGATATGAAGCCTTAGACACTAGAGATCATTAAAGCTATAGTCCTCTTCATGGAAGAACTCCAATTTATATAATTTGAAGATCTGACATATAATGATACTGGTTTGTGTATTGCCTGTGGTTTAGAAAGTCTGAATAAAGGAATGGGTCTAAAAGAAAAACTTCATGCTCTACAGTAGAGTTTATGATATCTTCTGAGTTGATTAAGTTTCAGGCAGGACAACAAAACCTATGCCAAGGTAAGTGAAGGATCAAAGAGAATGGTGTAACTGAAGCCCCTTCACTACAGATCCCACCCAGAGCTGAAGCTGGGATTCCTTGCCATGTTGTCTGGAAGGAAGCCCTTCTGTGTAAAACTTGCTTGGTGTAAACAGGAACAGGAGAAAGAGAAGGACTGGGGAATGAGAGGCTCTACTACCTATCCTGTGAGGCTTTGTGTGGTTTATGTTAGATAGTCATTGGGAAAACCACAGAACTAGGGGGGGGAGAAGCCATTACTGCCTGAGAGACCATATGTCAAGGTATGAAATTATGCTTCTGCTGAGATGCCCTCTCTTGTTTTGGGTTCTTTTGCAACCCTGTCTGTAGAGTGGTGCAGCTGCAACAAAGAGCATTAGAAAGATCTCCCTCTGTCTAATGTGTCACTGAGTGAGTAGGTCATTCTCTGCAAACTGACCAGGGGCAGAGGAACCAACTCCCACTTTATGTCTGGCCCTGTTAAACATGCTGTTTCCTCTAAATGCTGCTGAGTAGGAGTCCTGAATCTTGTGCTTCCACATCAGGACTCAGTATACACCAAGAAATACTAAATGTTTCAGGGACATAACTCTAAGAAACACCTATTTTGTGCATCAGAAAATGTTATGGAGGAGAGAGGTTTCATCAGCCTAAGCAACAGATTATTTTAGTACGTGCAAAAGCACAGCTTCACAGACAGAAAGGAGTTTTCACAGCACCAAGTTGGAGTTCAGGAAGCATTTGGATCATATTCTCATGCGCATGGCATGACTCTTGGGAATGGTCCTGTACAGGGCAAGATTTGGACTTGAGGATCTTTGAGGGTCCCTTCCAACTCAGCATATTCTGTATTCTGTATTCTGATTCTGTATTCTGAAAGAGTGAAGTAGAGATTTTCTAGTTTGCTTCTCTGAATTTAGAAATACAGCTGTAAATTAGGCACACAAGCAATATTTTGGATCTTGTAAGGTATCTTTGGGTTCTCAAAAAATTAAATTATATTAGTTATAAGGGTTATTCATCTGCTGTGAATCACTTTTTCTACTCGATTCTCAAGCTGCCCACGAGATGAACAAACAGTTGACAGCTCTCTACTGTCAATAAATAAGCATTCATATTATTGTTTGATGTAAACGCAAATAGAAAGGAAATCATTATTGCAAAACCACTAGGAAACACAATGGTACTGACAATCTGAGATAGGTTTCTGGCATCAGCAATTTCAGGTTTTAAAATTATGTCCAACAAGGTAACAGACAGAGAATAATTCACAGTACAGACTGTACTTTGTGTAGTACACCAATTCTTGCTTGCTTTGAGATCTTTACAGTTAGAACTAGGTAAGAAATGGATACTGCATTCATTTAAGGTACTTTTATTAAGGGACAGACATGAGAAAGATAGCATTTCAAAGTTCTAGATTAAAAATAGTCAAGGGAATTTGTAATAATATAAATTTAATGACTGCAAGTATGAACAACAGTGAGGTGACAGAAATATCTTGCTTTTGATTACATGATGATAATAGAAAATTCATATTTCATTTGGCATGTGCTTTAAGTACACAAAGCCTCTTTCTGGGAACAAAGCATTTTTTTATGGTTTAGTACTAATTTTAGATTTTAAGGGTGACAAAGTACTTGAAAAATAAACACTCATTGTTAGTATGCAGCAGCTGAGAAAAAATAATTGGTGTTGTAGTTGTGCGCTTTGCTATGAGCTAGTGTGATACAGCTTGAAAGAAAAGTCATAGATTTTTTGTAAAGGGAAAAATATGAAGGGCAAAAAGTATTTAGGCAGCCTACTTAAAAATTATAAGAAAGAACTCTGCATCCAGGGGATAGTTTAATGAGCACATATTCTTCTTTAAATCCACAAAGTCATATAAAAATGGTCTCATAAGAGAGGTTATGTTTATATCTATCACCATTGCTGAAAGTTCAGTTGGTATTTTAGAATTCAATAATTTCAATAACAAATATAGTGACATCTTTCACAAGTTGTAAAGAAGGTCATTAATAAATAAGCATGGTGGTATAAGTCTAGAGAATGAATTCAGAAATTCCTGTATTTTACTAACATCTATGAGGTTGTGGCTTATAAAGCTATAAAGGAAATAAAAATACAAAAATAATAAGCATGAAAGTCTTTGTATGTGAGATGATATGAAGTCCAGGATTTTGACAACCATGCTATGTTCCCTTCATGGTTACTTTAAAGTTTGGGAAATTTTTTCCAAGACTGTTAAGCAACAAAAAACTAAGGTTATATAAAAATAAGACCCTTTTGCTATTATCATGAAATAGTATTTTTGGAAACTCATGAATTTCCTGGCACAGAAGAGAGCTGCTTTCATTTGTCATACAGCCCTAGTATACAAAAAAAAAAAAAAACAAAACCAAAAAACAAAACCCTCCTACAAAATGGAATAAAAAGAATAAAAGAACACCTGCACAAGAATAGTCCCACAAAAGGAGAATGTTTGCATGCCCTTCAAACAGTAGGATATTTATTACATACATAGATTAAAAATAAACCATAGTTAATATATAAGCAAAGAAAGCTTCTCTTAAAATATACAGCTAAAGAACAAACCAGAATAAAGTAGTACTGAAAAGAAAAATGGAAAGAAGGAAAACCTTCTGTCTTTCCTTTTCTCTTTTCTCTTCCTTCTCATTTGGATGTATACTGTAGATCCTTTACACTTCTCTCAGTTTCTCACCTTCATGAGAGTTGTAGTTGAATTTGAAAAGAGCTAGAAAGTTGTATTTCAGCTTTCCATCAACACCCTGACAGAACCCATGTTTACCATTTAAATATCTCCAATACATTTTGCCATTGAGAAGAAATTAATCTTTTAGACAGCATTGTGCAGTTAAACTAGGAACTGGAGGGAGAGGAAAGAAGTTTATTATTTATATAGCACTGCAGGTGCACATGGTCTTACACACTAAATCAGCAGCACGGACCAAACGTGTCATGCCTCAGAGAGCTGCTAAGGCCATGTGTCTCCAAACAGCGACCGATTCAAGGAGGGGGAAATTCATCGCTGCCTGGAGGGGTCAGGAAATCGCCTATTGGAGTGACGGATGAGACAGGATGGAGGGCACAGGAGGTGATGGTTGGTGAAATATGTACAAACATAGCTCATACTGCTGCATTTAAAGTAAGGGATCACATATCTCTGCTAAAATCTGAAGAAAGCTAAAGGAGAGGATGTCTACTGGCATTGCCGCCCTGTATCTATTGCTAGTTTGATATTAATTAACTTAAACTATGACAACAGCCTGGATTAAAATATGGGCTAAAAATGTTCATGTACAGCTAGTAAGGGAGAAGTTAAGAACTAAATAATGAACTAGTGATGCTATAGCCTTCTGAATAGGGAGAGTTATGTTAATGTAGCTGTGGTCAAGGGAGTGGAGTTGGGCTACCCACATGCTTCCAGCAGTTTTCCAGCCTCTGTGAGAGGTGATACATTCATGATGCTTCATCCTTTGCACAGGTCCTCCTCATTTAGCAGAAGTCAACGTACAGGCAGTAACCTTTTCCCTGAGCTCCTATGGAAAGCAACAGTTTACCTTTGGGCAGGAGATTAGCCCACTTTAAGTTGTCATATACCCTTATAGGGTATACTTGCCTTGTTGGAGGATTTGTTAGTCAGGGGTTTACTACTAGATGTGTAGTTGGCCATTAGAGACTGCAGCCCAGAATTTACAAAATGATTCATGAAGGACAGTAAATCAACATCTACCCCATAGAATCATAGAATCATAGAATCAACCAGATTGGAAAAGACCTCTGAGATCATCAAGTCCAACCCTTGGTCCAAGACCGCCACGGTTACTAGACCATGGCACTAAGTGCCACATCCAATCTCAGTTTCGCTAGAAGAGAGTCCTGGTGCTATCTGTCTTCCAGCTGTCAAGAGCACATTTACTCTTCTAGGATAAAAGTTCCAAGCTGTACAAATATGCTCATCAAAGGCTGGGGCACATTTGTTTCCCATTCCCATCAATCTAAAATCAGTTATATATGTTTTTGTAAAGTGAAGCTGCTCATTGTAATTTCCACTGGTGGAGACTGACAGTGTGTGACAGTTTGTTGTGATTAGGAGATACAATTCAGAGAGAAACTAAGGCTTTAAAATATTTAAAGACAGCACTAGAAATGGGGAAAAGCCTTTAAATGATTGTCAAAAAATAATATTAGAGAGTCTCTAGATTTCTTCTGGATTTCAGCACTTGAAGGGCATCACTCTTTGCATTTCCTAGGGATAATACAAACTTGGGCTTACATTTTGTAGTAGCACAGGTTGTGTTGCTCTTTTGACTTTGTTTTCCTTAAAATTGTCCTTTGAAGAAAAATACAAGCATGATCTAGTGCTTTCTGCTGTGAAAGGTCACAGTCTGCACGACTTGCAGGTTCTGCCAAATATGCTATAGAAAGGACTGAGGAAATGTGTGTGAACTTCAGAGTTGCCCTATGCAGCATCAGTTTAATTTCTTTACTTATTGACTAATCTCTCCCCCTCCGCCCCCCCTTTCTGGTTGAAGAGATCACCAGCAAGCCCTGTGCCTGTCCACTGCCTTACATTTGAATATCTTAAGAAGGAAATGACACTTGGAATTTGCCCAGTATATAGAGTTTTTCTGTTATAAAATTTAATGGAAATAGAGAAAGAGCAATGTTTGCAATCTGTAGACAAAACTCCTTGCCAGGTATTTCCTTACAAGGCAAAACCAGTTCTCAATTCAAAGCAAAATAAAAATTAAAAAAAAAAAAAAGTCATCCTAATGAATTATATAACTTATTCCTTTCTTGTGTGTTTCGTCTACAAGATCAATAATGCTCTTCAAGAAGCAAATCACTCTAGAGAACCAGTGTTTTACTGGTACAGTGAAGAGCTTTATTTTCAAGTCTCACAGCTCTCTTGTTCATATCATTCCCATAAGTTGCCTTACACATATATTCATTGGTTTACCACAAAGCCACTACAATAAAGTTACTGAGCTGTGACTGGGAGAGATGTAAGGAAGAACACAAAATAACTATGATTTTATTTTTATTTAATTTATCAGTCTGAGAATTTGCCAAAAAATCCTGAGAATGGAGAATATTCTTTCAGCTTTGTTCAAAAGTTTAAAAAGATCTTTACATGTACACCTTCTTATGCTACAAAATGAGGGGCAGTGGCACAGAATCAGCTGCATCATTTCTCTGTTTTTTTCTGTACAACTTTCATTCAAGCTTCTGTTGCTTTTATACACCATAAATCTGCAAAATTAGAAAGAAGGCATTCTACTAACTCTGGACTTAAACTTGGGGTCATTTATATATCTACCAAAATCCCAGTTTCTCTTTCAATCTTTTATGCAACTCTATTTTAGTGTTTCTTACATATTCATGATGTTTATTGTTGTCACAGTAGTTAGTTTTTGTGGGTTTTTTTCAGATAGATATTAAGAACTGCTTTTATTATACCAATTCTATACTCATGCAAATTATGCCTATATACCGTATTTTCTTTTCATACTCTGTCGCCATCCATGAATGATGGCTATTTGAGAAATAACTTTAAAGGGAAATAATTTTAATTTTATTGATTTGTGTGTCTTTCCACAAGATTAATCTCCTATTAAATTCTGAGTTGCTGTGTGCTGTTCAGATTCCTAGATCTAACAGTAAATCTACATCCACAGTGACTCCATACTTCATCTTACCCTGGCTGAGTTGTTAAGCTACAGTCCTGTGATATATTTTTTGCAGCTTTGCCAACTTAATCAAAAGCAGTTTGACTGCTTAGTAGGAATTGCTCTACATGTGCTCATCTGGAAATCACTTCCTCTGACAAGAGAAAATGTCTGAATTGTAATATCAACATTTAATAAAGATTAATAGTTTGCATCTGCTTTGATTGCAAAAGCTGTTCTTACTATTCAGAAGTTTTCCTTAAAGGAGCTTTATGTATTGTAACATAACTACATTCTCAGAGTGTGAAAAACGTGTCACGGAGAGATTTCTATTTTTTTTTGTACACTCTAGTTTTTCCGCAATCGTATTGTATTAAAAAGTGACTTACATAAAAGGAGTGAATGCAATTAGCAACTCAAATCCCCTCTGTGTTATCCAAATGGTATAAAGTGGCCTCAGAACATTTGAGATTCAAACTGAATATTTTATATGAAAACTGAAGCAGATTTTTATTTGTGTAAGGTTGTATTTCAGCAGTTGGTGTTATTTTCAATTATTATTATTCTAAATAAGAATAAGAGGTTATTATTCTAAATAAGAATTGGTCTGTTAAAATAATTCTTTGTGTGGATATGACTACATAGATGAGGTAGCAGGGTGTAGGATTCATCTGTTTAATTATTTTCTTATTTGATTTAACACCTTTCCAAGACACACAAAGAACCACAAACATTGTGAGTCCCCAGTGGAGTAAAAAAATGGAAACATTTGAATGTCCTATGTTTGAAAATAGGAAGAAAAATTAATTTTCAAAACTTTTCAAGATCAGAATTCTGATAAATTTACAAAATCTCAATTTCACAGCTGAAATAATTGTTTTCCTCCTGAAAGTCTTGCTAAGATGAGGTTTGACCAAGTATGTGCAACAATAGTTCTATGCTGCCATTAGTTATATTCATATTATTTTCTTGTCAAAAGGCCAAACATTTCACTAAAAATGGGAAAAGAATCATGTGAGGTTAAAAATAAGTGAATACAGCAATTTTTTCTTTACAACATATCCTATAAACAGAGGTTTTGCGTTGTAGAAAATTAAATGGCCTCTTGTAGCAGAAACTGAAGGTAGGAAACCTGAAAGGTATCCTCAGTCCACATTTTGTCATTGTAAAGGCTGTATCCTATATTGAGAGATTTCATCTCGTCTCTGTCGAGTGCTGAAGTACCTGGGATTTTAAATGCTCTCTATATAGCACTAATAGGATCCTTAGATGTGAGGTGTTTTCAATGAACTCTTTATCAGAAAATGTATTTCAGCAGCCTTAGATTTCATACATACCTAAAGGACACTCAAGAAAGTAAATTCAGATGGAATCTTCTCTTCATTGTCTCACAAATGTAACCCAAAGAGGAACAACTTCTTTAAGATATATTTAAATACACACACATTCACCCATTTCCATCACTTAATGTAAAACATTAATCTTAAGCAAAGACAAAATGTGAACCACTGAGCGAGGTAGAGGTTGTGTCTGTATGAATGAGCCACACAGCAGAATTGAAGGAGTTGAAAGAACAGATGTACTGGGGAGACAGCTGAGGCTGTACCTCTGGGGGCCGCCCCATCTGGCCACATATACTGTGCTCCTGTCAGCAGTGGGAGGATAGGGGGTGATAACTCCTGGTGCACATCTCCCCATCTTGCACTGATGAAGTGCCACTCCTGTGCTCTCCCTCAGAGCACCCTTGTACCATGAATCGAAGCACAGTAAATGGGTCGTCTGAAAATCAATTTTTTAAACTGCTACAGACTCTCCCAAAGTCTACCACAGCATCAGATGAGGCTTGCTTATCAAAGTATCAGACAGAAACATTACATGGAAAATGCGACACTTTTGCTATAAGTCTTTTTGCACCAAACAATAACCACAATACTTTTAAGATACTCTTTCAAAACACTTTTTCAAAACCACCATTAATTTCAAAAAAGATCTTCATTTTTACTCTGGCTATAGCACAGCTCAGGCACCTTTAACTTGAGTGACAACTCTGCTTTGAATTGCTGTATATGCTTGTATCAACATCTTGAATACATTTTATTAATTTCCTGACATTTTGGCATGGGAGAGGAGGCTCATAGTGATTCTACCTGTCAACATCCAAGCAGAGGAAATATTTCCTCATACTGAGCTTAACTGAAAATCAAACTATAGTTGCATAAAGTTGCAGGAGTCCAATTAAATAATTATTTCCACATTCTGTAGTCTTTCAAGAGTTTTTTCATGTCTGTCCTTTCTTTAAAATGTAAAGTATTATAATCTGCTCGATGCTGTCACTGACAGGGATGAGTAAACAAGAATGACAACTAATTTCTTTGCAAAATGCAGAATCTTTAAAATGTGCTGTATCTTCCCTTTGGTTTTCTGAAATACTTTCTGAGTATGTGAGTTTAATCAGTTTACCAAAGAAGTCAAGTCCTGCTTATTTCAGTGGGAAAAGTTTCAGTTTTGGTCTTGAGTATTTAGGAAATAAATAAAATTTCCCTTCTTGATATAAATCCTTAGGGATTCCCTCCCTGCTTCCCTCTCACCCTCCCTTTCTGTCTTTCTCTAGAACTAGACAGATTTCCTGTAGTCCATATCATGGCTTCAAACAGCCAGTGCTGTTTGTATCTAATGGGGGAAGAGGATATTTTTATAGAATTCAGTATTTGTAGGATTCTAGTTATAAATTCTGTGGATAACCTATTAAATTATACAGTTTGATCCTTTTTCTTATTAACTTTACTAACATTCTTTTAACTACAGTATACTTCACACTAACCTCAAGATGCCCAAAAAAGATAGTGAAGTCTAAGAAATTTTTAATGATAGCCAGACAGAGAGAATATCACAGTAAGTAGTTACAGAAGGAATTTCTGAAATTAAAATGAAAAGCCTTTTAATTTTAAAAGAAGGGTTTAATTTTTCAGTAGTCTGGATTTTTCAGTCAGTCCTTCATAAACAAATGCTTTTATGAAAACCTGAAAGAAAAATAATTTCTACTGAAATTTAAATTTTATGATTTTTTAAAGATTTTCCCCATTATAGAAACTGTTTTCTGCAGGCTTTAATAATACTCTTACTATGTATGAGTTATAAAAGCTTTGTTGTACTGGTGACTTTTGTTTGAAATAACCATAAATGTTTTCTAAGTTATGATCCTAAACAGCTGTAATTCTTTATATGTAATTTCTTATCATCCTAATTTAGGAATATTTTCCTTCAATTGAACATCCGTGATATTTCTGGATCTTTGTTTCTATTCACTCATTTCTTATTTCAAATTTCCTTTCTTCCTTTAGGAAGCTTGACACCTTTAAGCCTTTGTATTGTCTTAGCTTTCAATCCTTTTCTTTGTTCCATTCTATCTATGTACTCATGTTTCCTGTTTTAAAAGCTCTCTCTTGTTTCAAAAGCTCTCTTTTAGTCCATGACACAGCTGGATGAATTCACCACTAGGTTAACCTCTGTATATAGGTTATAATGCAAACAGTAAACCTTAAGGAGCCAAGAATGATTCTTACTTCTTGCTTTGGGCAAAATAATATTTTTCAGTCATGTTCTATTACTTCGGTGTTTAGTAAGCACACCCAAACTAGATGTAAATTACCTAATTTGAGCATGAATAGCAGAATATCAGTGGTTCCCAACACTTTCTGATATTTAGAATCTCTTTTGAGACATTGGCCCCTTTGCAGTTAGTTTACCCTACTTACAAGTTTCCTTTTTCTAGATGGCTTTTACAGAACATCCAGTTTTCCCACTGCTCGTGGATTACAATTTGCAAGTCATTGACTGTGGCAGTGCTAATTTTCAGTTCTTTAAATAGTGAACTTTGGGCTGCACATATTCGTGGTTTCCTTTTTTTTACAATTGCAGCAGTACTGGTTTAGAAGTAGGTTTCGATAAAATGCATTGATATAGATCTCATAAAGACTTCAGTATTGCAAAGATACTCTACAGGGAGAAAAAGCTATTTATCTTCCCCAATGTCATTAGGTTGAGAAGTAATGGACTCTAATAAGAGACTTTTTGGTTAGATACTAGGCAAAGCTTTCTACTGGGGAAACTGTGAAGCACTGACTGTAGATCCATAGAATTGTAAAATCATTGAATGATTTGGGTTGGAAGAGACCTTAAAGATCATTAAGTTCCAAGCCTCATCCATTGTGGTCTTGAACACTTCCAGAGGTGTGCCATTCACAAATTCTCGAGGCAACTTGTTCCAGTGACTCATCACCCTAACAGTAAAGAATTTCTTCCTAATCTTATCTAAACCTAATCCTAATCTAATCTAAAACTACTCTCTTTTAGTTTGAAGCCATTTCCCCTTGTCCTATCACTACAGACTCTTGTAAGAAGTCCTTCTCCATTTCTCTTGTAGCCCCCTTCAGGTACTGGAAGGTGCTTTAAGTTCTCCCCAGATCCTTCTCTTCTCTATGCTGAAGAATCCCAAGTCCCTCAGCTGGTCTTCATAGCAGATGTGCTCCAGCTCCCTGATAATCTTCCTTGCTTTCCTCCGGACTTGCAAAAACAACAGAACAGCATCACAGGTGACCTGAATCCATGTAGAAATGGTTAGAGTACTGTTATCCTGCCTTGCAACAAGATTGGAGACTTGATGAGCTACATCTTTCTTTAGTGATTTCAGTTGGCACAGTTTTCTTGTTAGGTAGGAGACATGGATATGAAGAGCTTTGTAGTGATAGTGGCTATTTCACAAGCAGAAGAGTGTCCACACTAAGGAGCTATGCAGGTAAAGTCCTACTTTTTTTCTAAGCTATATTTGTCTCTCTGCACCTAAGAGAGTTTTCTTGCATTGGCATATACTAGTGGAGGTGTAGTTTATACTACACAGAATCATTCAGATTTTGGTTGGAAACATACTAGTGGAGGCTACTGTTCAAGATGGTACTTCACTATAGTTTAGAGCAATTCTCCTAGTCCTAGTGACATTAGATAGTATACTGGAGTATTTGTGTAAGAAGTAATGTTTTGCTAGTAACTTTTCCCTATGAGATCATTTTTGCTTGTACCTATCTTTCTGGGGCTTGGGTTGCGTAGTTTTTTTAATGCCTAACTCATGTAGGCCAGCCAGCAAGATGTATAAACACGAACCCAGTCTCTTATATCAGTACAAAATTCTGTGTAGAGAATCTTTCCAACCAGTCAAGACCCTGCACTGGCTCTTTAAGGTTGCTGGTGTAAATAAAGGGACAACTCAGGCATTTTTTTTCTGAACTGGCCTGTGAAGTCAAATTCCTCAAAGAAGGGCTCTTAAGGCACCTGGACAGAATGCAATGTAGTTATCTCTAATCTCATTTTCCCAAGGACATCACTACACCCTTTCACATGAGTTCTCCTGAGAGCCTTGTCAGGCAAATGCTAACGAACTTGATGTTATGCCACTTGCAAAGCTCAGCTGCCCCTGCACCCATCCTTCTGCCTTCATAGGATGGTGCTTCAAAGCTGTACCCTGAGAGCTGACTTGACTATGTCCCACTGTGTATGCTGTAGGCATGTCCCTGGGTGTGTTCAGAGGAGTTTTCCCAGGCACAAACCATGAGAGAAGTAAGTGCAGTCATGAAGCTTTATGGATTAATCTTTGCGAAGTGTCACACACAGTGAACAGTTGCTATTTTCTGCCATGGTGGCAAAGTGAGAGCAGTAAACCTAGCAAAATTATGCCAAAGAAATATAGGGAATTTTTGGTACATTCCTTTGTGCTAAACAAAAATAAATTGCAAAATTATTTACAAATTAAGTCTTAAGAATTTAACAACTCTTTTTTTTTTTCTGCTGGCCTGGAAAAAAATGTTAATAGAACTATTGATGGTGTTATTATCCATATGCATATACATTTAATGAATTTGCATATATTTACATATATGCACATATGTATTCATGTGTGTATATACTTCTGTGTGTATATGTACATGAGGAATATTAAATATGTAAATTGTTTCATTTAGGGAAGGAGTATCTGAATTGTCAGTACTCAAAGGACATACTGATAATATTAGCAAAGCTAACAGACCTAATGGACCATAAGCAGACAAAAACAAGTGATAAGCAATAAGTCAAGTAATGCAGATTGGAAAGAACATACTTGAATCACTATTTATGCTTGATCCTATGCTAAATGTAACCCATCAGGTAAAAAACCATGAAATCATTCTGAAAATTTCTGCTTTACTGACAAAAGCAAAATTCTTCAATGTTCTCTTGTAGCAGATACAGATGACCTTTTTTTATTCTGCTTTCTGAGAAGCACTAACACGTCCACTGTTTGAAGCCAGGCTTTGAAATTTTGCAGAAAAGAAAAAAAGAAAAGTCTTTTCTTCATCCCAGGAAATTCTGTTCCAATTTCATGGAGCTATTACCTATTAAAACAAATCGCTGGCCACTGCAGAACAGTCTGTACTAAGAACCTCTCAGAAGTGTGAGATCAGCCATAGCAAAGGAAAAGAGTCAAACCTGTCATTGACTGTGCACCTTTGGCCCTTATTCCTGCCCCCACCGTCCCTACATATTATGGTACAGATTTCAGCTACAGGATTACCTGGGTTTTTTCCCAAGTGACACGAACCCGCTCACAAAGCAAGATACAAATAAGCTGGAGTTAAATTAGTGTTTTTCCTTCACATTATATAAAACAGCTTACCCAAATTCTGAATGTCTGACTTTACAATATACATAACTTATACTTATTTGCTTGTGGACCTATGTAAATATGAGGATGCAACAAAATATGAAATAAAATCTTCTGGTATCTTTATAGATTTTGCTGCAGTGGTGGTATAAGGCATCAAGGATGTTCAGTTCTCATTATTCCATTTCAAAAACAACAAGAAGACTACAGGAGCAGAAGTTCTGAAAAGCAGCTTGTTAAAGTCTAATATTTTTCCTTCTGCTCACAAGTCCCTGAGTTAGCAGCAGGTTATTTTATATTTATATGGTCTGGAAATTCTTTCAATTTTTTACAAATTCTGAGCAGTTGGCAAGGCTGGTCTCAGGACTGGAGAGACAGTTGCGCTTTGTAGGTTTAAAAAGTCATTTCCTATTCAACTGGATTTAACAAAACACACTGACATGGTTGATTATAAAGATACAGTGTAATAGGATAATTTTCAGTAATGTAACTAAAACTTTTATGATAGTTAATCACATAAATCTGATGTAAATTTTAATCAGTTTAGACTTTCTACTGTAAGCTGATTCAGAGGTTGTTGGCCATCTGCACAGTTCACTGTAATGCACTAGGTTACACATTTGCATACACAGACTGCAGTTATCCATGGACTTACTCTTGTTACTTTTCTCCTAGATATTTGCATCCTTCTTGTGGAATGGGTTTCGGAGGTTTTCCTTCAGAGGAGAGATGCACAAAAATTAGAGGTATGTAGAGCTTTAGAGAATCAGGATGATACCCCAGAGGATAAAAAAGCCTGTAGAGCAAACTCTCCTAATTGTTGCAAAGGTACAGATATCCAGGGTGAAAACTGGTAAGCTCTCCTTCATTGCCTATGCATCCTACAATCTTGAGTCTAAAAGAGTTGGCACGGGCATTTGAAGAACTTGTGCAGCGTAATGGTTCATACCAGCCATTTAATGGCTACTTTTAATGAGAAAAAAATTATGATTTATGAGATACTCTGGTGTGTAAAGCAAGATGTAGGTAAACTATAGGTACCTGAATTCTGAGCTGGAAACCAAGTACGCTCTAGCCTTCCTCCCAACTGCAATCTTATGAGGGAAACATCTGGGCACACTATGTGCTGAGCATGCCACTTCTCACATACTGTCCCAGCCTGAATGCCTTGGGGATTCCTTTGAAAGTGTCATTTAAAATACTCAGTCTAAAGGAGTGCAACAGATCCTTCCCTACCAAGAGCTGAAGTTCTTTCAGAATTAGATCCCTCGTGTTTGCTTAAAATTGGAGAAATAATTCTCTGAACAATTTTGAGTATAGAAAGGTAAAAAGCAGTTCTTTGATTATGGTGACTTTGGTGCACAAAATATATTGCACACTGACACTATAGACCTTTTCAATTTCTATAATACCATCTAATTATAATATTTGGACATTACCTCATTGGTTACGGCCACCCCCAAAACCCATCATCCTGGCCTCATCACACCTCCCAGATTTGAGTCCGTGGTCCCAAAATGACCACCATTTCCTTCCAACCCTCATCATCCTCATCAACTCTGTTCTTCTTGGAATAGCTTCAAGGCTCCTGCGTAGTTTTGACTGGTCATATCAAATGGTGTGACCCTGGTACGTCTTAGTCTAAGTACATTTTTACTGATAAGATGTTTTTTCAACTTGCTAAAATCTTTGTCCATTGGAATTCTTGACAAGGAACATTGAACAGCATTTTAGGAATTTAATACAAAGGTGCTTAGCGAGCTAAAAGTGCTAAAAGAGCTAAAAGAGCTATAGTAAAATTTTATACAATATAGATTTTAAGGCATCACTCAAAAAGGGCTTTATAACAGCAATTGGATGATGGAGGACACCATGCTCCCATCACTAGCAAAAGCTTGTGACCTTTGTCTGTTTTCTAGGTATAGACATAAATCCATAAATATGCTCTGGACTTAAATACAAAGTATTTCAGGAAAAAAAGAGATGGCACAAAAAACCTCAATCACCCATCCTTGGCTTTCAGACATTAGCAAGTAGCCATGCTTGTGCTACTGAAGATTTCCAACTCCTCTATTTCGCTCCAATTCAACTTGAAAAGACCTAAATCTGACAGATTACTTGTAACAGATCAGTTTGGTAATGTTGGGTTTGAGGAGATAATGTTTAACTATATCTGTGGAGCTTATATCTGCTTAGGGCATTGCACCTCATTGATTGTGTCTTGGTGCGATGGAGAGATGTCCACGATGTCCACCATACCCGTGTGATGCCTAGTGCAGAATGCCAAACAGATCATCAGCTTGTGCGCTGCAAACTTAGCTTCAATCTTAAATTCAAACCTAAAAGGGGCAGTATCCCAAGGAGAAGACTCCAAGTTAACAATCTCCGATCAGCCACAGTGAGAGACAAATTCCAGGCAAACCTTCAAACTAGGCTCGAAAACCATTCCACAGATTCTACAGATTCCTCTCCTGAAACAATTTGGCACCATATTAAAAACAGCATCCTGCAATCCTCTGAAGAATCCTTAGGGTTCTCCTTCAAGAAGAACAAGGACTGATTTGATGAAAACAATCAAGAGATCCAGGAATTGTTGAGGAAGAAGAGAACAGCCCACCAAGCACACCTTGGACTGCCATCCTGTCACGCAAGAAAAACAGCCTTTCGTCTTGCATGCAGCAAGCTCCAGCAGAAACTCTGTGACATCCAGAACAAGTGGTGGATTGATCTAGCTGAAGAAACTCGATTATGCGCAGACACGGGAGATCACAAAGGATTCTATGAGGCCCTGAAAACAGCATACGGGCCTACATACCAGGTCTGTTATAATCCTGAAGTATGTTTTTTAATATTTAACCTTGATCGGAATTAGATTCATGTTATAAGGGGGAAAAAAGCTTTAACAATATTCTATAAAATCACATATGGGTGTTAAATTGACAAAGAGCAAAGTCCATGGCAGTCATAAATGGATATATGTCTGAATCTTTAGGTGCCTTCTGTAATGATGTAAATTAAGTACGCAGTGCACAGAGGCATCTCCTCAATAGGCAACTAATATATACACTTTCTACCTGTCTACATTAATCAGGAAAACAACGTGGAGTTTCAAGATCTATCTTTTCTTTCATTTGCTAGTCAAAGTACACCTCTATCCTGGAATGTTCATTTTATTTATTTCCAAGAAGCTGACAAAAGTTAACACTGGTATTGCAATTTGAGTGTCTATTTCATCATGCCATGAGCATAATGCATTTACAGTATTGCGATCCAATGGAGAAAACGTAACATACCCCAGAAGCTCTCGAACATGGATCTACTTGAAAATTAGATTTTTGGAGCCAGAAAGAATAAAAGAGAGGAAATATGTGGAAGTCAAAAGATGAGTCAGCCTTCTGGGAATCTCCCAATCATATGGAGGAAAACAGTCTTATTAACACCGAGTGGTGAGCTAGAATGAACTTGCTCCTAGTGCTCTCACACAGCAGTGTACAAATGCTTCCCTTGGTTGACCTTAAAAGGGTTGCTGGGACATAAAGCATTTCATTATCTTTAAGCTCCAGTTACTTGCAATGAAACCCAGGGAAAGGTGATGTCATCTGTCACAAAGATTTATATTCTAAATTAGAGGTAACTACAATATATGTATGATTTAACAGATTGTCTTTACGGTATTATAATGTCAATGCTGTACATTCCATGCTTCATTTGTCTCTAGCTGGAAGATTTAAGGGGTAATAAGCGGTAACTGGAGAGGACCATAAATCATTCACTTTTTTAATTGGCATTTTTTTTTCAATACTGAGGTAAAATAAAGTTGAAAAATGTACTGTGGCTGCCCTGGCCTGACTTCATTCCTGTGTTAAAGAACAATTACTCCTCTTCTTTTACTATGGTCTGTGTCAAGTGAAAAATGTAGCTGTACATTATGAATTGAATACATTTGGTTAATCATGGAAATGTTTCATGGGAGATTTTCAGTAACTTTTTTCTGTCATTTCTAAAGAAAATACATCAATAACTGTTATTTATGATTATTGAGCAAATACACCTATAACCCGAGTAGTAATTCTATTCTGGTAAATATAATTTTGTTTGGAAGATGTTCAGAAACTGTATAATGTCTGAGGCTCCTCTACTGAGGAACTTAAAATTATATGTCACCTCTATGTGACACACAGATCACATCAGTCTTGCTCTTTGCTCAGCTGTTTTTCATGGCTTTCATTTGAGCCAGCAAATGAAAAACAGATATCTTAAGCCAGTAGTTTTCTGTCTAGAAAACAGACTAATTCTCCAGAGGCTGAGAAAGAGAAGGGTTACTGAAAATGTTTTATCTGGTGAAGCATTATACAGTGTGTATAAAGAACGCAAAATCTGCAGCATGTCTGCACACCAGAAAACTCTTCACTGAAAAATAAATTTGAACTGGTTTTGGTGGAAACATTGACATTCAGGCAAAGAAGTTTCTCTTGGAATATAAATGGCAGGTAAAGATCATCCCTTTGAGGCATGGAGGGACGTAAGAAAGAGACTGGGTTGTTCCTGTGTTCATTTAAATTTTTTTCTAAATTAATCCATAAATTGTATCGATCTTACAGGGGCCATCATGTCCATAAAACTATCTACTGGTGCATACACAAATCACTGCCATAAGACATTGGTGAATGGCCAAGATTTCAGGAGGAATGGAGCCAGGGAAGTGTCCAAAATTTTGGGAACACTGACCAGCTTTTATAGAAAGAACTTTACTCCAGTGGAAATATTTTTCATTTTAGTTCATGATGATTTTTTTCATACTCACCTCAGAAGCTTCCATCAGTGTGCAGGAGATAGGAAAATATCCAAGACAAGCCATTGGTCTTCTCACATGCACAGACTTATCTGGGCTACGGGCAGGGAATAAAAAAAGAAAATCTATTTCACGTGGGGGAAGATTTCTCAAAGTAGTTATTCTACTGGAAAAGCACCAGGGTATGCATCCAGAAATCTGTTTTCTACAAAAAGGTCATGTCATCCAGAATAAACACATTAAATTGCAATGCCTTTCAAATATTTAAATTCTCTATTATCCACTTATTTTCAAGGTCCCCTGTGACATTTAAAAAGACAGTTTGTTCAGTAACTCCAAAACACAAATAGTCAGAGAAAAAGTTCAATACTTAAGGAGGTGCAATAGCACATATTTCACAGTGAATGAAGTGAAAACACTAAGCTTAGTCTGAAAGCAAAATGCGTAGTGGATCCAGTTAGCCGGTAGAAATAAACAGCCCTCCTTAAAATTAAAAGTTCCCATTTCTACTATGGAAAAATATGACTGACTTGATTCTTCCTAAGTTTTCACAGTAAAGAACATAGTACTTAACCCTCCAGTAAATTCAAATCAATTATCATATGGCAAGAGCATTTTTAAGTGCTATTTTGTCCTTAAAATCACTCATGTTAAAATCTCTGACCTGTAGCACATAGATAAGGTGTAGAGTGGATTAATAAAAGCCCTCACAAGGTGGTAATAGATGATAACTGTCTAGGTGGAAGTGTTCATAAATTAAAATTCCCTCCAAATTAATTCTCATACCTGTAACTAGGATAGAATAATGGCATATGTCATATTAGCTCAACTGGTCATTTGCCAAGGCTTGGCGCTGTTATCTGATCTCTATATTAATTTCCATGGGGTGAGGTTTCTAATTATGATCTGTAATGATAAGAAAATCGCCATTGACTGTGTTTCTAGTGAAGTGCTTTGATTTTTATATTCAGGGAGGTATAATGCCAGTCTCCATTTATAAAAAAATAATACATACAGAAGTCTAAGAAAAGATGATGCTTTCCACAGTATTACCTGCATTGCTTCAGCAAAGAGCAACTGCAGCATTCAGGTGGCAAATAAATTATCCTTTGGTGTAATGGATGTGTGAGTGATAGACTCAGCTTTTCAACTTAATTAACAGCTAGGAAATGGAAAAAAAATGTAATCAATGCACTAAGTTCTCTGGAAAGAAGGATTCCTAATTATTTTTTGTTTAGTCAAATATTGAGCTATTCTGCTATCAATACTCACTGGCATGTCTATTTGCTTTGTACAGATGAAGTCTGTACAAACAACAGTACAGCAACAGCAACTGTTAACACAAAGGCCCCACATGGATGGATTTACTCCAGTAAAAAAAATTCCTCTGGTTTTGGTAGAAATGAAGTGACAACTCAAGATGGTTATCCTAAAACAGATACATTTTCTCTATCTCTCTACTTTTTCTCTCAAGACCCTGTTTTTCAGTTCAAAAATACCTATGAAACAGAGATTACACTAGAATATACTAACAGCTGCTCCCATGAAATTGCAGCTGAGGCCTGGAGGCAGGGAAAGCCCATGTAATGATAAGGAGCAGGTACATGCTGCCTTGAGATCTGATAGATACATCCTTATGAAATCTACTCTGGTTAGGGGTATTTTGAAAACAAAACAAAACAAAACAAAACCCCAACTCATGAATAACCAAAATGGATGGTTTTCTGTTCTCACAAAGATTGCACCTTTTCTCTGCTGTAATGAAGGCTCTGTTCCTCCATTCAGGATGTGCTGAAATAAATTTATGTCTGTCAAAAAGTTTGGGAGACTCTTCTGCTGTCAATGAAGGCTGGGTGGCAGCTGGAAAGCAGTGCTGCAGCCTGACTTTAGGTGTTTAAAATAAGATTAGGTGCATATAAGCATATGTAAATGAAGCTGGGAAATAAGTCTGATATTATTAAAAAGATTCAGCCTGAATCTTACTAATGAGGTCATGTTACCTTAATTTCCAGACTGCTACTTCAGGGGTCCTTTTTCCACCAGTTCTATCATATTTCTCTGCCAGAACCTATTCCTCATTCCCTCTATTCCTGTACTGGAAACTGGAGCAGTGCCCAAAGCACAAAACTGAAGGAGGGAATGGCATTACAATATAATATGATCTGGAGGCTAAGTTTGCCTGGATGTTTGTAATAGGATGACAAATTAACACAGTGGTTTTACTTACTTCCTCAGAATTGCCATTAAGCACACTTCTGAGAGCAAAGACCATTTGTTTTAATAGAAAATCAGACAAGCTAACACTACCAGTCTTCAGTATTATTGGTAGAATGCTTTGCAGCATCTAATGTCCTTATTTTTGTCTCCAGTGATCTGTGATGATATTTTATTTCTGAAATTTGCAGCACTGACTTCAGGTCTTCAACATTTTACCATGTACATATTTTTTAACGTGAATACCAGACACTTAGGAAGGCCAGTGTAAGCACATTGGTCGTGGTTTTAGTCTACAATGATGTCACTCAACTTTCTTTCAAATTAGTTTGTGTAATGGAACAAGGTTGCAGCACATAGGTCAGAACTCGAGTCTGGATGACCAGTTATTGCTGGTTCGTCAAGAATTAATGGAGACGGAAGCAAAGAGACACCTGCCTTTTTGACAAAATTATTTATTTGTTACTTCCTGCACTGGCTACACAGCTTGTATCTGTTCTGCTGCTAGAGAACAGTTGGGGTCCTCAGGCACTTTGGACTGCTCAGACACTTAGTATGGCCACAAATTCACCTTAAAGCTGTACTGTGTAAACATAGTGAAAACATTTTTTATTCAAAGTAGTCAGAGACAGAAAGTCTCTCAAAAAATAATCCTATCTGCTGTGCCTGAAACTATAAAAAGTACTTAGCAAGTGCAAAATATAATGGCATATTTGTTTATTTCCAGAAACAATTAAAGATTTCAATTTCAACCGATAAATTTTTACAGCTAGCTGCTAATTTTTGGGATGTCACTGCTGTTGTGTGATGCCAAGTAAACTCTCAACAGTGCCAGAACCTGAGTTGATAGTCACCTCTTTAACATAGGAAATATTTGTTCTAAGTATTTCCCTCAGCTTTTTGTTTCACACCTTACTCTCACTTTGGCTACACACACATGTTCATTGATATGAAGGTAAATCACAAGACTTATTTTTTCAATGAGATATTTTTTCAGAGGAATATGAATATAGAAACATTTTCCAAATGGACCAACGGAGATTTAGGAATTAAACCCATTGTCTTTAAATACACTGTTGAAAATAGGAGTGAAGTTTCTAGCTCATTTGAGTGATTTAAGAAATCTTACCATAAGTTCTGTGTTTATGCATACCATTTATCACCACACTAGACAAACACAATCCAAATAGCAATTAGAAAGCCAAGTATTTTAGATTAAAATTTTATTTTAGTTCAGTATTTTGAACAGTTCAGTATTTCAAGGAAGACTGCATACCAAAAAATACAGACATAACAGTGGGGAGAGCAAATATTTGTTTAAATCTGTAAGTGAAAGAAGAAGAAGCAACTGACTGACAACTTCATTAAATTTGAATGCATTATCTCTAAATTCTGCTAGGAAAGCTTCAGGAGCAATTAATTTCCTTGCTACCAGTAACGATGATATACCATGGAACAAGAAATGAGAACTGAAAACAAAACAGGCAGGGCATGCTAATTAAGGAATCTGAAGAGCTAAATCCTATTTTGGTAATTTGTAAGATTGTTTTTCCCTTCTTTCTCTAATATTATTTTATCATCTTCCTTCAAAAGTATAATATATTGGAAAACAGGGTATTTTTTCTTATCAAGTCAGTGTAATATTTTGGTTTATTGTAGAGCTGGGTATGACAGTTTCCTTGCCTCCACACAATAATCAGTTTTTCATTTGCATCCCCAAGTCTGAGAGGTGACTGCTGTGTTTTCTGCAATAGAAGGAGAACACCACATTACTGAATTTCCCAGAAATACTATCAAAACCCTGGAAGGGGGGAAGTGATGAAATTATCTCATCAATATTACGTATTTTATGAAGACAGAAGAACTGAACTCACAACAAAAATATGCAGGTAAGACCCGTGCAGGCTAACTTTAGGCTGGGGAGGCTGGTTACTGAACTCCATCTGGAGTCACCCAAGAGAGATGAAGATGAATCAGAGCACTTAGAGTTAGGCTGCTGCTCTGAATCATTCTCTGCAGGTATTTTTCTTTATTCACAGGAAAGAGGAAGCTCAGAAAACCATCCCATGCAAATAAAAGCTAGCTCCAGTACCTTGAAGAGTCTGTTTGGGTCTTTCAAAGGTGATAAATGGTATGCATAAACACAGAACTTATGGTACAAAGAAAAATAAAGGTCAGAACAACAAGTGAAACTGTCACATTCCATCACCTGCAGTACTAAAATATTAACTATGCCTGCTGGGGTGCTTTTGGTTTGTTAATAAATTATTATGTTTGACTCTGGGGAAATATTGCTGTAGAACAAAACAGACCATATCCTCAGAGAATAACGCTATTCTCTTTCAGATCAATGTGTTATCACTTTACTCAGTTTGTCTTACACATATTTTGTACAAAACACTTTGCTATTGTCAGTTATTGGATGGAAATTAATTACTCTGACAGTTCAGTGACAGAAGCCTCTGATACTGCTATACTGAATTTAATTGACTTTCCATATATAAACTTTTTTCTACATGGTTCCTCTTAGCACCACACGTCCTAAAGATCAAATTGCCATCTAAAATTTCCAGTTTACTAATTTGATTTTTTTATTTTGCTGCCAAGACAGTTGATCTCTTCATTGTTCAATCATTTCCTTCCTGAGCTAAAATTGATGATAATTAGATGTAAGAACTATGGAGAAAAGACCAGCTTTAGAGGAAAATCAATTGCAATTGTATGGGTGGATGATAAATTTAGTTACATTATCACTATAATATGTATCTATTCAAAAGCTCTTTCTAGATGCAGAAATAGTCTGAGAAAAGGACATTCTAGAGAAAACCCAAGTAGCAGCATTTTGTGAGGGATCTGATAGAAGAAAACAATCTGCATAGAGAGTAACTCTATTCAGAAACCCTCCTTCACTTCAAAGGTAACTAGAAACATTTTTGTTTAGTATTCATAAGACCATTTCCATATGGTCATTTCTATATGACCATGAAAATTTTGAAAACTGTCCCTGGTTCCACCAAGTTGTTGAGGTTACACCCCATCTCAGAGAGCACTTCTGTCAGCAGATTCCCAGAGCTCTCACTGCATGTTGCATGTGAGAATCAGTATGGTTTACCCCTTTTCCCACTACCCTGTAGCAGTGCATAGATCAAGCCTGTTTTCTATGCAGGTCTATGCTATCGGTCCCTCCTCAGGACCTCATAGATCAGATGTGAATATTCATTATATCCCTGTCTGCCAGACCCCACTACTGAGAGCCCCATACGGGAGTGATTGAACAGGGCTGTACTATAACCAGGACACCTGCTCACCAGAAGGCAAGTGCTGCAGAACTACTCCCTGCCCCATGCTGTGATACACCTGGGGCTCAAGCCCTTCCCATGATTGCTAGGTTTAGTTGCCATCCAACTGCTGATGAGATATCCTTCCTGTGGCCTTGTGACAAGTGTGTTTGTGCATCAGGATCTTATTCAGCTGAGAGATCTGAATTCACAGGGTTTATTTGCTTGAAAACTCTTTTACTTGTAAGAGCTGACTAGAAAGAGTGAGGTCTAAACTGAGTCTGAGAAGAAAAACAACACTTTGTCATATTTTACATTATGAAGCTGGTGAAAGAGTTACTACAGTTCATTATAATGTGATATTTTGAAGAGCTAGAAATAGTTTTAATCACATTTCTGAAGAATAGACCTATTTTAGTACATTTAAAAATAAGCCAAATTAGCTTCAGATTAAAAGTCTATATTCTAAGAACATTAAGGACACACTGGAGAAAGACCCTCTTTTCTTAGTGCTTAAGTATCTGTGCCTAGTTGCTCTCAGAAGGATGTGAGCCTAGATGGTATAGCAGTTCTTGTGCACCCAGGTGGCTGATGGAGTGGGATTCACTGTACTTAGGGAAAATTCTCTCTATTCTTTCCCACATTCCCTGGCTGAACTTTTAGAAATGACATTGAGCCCCAAAATCTCAGAATAGATGAACATTAGCCCTAAGGAAGGTAGAGGAGAGTCAGCTATTTTCATACACACAATGAAATACCTCCCTTCTTCTAGGAACTTGGAATGGGAATGACTCAAGGAGTTACTGAAATGTCACATTCTACCTATCCTCAGGTAATGTTTGTTTCAAGCAATGGTCTTTGTTTCACAGATTTTTCCCATTAATTTTAATTATAGATCCTCAAAGAAAGAAAAGGTTCTTAATTGCCTCCAGAGTTATACCAGTGAAAAGCATACCAAACTAGCAGTACAATATATTAAGAATGGGATTCCAGAATTTTGGCACCTTCCATTGTTAGTGATAACCAATTCAAAAGTCAAAGTAAAATTTACCTCCTTGCTGCATGAATCCTTTTTTTCCTCTAGTAAATAACAAGGTTTTTCTTTTTCCTTCTCTTCATGAAGAAAATTTCTGATATGGATCCAATCTGGAGACATCTCATTTGGTTCAATTTATCACCAGTGCCCTCATCATTGTCAGCACAACACTGCACATCAGAGCTGATAAATTGCATTCCCTCTTCTGACCGACATACTGTATTGTGAAAATGGAACCAAATATGTCATAAATAAATAGCGACTATCTTTTTACAGTAAAATTTCATTATAACATATAAACATGCAACTAAAGATGTGTGATTTAGGCTGGTTCTGAGTATTTTTGTTGTACTTTCTGTCTATGAAAGGTATCTGAATATAATATTTTGATATGAAGTACTGCCATCTCCTCCTCTCAGGCAGAAAATATTGTATTAAATTGGTGCCAGATCCTTTGCACAGCAACATTATCATGATTCCCTGTAATTTCAGATTTGATTGTAATTTTTTAATTAACTTTGTTTTGAAAAAGATCCCAAAGCCTGATAAAAACTTCTGAAAACAAGACACAAACTAAGTATAAAGATTTCAAATCTCATGTGACATTCTGTCTATAGGTGAGAATATGAGTGGAATTACAATTTACCTGTTTAGTTTTAAAACAAGATTGCAAAAGGAAAAAATATAGGAAAGGATATGTGATTTTAGGGTGCTTTGAATAGCAATTTGGAATCTCAGCATAATTGTGTTTGGTATTTTACCAATGAGGATTGGGGGGTTTATGTTTTAGGAAGAAAAAGACTGCAGCTGTTGACAGGTTCTTACCTGAAAAGACAAGCCAAAGCTACGTATCTTCTAGGAGGTTCTCAAACCCTACCTTGAAATTACTTTGTCACCATAGAAACCTTCTAGTGGTTGACACTGTGCAGGTCCATGGTAAAACCTGCACATCAGGCCTGTGCTGAGGGCACAGGTCAGAGTCGGAGGGCAAAGCCTGCTGCCCAGGCAGAGCACACGGCAGAGCTGAAGGTCCTGCAGCCGGGCTGTCAGTCAAGGCAGACCTGCCTAGTAGCCTGCCCACACCACACCTCTGGAGCCTGTGTCTGGCTACAGCACAGCTCACTCTGGCCTGGGAGGCACTGCCCGCTGGGAGGGAAAACTGAACTCTGTAAATACACTAGACTCCATGCTGTCTCCCTCCCTCTTCTTGTCGGTAACTATTCTCCTCTCCTTCCTCTCTCTTCTTCTCTCTTTCTCCTCTCTTCACCCCTTTTAATCTGTTTTCTTCTGTTACTCTTTTCCTTCTCTTGTGGGTGCCTTAAAACCAATGAATTGTGTTTTACTAAAGCTGGTATATGGATTGTTTTTAGTGGGTGTTTCCTGCGGAATGGGTCTTTATATTGAATGTTTAAGTGAAATGTTTTTTTCTTTGTTGTATTTTACTCCTGTAAAAACCTTTTGCCAAAATATCTAATTTTTCTCACTAAATTAAAAAGAATTTCTCTTAGAGAAGAGTGTGTGACTCTTTCTCTGGATGCTAATTAGAGGTTATAACAAACCAAAAGACTTTTAAAAAGTCTTAAATAAAAATGTAACTGCGCTGGGCAGTTTATAGCTTAATCTGGAGAGCAACAACGTACCAGTGCTCAGTTCATTGTGCTAATGTAGCTGGTTCATAGTCAGTGAAGAGAAAGGAAAAGTAGACAGACAAACCTTTTTGAGTGTTTCTCTCATGCTCCATATAGCTATGCTGCAACATTTTCTCTTAGTGGACTCCAGGAAATAAACACTCAAAAGGAAGGTTCATCCTTTGTTCTTCCCTTGAATCAATGTAAGAAAACATTTCAACTACAATTTTGAGAGTCTCATCGAGCCTTTGAACAAAATCAAGCCTAGACTTGATGGTACTTTGAAATTTAAAACACAGAAGGCCATTTGAAATTGTGCTGATCACAAAAGCATTAAAAGACCACAAAACCTCTTAAAAATTTATTTACAGTTCACATTTAATTCAAGTTATTAGGGGAAGTTATAGAATAGTATACCCCGCTGTTATAAAATACATATTTATGAGGTTTGGATGAATAATTCACAGAACCAATGTACTGCTTTGCTGCTGAAAGGATATTTGCAATCAGATTTATATGTTACTTGAAATTACTAAACCAATGCATTTGTGATTAAAACTTTTATTCTGTGGCTTGCCTATGACTGGTTCTCAGAATATTTGTTATTCTAGTTGTAGTGATAGGTCAAATAAATCGTGTGCTGCTATTTCCTTGCTCTGATTTGACTGGTAAAAGAACTTTTCTAAAATAAATTACCATGTAGGAGGACAGAATATTCAACTTCTGTGAATGCTTGTGCTTGTGATTTTGAAATCTGCTCTTCTCAAACATTTCTACCAGTGTGATTTGATCATACAAATATTTGAACAAAAGAAATATAAGCCAATAGCAATCAAATAGCAATGCCAAATAGCAATGCCAAAGCAAAATGTGAACAAATATTTAGAAAAAGTTTTTTACCCTATATTGTCTCAATTTGAAATAATCAGAGAGAAACTACGGTATTTTTCAATCCTTTTCCATTAACGAGACTAGAAGCTAGCTTCTATTTTGCTCTGACAGAACTGTTTGCTCAGTGTTTTTTAAAGAAATAAAGTATTTGCATCTGTATGTGCCTTACTTCAGAAAATTGAATAAATTTTTCTTTATTATACATAGGATTGATCCCAGAGTATGACTTACCAGTAATTTCACAAGGAGGAAAAGGGCCATTAATAGCATCCATTCCAAATGAATAATTAAGCCAAGACTGCAAATGATTTTTTTTTCCTCTCACTGCTGAAACTGAGGGAAAAACTTCTGTTGATGATAAATGGCGAGCTTAACAACATTGCTTCATTAGTTGCCCAAAGGATGATATAACATGGCACAGCAAACTGAAGAATTATTTTCTGCATTTAAGCATTGCTGTCGTGCAGGTCTTATTTTGTCTTTGCTGTTTATGCCTTTTCCTTGACTGTGAATTCTGGTATCTGGTTACAGAACTTCAGAAGCTGGGATGTTCAGCTTTCCAAACAGCAGGACATCATTGTGAGATGGAAAATAGGGGGCCAGCACATGAAACACTCAGCTGGGGTTCATATGCTCTGGTTTCCAGTCCCATCTCAATTCTCTATGTTAACTTAGGCATAACACTTAGAGTTTTCTTTTCTTTTCTTTCTAACTGTAAAACAATTAAAACAATGCTTTCCTATTTTTCACAATGACAATCTAATGTTAGTGTGGTTGTTATCTACGTGGTAAGGAAGGTACTGTAGAATGGATCCAGATAATAATCACAAACAAAACCTTCTGCACAGATGTCATTTTGTGACTCAGAGACAAGCTAGTGTTATATTGGCTGACTGTCATACCATCCATCTTTGAATGTCAAACTGTCAAGATTGCACAAAAAAAGAATTTTAGAGTGCTTTAGAGTAAAATATATTTTTCTAGAAACTTAAAAATATTTTAATGGAATCTCCTTTTTTACTACCTGAAATTCTAATAAAAACTACTTAAATATGAAGGCTTGTGCTCTAGCTGTGTAACAAAGGCAGGGCTGATGGTGTAAAGAACTATTTTGCTCTTTTGTGACTCTTTGTTACAAATTGTTCTTCTGTCTTTGAATTACGTACACCCATTAGGAATTTTTAGGAGGAAGATCAGCTTCCCTTAGGTGATCCAGCCTTGGAGTACTGCAGAGAACTCTCTCTACAGGTGGGAGAACACATTGAAAACCTTTGCAAAGGACAAGAAAGTGGTTGTCCTGCTCAAAGCTCTGCAAATTGCTGTGGTAAGGACGAGAAAGAGGCTTCTTTTGACACCCTCTGGGAAAAATGTCCTTCTGTGCTATGGTCACCTAGCTAAGAAAATTAAAAAAAACATGACGAGCTGGTCCTGTCATGTGAAATAGCATAAACACCAGGCTATTTTCATGAAAACTGTCTTCAGTACTATACCTGAAATAAATGTATTTGACAGAATGAGAACATTAAAATGTGATGTTTTGATTTTGGTTTGTTTTTTTTTTTTTAAGACAAAGATAGTAAGAGCTTCATACTTTATGTTGGACTTTGAGGATGGCAGTTACATTTGTGATGGCAAGTTGCCTTTTTCATAACAGGTTGATGAGATAGTCTACAACTGAGAAGTGATACTATTTTCGGAATCAAGTATATGCATGTCTTTACCATTATGACTTTGATCCCTTTACAGAAATACATAGATAAGTGTATATACATATGATGTGCATGTATATGTCTATGTCTGTGAAGGTGACATGCATATTTGCTGATTAAAATAGAAATGTAGAAGCCCTCATGTGTGCCAGTTTTCTGTTTTGGAAAAGAACCAGTATATATCTGGGTTGTAAATATAGTATATTAGTCTATTTTTGCATGCGTGTATGCACTGGTATGTGGAATATATAAAAATAATCATCCTCAGATTCATTCATATGGATGTGTGGGAACATACCCCAGATGTTCACCTCTTAAACCCTTAGGCTGACTGCACCCACCCATGCCTGTGGGAGAAAGGATGATGGAATGTATATGAGCTTTTTCCTTGATTATGTTTGTTGCAATGTCAAAGTACTGGCAGATGTCCAAGCAGAGATATGAGTAAATCTAGCAGGCCATAGTCTAAAATTAGTTCTCTCTAAATGTATCTGTCCTAGGGTTTTTTGTGTGTTTGTCTTTACAGCAGTCCCAGCCATACTGAGCTCGTATATGTATCATGTAACCTTTGCAGTTTTGCAGGCTGTTGAAAATATTTTCTTTGGTGAGGTGGACAATAAGCAGTCCACAGTTTTTTTCACTTTCATAGATGTTCGTAGGCAAGTACTTCTATTTTTGAATAAGTTTAATGATGCTTACTGTGTTAGCACAGAAAATGTGTTGCCCTCAATGAACTCCAAATTTTTGCTTCTATATTTAGTGACTTACTTAAAACAGAATGAAGTCTGTGGGTGAGGTCGGCTATCAGTCCATCAGTGGTACAACAGAATGATTCATGCAAGACCATTGGATCTAATTACATCATTCTTGGCCATCTGTACTTCTGGGCTTACGTTTGCTTTTCCTCTACTTGAAAAAGATACCTTAAAATTGAAATTATTGCTTCTTCCAGTAACTGCAAACATTGCTGTTTTCAGGCTGCTTTAAACATAAAAAATGTCTGTGGGTTTTTTTTCCGTATTTTCTACTAATCTGCAGAGACTACAAGCTCAAAAATCATGGATCAGACTTAAAAATTACTATATTTAAGATGGGGGGGGAAAGGAAAGATCTCTTGGTTTTCATTTGGCTTGACTTTATTTTGCTTCTCATGGAAAACTTCCTGTTTGCAAGAACATCAAGCCCATCATCAGCTGTATGTGCATACACTCACACCTATGGATATATGCAGGTCTAACTTGTTCATATTTGGTGGGGATTCTAGATAGACAGTAAGGCTGCCTACAGCCTTGCACGGTTACGGCCTGAATCTACATAATTAAATTTGGTCTTGTAAGTCAATCTTAAAAAAAAAAAAAAGGGGGCAACAGAGTAAGTAGCTTTCCTATTGCCTGTACAATGAGAAGTTAGTGCCTCCTGTCTAGTAGTTATGCTTGTAGTCTCAATACCCCTGAAAGAACTCTTGAGACTCTGTTTCTGCAGAATGCTGCTTGCCAGATACATGATCATAGCTCTTTGGCTTCTATGTGCAATATCTAGGTAACCTCCAGACAGTCCACATATCTAGTGGGTTGTTGTCTACTGAACTTCAAGAGAAGCTTGGTTTGTATTTACTCATATGATACAGAAAAAGTTGGTACAGAACTTTAAGTGATATGTTTCACTTTTACATCTTCTACAGTCAATGAAGTATGCTGAAGTACTGTAAAGTTAATGGAATAATCTAGGATAAAATGAAGCAGATTTGGAGGGGAAAAATTAAAATCTAATGAATATAATTTACATACCATTAAAATAGTGAAAGAATAATAGAGAGATGTAAAGTGTCTTTATTAATAATAAATTTTAGAGTTTATTGGAAAGCCAGATTACCTGGATTTATGGTCAGCTTGTTTTGACAAGTAGCATGAAACCAGATCAACAGGGAAATGTATAGGTAAGAAAATTGCACGTACGTGATTTCCATGTGTTGTCCAACTGAAATTTATTTGCAGAGAACCTATGAGTTCTATGCCATTTACTCATTTATTCCTTTGGTCAGTGTAAACTTGACTATTATAAGTAGTTCCATCAATACATTCTTATTCTCCAAACAATTTAAGTGTGTGCTAGTTTAGTGAGATTCAGAATGTACTTAATTACTTTAGTGTATAGCAAGGGTTGTATCTTGTGCTAATGTTTAAAACTATGCAAATTTTTCATTGCATTAAGGAATGAGTACCAAAAGGTCATTTGTGCTTTTGGTACTTCCTTTCCTTAATAACAAATTTCTGTTGTTACTGATTTGTTTATTACAAATAATAAATCATCACTGTGAGAAAGTAAACAGCCTCATTTTTCTACAGTTAGAAAAGAGCAACTCTGTAGACTGGCTTAATTTGCAGGCAGGTGAATTAATAATAGCATGATACTCAGTATTTTGTCTTTATGCTTTCCATACTCAGGAACTCAGTGCCTCTAGTCTGTTCATTTCCACTTCTAAGGAGGTCTCCTTCTAGAATTTCACACAAGCTCTTCCCACACTTCAACACATTTTCTGTTAGGATTTAAGGTCCAAAAGATTGCAGAATGTCAGCAAATAAGAGGATTGCTATATGTATTTTTTATATAAATGCAACAAATTCCACAAGGAAAAGTTGCCACTGTCTAGCCACATTGTTATTATCAGTATGATAATATAAAAATATAGGCTGAATTTTTCGTATGTGTGCACAGGAGTGCCTACCCTAGACCTAGTGGTACTAAAAGACTACGAAATTATTTTAACTATCAAACATTTAAAGGTGATCTTATTCATGAACATTAATACATAGAGTGCTAGTTCTTTATATTAAAATGCATTTTTACCTTTTCAGAGGCACGCTACTGCTGAACTGGTCATAATTTATCTCTTTGTCAGGTTTCTGTCCAGGCTGTTTTGCATTCAGCAGCACAAAAAAACTACATAATTTTTGGTGTGTCCCCCCCCCAGGTGGTAGAAGTGCAGTTATTCTTTACTCTTTTTTTTTTATTTATTTATTTCCCCTGTGGCCTATTAAGTATATGCCGCTGTGCACAGATTGCTTGGCTCAGCAGTCAGTCCAACAGCCGATGGATGCTCGGGTGGTTTGCATAAAGGGAAGACAGAAACGAGGATTGATTACAAGCTAAGCAAAACTAACCCGCTAGCCTCAGACTCTACAGTCCATTCCGGACGCTGGCCCTCCGGTGTAAATTGCTCAGCGCTAACGAAGGGCGTGTGCGGGGAACCTGATTTTGGGGTTCCCGGGAGCCGAAGGTGGGACGGCCCAGGGACTGGGAGGGCCGAAGCTCTTCAGCACCACGGACAGCGCCTTATCCCGCGGCTCCGCCCCGCCGGGACGCAGCTGGCCAGCTGTGATAGACGGGATCTCATCCTAAAGAGGTATTTTTTATTTCACTACTGTGATCATCAGTAAGCCATCATCATGGCTCTAAGTCATGACTTCCACCAATAAAACACATTTTTAAGACTGAGGAGAAGCTCCTGTGTCACTGAGTCTTTTCGATCAAGGCTTCTTGTCTATTTTCAAATTTAGAAGGTTGGAAATTTGGGGTTGAGGGACACTGCACCTGCTGTGCATGAAGTTTGCATGAAGATTCCATTTGCCAAGGAAATACCAAGCTTTTATAAATCTGATGGCACTGTCAGCAAGGAGTGTTCCTTCTTGTGACAGTAGGACAATACTTAGGCTTTGCAATGGATTATACACTTATATCTCAAAGTAAAAGGGACTACATTGAGAAATTTGGCCTTACAGTGTTTCTCCTGAGACACTATCTGTAAACTCTCTGCCTGTATCCCAGTGCAGAGTTCATACTTCAAAGGCATTAGCCCGTGGTCTCACAGTATTTTAAAAATGAGACCTGAGTATATCTTATGTAGATTACAAAGCTACAAGGCTATACAGTACAGGTTACTTAGATTTTTTGTCTGTGGTGGTTTTTTGGTTTTGATGTTTTTCTTTTCTCTCTCTCTCTCTCTTTTTTTTTTTTTTTTAATCCTCCAGTCCCATTATCCCATTAACCCTGTGTAGTAACTATAGATGTGCACCAAACTGGACTCAATATTATTTGAAGAGGATAAAGATATTTCTCATGTAAGAGCAACTCTCCTTTGGTAGCTCTAGAATCCAGGTTTCACTTTTGCATCCTCCACCCCTACAGGCTTTGATGCTGCCAATAGCAGACTCTGTTCCTGGCCACTTCTAACAGAAGGAGGAGGAGAAGGAATGTTTCCAGCACACTCTTTCTCCTCATGGCAGCAGAAGCTTCTCATTGATTTAGCTGTTAAATAATTCAGAGGCAACAACCATCTGTTTAAGTGGATGTCCTGTTTCACATCTCCCCAAGGAAAAGGTAGCAATCCATAAAGAAACATGAAGTGTGACTTGCTGACATTTTTACATAAAGACTATCTAACAGTTATGGTATTTTGCTCCTACATTTTCTTTCCATTGAGCTGGAACTTGCTAATTTAGATTTTGGTACACTGGAGACTAGTTATAAATAGGGGACAGTGGTCTTCCTATGAACCAACTTCTAGGAAAAAGAACTGTAAAGATAAAAAAGGTTCAGTTCCATAAACATTCTTAAGAGTTTAAAGAAAAAAAGCAGATGAGGAAGATTCAATTTCAGGGACTTTTAGGTACCTACTGCATATGTGCACTTCAGATGCAGTAATTTTTCCACATGCCTACTAGCTTACTTCTTCTGAATCTCTGTCAAATATAAACCACTATGACATCTGATTCACTCTATGAAAATTAGAAAGCAGTTTTTTTAAATCTAATTAATGTTTAATGATCCAAAATTTCATAGAATAGTAGCAGTCTGAGTCCATACTCAGATTAATTACTCAGTTTAGTAATTCTGTATTCTTTAAAACTGAGGAGTATGTGAAAGAAAGATTTAGTGTGTCTGTTAGGGCTGATAATAGGCATCTGCAAAAATGTGATAAGCAAATATGTAAAATGTGTCTGCACCTCTGATATTCAAGTTATGTTCTATTTTAGCACGATCATTATTTAATTATGAGATGGACCCATGCCAGGACTCTCCTCCCTTTCTGTCTGATACTTCAAGTAATTTTTCCCATTCTGATGTAGGGAGTTTCTCTGTGTCAAATTAGTTTTGAAACAGTGGAAGAGAGAAGAAGCTTGCCTGCATTCAAATACATTTTTCAGTAATGAGAAGAAAGAGACAAGGAGAACGATGTGCAAGAAATACAACCAGAAGAAAATTGAGAAAAAATTACTATTGTTATGATAATATTTAATAATTTATAGTTCAGGTAATGTATTCATTGCTCACTGAACTCTTAGTCACAAAGTACTTTGAGTCACTCAAGAGGAACCATTACTTTTTTTAAATTTTCCAAGTTTCAGTAATCCCAAAATACTGCCTTTCAGTCTAGGATTCACCTCACCTAAATAAATTTGTTTAATGAGAAGGCATCAAACCTTATATAGTTACTTGCCATTTGTAGTTAGTGGAGAGAGACAGAAACTTTCAGAAGGCAACTAATCACATCCTACACCCAGGGAGTCAATGCAGAGGGACTTAGTTTCATTCAAGAGTCGCCTGTCTCTCTATATTGGTGACTTTCCAGAACTTGTATGACTGTCTTAACCTAGACCATTCAAATTTTTGAACTACAGCATTATGTAGAGTAATCCTATTTGTTTCCAGATCCGTGTTTTTCATGCAAGTCAAAAGACTGAAAAGGGAGGAACCAGAACTATTGAGGTATTAAACTTTAAACTAATTCCTTCAGTATTCCTTGTAACTTAAATTCATATTTTCTCAGAGCTTCAGTGTTAAAAGTAAATTCACATGTCTGCACTTACTGCTATCTTTATTGTTGTGGGCTGCTCCTCCTGGCATGTGCAAATGTCCACTCAGATTTTTAACCATATCTTTTGAGTGTCTTCCTCCTTGGCAACTCCTCTGAAAGATGAGGTGTTATCACCCCACCTTTAAACTAACTTGCTTTGACTTTGTCTCATGATCCAACAGAATTTCTCTATTTTAAAAAGTTTTCACATTTGTTTTCCCACTTTTGTGTTGGTTCCTCTCCATGGACTGCTGTTTCCTTCATGGTCTATCCACCTGCAGCATAGGGTCATACATGGGCTGCAGTGTGGATGTCTGCTACACTGTTGTCTTCCACGGGCCACAGGAATACAACATGCATCACCATAGTTTCCTCCATGGACTGCAGGGGAATCTCTACTCTGGCACCTGGAGTATCTCCTCCCACTCCTTCTTCACTGACCTTGATGCCTGCAGGGTTGTTTGTCTTGCATTTTCTCACTCCTCTCTCTCACAGCAGCTGCATAGTAATTCTACTCTTTCTTAAATGTTACCACTGAAGTACCACCTGTATCATTGATGGGCTCAGCTTTGGCTAGCTCAGAATCACAGAATCACAGAATCACCCTCATGGAGATTATATGTTTAGGGGTATAGAATTAGGGTTTACATGGGTCCCCCGATAGAGACATAGTTATCCATGAATTCAAATAGCCTTTTTGGGAAAGTTTTTCTTGGGCTTTGTTTGGGAAACAAATCTAGAACATCTCTATCCCTCTTTTTTTCTACCTATATAGCAAAGTCTGATGCAAACTGCATTGGTAACTGTCAGTCCTGATCAGAAGAATCACCTTACCACTCAGAAAAGTGACATCACGGCTCTATATGTTAGAGACTCTCTTGACTCTGAGAACTTGAAGTTGGTAACAATAAGATTGAGTGCTTGTGGATCAGAAACACGGGGAACACCAACAAGGCTGACATCCTGATGGTAGTCTGTTACAGACCACCCAATCAGGATGATGAGGGTGATGAGTCTTTCTGGCAGATGTCTCAAAATCGCCAGCCGTTGTCCTTGTGGGTGACTTTAACCTGCCTGATATCTGCTGGAAACTCAAGACAGCTGAGAAGAGGCAGCCTTAGGAGATTCCTAAAGTGTATAGAGGATAATTTCCTGCTCCAGCTGGTAAATGAGCCTACCAGAGGTGGGGCCCCACTAGACCTGTTGTTCACAAACAGAGAGGGGCTGCTGGGAGAAGTGGTGGTTGGAGGTTGTCTGGGGCACAGTGAGCATGAAATTATAGTTTTCAATACTCAGGGTCACAAAGAGGGCCATCAATAAAACTTCTACCCTGGACTTCCAGAGGGTAGATTTTGGACTACTCAGAAGACTGGTAGAGGGTACCTTGGGAAACAGACCTTGAAAACAAAGGGGTCCAGCAGGGATGGACATGCTTCAAGAAGGAAATCTTGAATGCACAGGAGCAGGCTGTCCCAGAGTACTGAAAGGCGAGCAGGTGGGGAAGACAAAAAGGGATCTGGGAGTTTGGATCGACAAGAAGTTGAACATGAGCCAGCAGTGTACCCAGGGGGCCAGGAAGGCCAATGGCATCCTGGCCTGGATCAGGAACAGTGTGGCCAAAAAGTCCAGGAAGTGATTCTTCCCCTGTACTGAGCACTGGTGAGGCCACCTTTGAGTACTGTGTCCAGGCTGGTTCCCTCAGTTCAGGAAGGATATTGAGGTGCTGGAGCAGGTCCAGAGAAGAGCAACAAGGCTGGTGAAGGGACTCGATCACAAGTCCTATGAGGAGAGGCTGAGGGAGCTGGGGTTGTTCAGCCTGAAGAAGAGGAGGCTCAGGGGAGACCTCATCACTCTCTACAACTCCCTGAAAGGAGGTTGTAGCCAGGCGAGGATTGGTCTCTTCTCCCAGGCAGCTATCAGCAAGACAAGAGGGCATGGTCTTAAGCTGTGCCAGGGGAGGTTTAGGTTGGATATTAGGAAGAAATTTTTTACAGAGAGGGTAATCAGGCATTGGAAAGGGCTGCCCAGGGAGGTGGTGGATTCACTGTCCCTGGAGGTTTTTAAGATGAGACTGGATGTGGCACTTAGTGCCATGGTCTAGTAACCACGGCAGTATTAGATCAAGAGTTGGACTTGATGATCTCAGAGGTCTTTTCCAACTCAGTTGATCCTATGATTCTATGATTCTTATCTCAGTATCTCCTAGTTTGCTCATAATTTTGGTATTCCTTATCTGTCTGCAGATACCAATTACTTTTTTAACACAGTCATGAATGTTGTAGATTAGTGATTTGAATATAATGAAAAGTTAAATGTTTTTGGTTTCTATGGGAATGTTTTCAGTCAAACTTGTCATCTGGCAACCCATCAATTAATTCGTGGTTGGTTTTTTTCTTTCTTTGGATAGGACTACCTACATCCTTATCTCTCCATAAAGTCCCATCTGCTAAATATCCTTTTACATAATATAAAATAAATATTTACTACTTCCTCAAATTTGCAATCTATTAGTAATTTGTTGTAAACCAAAATGACTCATTTGTTTATCTTCCTTCTCCAGCATATTGCATGATTCCTATACTTGCAAATCCTTTCTTTAGTAATTAAATCATCAGAGTTTCTTTTACACACTTCATTCCAATTAATTCAAGTCCCTTTTTACATCTTAAACTCTCATTACAATTTAAAACTAAATCCAACTATATAAAATAATCTTTTCTTCCAATGTTTCCTGCTATGTGAGTTTTGATGTATTATATAGCCTAATTTCCTTCTGGGAAGATTTTGCTAACTGTCCATATGTCAGAAGTAGAAAGATCCATGACTCAGTGCAAGACACCTATATACAGTGAATCCATGTTCAGTATGAGAAAGGATAGCAGAACTTGGGTTGTTATTAGCAAAAACTAGGGGAAAAAAAACCAAACAACAAAATAACTTGGAGGTTTATTCCTGCATATTAGATTACAGAAAAGAGAAATTTCTGTTTAAAGGAAAGCCTAGAAACCCCAAATTTTCTGTTGTAGATCTAAAAAATCCTAGTCTGGGATGTGGAGATCGTTGAAAAATATCTCACAATATCACTCAAGGCCCTATGGGTAGAGCCATGGCTACAAACACAGAATAATGCAAGAGGAAAGAGAAGCTAATCAATGTTTTATAGCAAAGACCATCAATTTAAAATCCAACTCATTGACCTCAGAAATAGTTGTCCACATGAAAATGCGAGGATATACAACTGCATTTTAAAAAATACTGAAAAAATATAAAAAATTCAAGCTTTCCATATTATGAATGCAGTAAATATTATCTTATTTACAGATCATTAGAGGCAGAGAAGCTAGAAAAAGCTTCTCAGCTTCCCTGGAAATGCAATAAGGCTCTATTAGAAATAACTCTGAAACTCAAGGACTCGCGGAGGAAACATTTTTTTGTGGGGGATTTATAGACCATTTAGAGTATGCTGCAACAGGAATTTGCTATGATTTTTTATAGTTCACTAGTCCAAACTAGCTCTGGTATCAACATAAAAGAAAGATGTAGTGGATGAATGTAAGTTGACATTTGACGGCCAGAATAATAAAATCAAAATACTGGGAGAAGTTAGAGGGGATTTCCAAATATATCTTGTAGAGAATATGTACTTTACAATTTAATAGGAGTAAAGGCTAATCTGAAATTGATGTGATTTATTTTTTACTGTCTACAAAGTTTGATTAATATTATTGGAAAAGATGGACTGCAAGAGTTACATATTTGGCCACTGTGGATGAAGACATAGAATGACGTCCATGTAGGTGCAAAGGTCTCTCAGGACACCTTGTGTGATTACAAATGATGCATTGAAAGTCAGAAAGAGAACACCAGAAGAAAAAAAATCTTTAAGAAGGCCAGAGATAGATAAAAGTCAAAGACATGAAATTTAATTTGCATTTAATTATTTTAGTTAATTCTTTCACTCCCTTAAACCTAAAATTGAAGGTAAACTGTTACCCTACCAATCCTGCAAATTGTCTGCTTTCCTAGTCTTTGTAGGAAGTTTTTTGACCAGAACTGAATTATTTCAACTGCACATGAAATTTCAATTCCTAATCAAATATTTTTGTAGAGAGATGAAGTTTCATTCATAGATATGCCCCTTTTCTACAAGACTTTTCAGTTTCTGTTTAGGAAACCATACCATTCCCCATATACTGAAAGGTGATACACTTAGTATAGGAAGAAAGACCTTTTAGAAAGTCTCTGTTTGATTACGGCACAATGTTTTCTATACCACACTTACTTTGTTTGTTGAAAAGCAATTAGTATTTAGTTATTGGTACTGGTGCTAGAGAAGACTATAGAACTAGACAGAAAAATTGACTTACACCTATGAAACTACAGTTTAAGTACATTAAAATTGATTTAAAGTTATGAATTAATTCCACGAATATGGGATATTTTACCTCCTTATTGGGATTTCATTAGAAAGGCATAATTTTTGTTAAATTTAAAAGTATAGCACAAAAATGATTTTTTAGTGTAAAGTTGTAGAGCACATTTTCATAATCTTCAGTGACAAATGAAATACATCTTCCAGATCAATCAGGCATGCTACTGTGTAAAAATCAGAACATATTATCCTTTATTATTGCTTGCTTATAAACTGTGTATTCAAAAATACTAAATATATATACTTAGACAGTGCTCTTCTATCACTTAATATATAAGTGAAAGACTTTTGTTTTGTCATGTGGTGTCCTTGTAATTACTAATAAAGTTGCTTATTTTTTTTCCGGATTTGAATGAATAAACACTTATGTTCAGATTTCTGTATTTCACTGACATGTCACTAATATGCATAATGCATATTTGAGTAGTAGATATTTCATAATATTAATCTAATTCCTTTGAATAAAAAGCCTTGCAATGTATACTGTACATAATCAGGCAACTGTTTATTCTACTGTGCATATGATCAGCAGTTTTTAAAGTTGCAGTCAGAAAGGTTCCCATTTGCCTCAAATATTTTATCTGTGTCCATAGCTAGGAAACAAAAGGAAAAGAGTATTTTGTGCTGCTCCCTGTGTTTCCCCTTTCTTCTCATCCCCTTTGCAGCAGGCAGGTGGAATGGAACCATTCTTTGTCTAGTTATATTGTAGAAAAAGGCAGTGCAGACTTGTGACTGGTCTAGCATTGTGCTTGTGAATGAATGAATTATGGTAGCAGCAGATATAGAAAAATGTTTGCATTCCCACCCTTCACTTTTTATTGACAGAGGGATGGTTCACAGCTCTCAAAACTGTTCACAACATGCTGAGGCTTGCCACTCCAGATTGAAAAACTTTAGGGTTTTTTACATTTAGATGATTCACTAAGTCTCGATGGAATTTCATTTGCATAAAAATTCTTAAGAACAATCTAAATGATTTGTTATCAAATATATTCAGTTGCACTCTGCCAGCTTGAATTTTATGCTGCCACTCCAAGGTGAAGTCACCAGCCCCAGCAACTCTACGGTCAAGCATCCATGCAAAGATCACAAGCTACCATTTTGTCCCAGGAGGCCAAGAATGCCCATGGACCATTGAGGCACTGCCTCTGATGATAAACCTGTCAGGAAGTGTTACTTAGGTGATGACTGAGTAGTTGTACCAGAAGACAATAGCAGTTTGTGCTTCAGAATTCAGAGGATCAGCACATGGCTGGATGACATTTCTGTCCTGGATATCCAAATACTTATGCTGTAAGTACATTTTGGACTGGCTGAAGTTTTTGGAAGTTTAGAATACCTAATCTCAAATTCAGAAATCCAGGTGTCTATCATAGTTTGCCAGTTTGCCAAACATTATACCTAGTCCATCGTGCAAACAAAAATAGTTTTTTGAAATGTGAAAAACATTCATGATTAATACCCTACAAAATGAACTGTTGAGAAGATGTCATGACAAAAAGCAGACTGCCATTTTTTACCAGCTACTCTATCAAAGCAGAAAGGTTGTATTTAATGATATGGAAGGTGGTTTTTAGTATTTCGGCATCACTGCCTTGACTGTCAAAGTAAACATTCATTTCTGTGGCTTGAAATGGACTCTATACAGCTTTTTATGAATATGTTTTGAAAGCCAAGCATTGTTGCCATGTGAATTTATGGAACTCACATGCTAGCTTCAAGAATTATATGAATTTGAACTGCATGAAGCCCTAATTGGAGTGAACATAATGATTCAGATAGTTCCTGATGATTTCCTATAGAAATTGGACATTGCACACGTTATTGTACAATGAAATCACCCATTTATTTCTATTCCTTAAATATTCATCTGCAGCAGAGTACTTTTCCCTTAAGGCACTGCTGTACACTAAGGCTGAAAATTTGGATGTGATTGCAGTGTACTGGTCTTTAAAGCCATAATTGTCATATGTACTTTGTGTTCCCATAACAGGCCTGCATGATACTGGAAGTGAATAGTGACAATGGATATCCCATGGAAACTCAGTAACCCACCTATGCTATGCTGGATGTTGCTCCTACTGAATTCAATGGCAATGTTTCCAATTATATCAATGTGAGCAGTATTGTGTCTGTCTGTGTGGGAATAAAAATGAGAGGCAAAGAAGAAAGGATCTGCATGAATCACATACAAATTAGCTTCTCAGTGTTTGATTTTAATAAAAGGTTGTTGGAAAAAGGGAAGAAAGGTAACATTAGGACTGTAATTTAACCATGGTTAAACTGTTCTTGCCAATATAATTTCATCACATGAACTTCCTTTTGTAATAAAACAATAGAAACCATAACAATTGTCCTGCCGGAGGTCTGCTTTCCTCTCCCTCCGGAGTGTCTGGCTCATCAGTTTATGGATTGTGGGCTTTAGTGTCTGGCTTTTTGAAAAGCTACCTGGTGCATCTATGTTCATTGCTGATGCTGTGTGAGTTGGACCTGTGATTGACTTCTACCCTGTCATGGCAAATGCTGCTGTCCACCTGCAGCATCTCCACCTGTGGTCCTCATTACCAGAGAACCACCTTGTTGGCTTTCTTCATTAAGATACTTCCTTTTCTTCCCTGCTCTTTCCAGACTTTCCCCTCCTCAATTCACGAATCCATGTACTCTCTCACATAGATAATTATTTTGTGTTTTCATACTTTAGTTCATTTTCTTTTACTGCAGTGATCTGCTCTCTTCTTTTGGCATCTGCCTCCCATTTGGAGGGACTGTCATTTTTAATTAAGTACCTTTCAAAAACACAGAAGAGGTTACATATGGGACCAGGACTATTTGCGAATCTAAAAGTTTCCATACTTATACTAAGATGCTCTCTATAATCTGTGTCAAAATCTTATCTCGTGCTAAATTCATGCAAAATGAAATTAAAAAGTGAAAATACAGTTAGTGTTAGGATTCAAGCCACACTCATGTTTTTCAAGTTTACTTTCGGAATTTCTTAGCAGCAAAATATCATGATGGAAAGCTCAAAAATCAGAGATGGCAGACATGCATGATTGCAGGAACTCAGATGAGATTTTAATGAGGAACAAGACACAATTCAAATGTAATTCTAGTACATCAAAATGAGAATTGCCACACAAATACAATAGGCCAAAAGATCAGAAACTCATGGGATTTACTTTCTTAACCTCCTAGCTGTTTAGGTGCAGCACTTTAGAAAGTTCTAGAGTTTTCAGATATGAAGTACTATTCTAGCACAAATCAACAGCTTAATCTTAACTTTGAAATGTTGATAAGATACTGTAGACTCAAGAACATATTGGTCTGAAATGAGGATAATATTTTTAAAAGTCAGTGTAATAGCAGGTGTAATTATTTTCTTCTATTTCATAATAAATTCTTAAATTTTATTATAAATTTTATATATTCTGCTTAGTGAGTAATTCAAATATTTAACTATCAAAATAAAAAAAGGAAGAAGAAAGAAAAGGAAAAATGGGAATGATTTATCTGAACTGTGTGAAGCTTCTATTTTAAAAATAATAATAACAATAATAATAATAATGTGACGTTAGAGGATTTTTTGTACTTATTAAGAAAATACAGATTAAAGCAACCTCAGTAAACTCACTGTGTTTAACATCACTTATGCAACTTCATGCTACATTGAAACCAGTTATGTTTCTTTATGAAATTCAATTAAAGGAAACATTCATCCGAAACACAAAAGTGTATATTGTTGATCAAACCAGAGGCACACACACACAAAGGACTTTCATGAATATTTGTTTGTGGAGGGTTTTACCTTGTTGTAGGAGAAAGTATTTATTATTGTAGTTATATAATTTTACTCTGGGGTTAAATAATTTCTCATATTTTTCCTGAATTCCCCATGATAGCCTTTTCTGCTAAAGAAAGTAGAAATGTCAATAAAAGGGTGCTTGCAGGAGTACGAGAAGTAAGTGGGAGTTTGGAATGTGGTGAACAGTAGTGGACAAATGTTGGAGGAGAAAAAAATGAAGGATATGAGAGCTGGAAAAGAAACATAGAGCCAGATATTTGTTACGAAGATGAGACCTCTATATAGGAAAATATGAACTGTTTTAAATGAAGCGTTTTGGGTTTTGTATTTTGTTTCCTAGTTTCTTGTATGTTTCCCTATATACTGTACCCTAAGTTCTGGTAAATTCCCTTGTCCCTCATGGCCCTGGACCCTTCCCTCTCATTTGTTGAATTTTGCTGCATTGCAGTACCCTTCCTTTTATGGTTGTACCATCCCTCTGTTTTGCATGTTCCATCCTCGCTCCTCCCCAATTATGCCCTCTTTCTAGTAAGTTCTTGTCCTAACCTATAAAAGGTGGAAACCATTTTAATAAAGGGGCCGTTTCACTCTGAACCCTTGAAGTGTGCTGACCGGTTCTTCCTGACCGAGCGGTCAGACAAAGAGCTGTGTAAGTCCTGTAGGTGATGCTGTGAAGGAGAGAACAATGCAAAATGAAACACAAGGAGGGCAGATAGCTGGTGATGAGGGACAACGAATGAAAAAAGAGTGTGAAGGTTGGGGGCTCGGGCATAGGTGTCAGAGGAGCTAGTGACTGATACTCAGCAAAACACATCTGAGAGCATCTGCTTGTCATAGGAGGCATCCATGGAGCTGGGGACTAGTAATGCTTGGAGACATGACTGGAGAGGGAACAGAATTTTTAGGAAATCCCCTTCCTCATTGTGTTTCGTCGTCTAGGTGGTGGGAATGGGCAACATGGACAGGGTCAGGATGAGAAGGTGAAGTGGATTGTTTGGGACTCTGACAGAGGAAGAGATGAGGATTCACGTGCAGCAAAAGCTTCAGCAAGAGGATCTGGAGGAGCGGGCAGACTGACACTGACCTGAAGCTCTTGGGGCACAAGTGTGACACCATCTACTTTTTGTCACAAAAGGCTCATGAGTCCACGGTGAGGGGGATTTTCCCATACTCACCTACCTATAAAGGAAATTCCTATATGTGCCACCCAAAGCCTGAGGTGCAAGTGGAGGATGGCTCTGGGGGATTCTTCAAACATACAGCTCACCATTCTCCTCTCCTCTCAGATGACAGGATGTCCCATCTCTTGGTGACTGGCAGAATGTCAGGGTGAGAAAATGGAGCAACTGGAAGACAGATATGAACAGGTGATTGTGGAGCCCAGTTTTGGGATGGGTGGGCTTTAAGTTAAACTGACAACTTGAGAGGCATGCAAGGACAGTGGACTGTGGAGAAGGTCTGGGGAATAAGGGCTGAGTGGGCAGGGGCTGCTCTATGAGAGGGTACCCAGGGCATGGTGATGCACAGGAGGCCTGTAGAGGGGCAAGCAAGGTGAGTGGGCTACCCTGTGTACCGGTGGGAAGGAGAGGGAGGGAGCAAATGCACTTTGTACCAAGACGAAAGAAGACATGAGGTCATTAAGAAGACGAGACTGCCAAAGGTATCAAAATATATAGGATAAAAAGAAACTGAAAATCAGGGCAGGTCCAGTGGGGATTTATCAAGGCCCACAATTCTCATCCTGGCCAAGGGTTGCGACTGAGCCAGACTTGGCTGGTTTTCGTTGTGAGGAAAAATCAAGTGAACCCAGTGGTGTAATCTGAGATCAAAACAGTCAGCTAAGCCTTCAGCTCTTACAGATGGGTTGCCTTTGTTCCTGTGTTTTGTCTGAACATGAAACACAAACAAAATTTGAATTAAGCAGAGTCCTACAAGGATCCCAAAGCATGGGATTAACCTGCAAGTTTAATCCCATGCTTTGACAATGCTCAGAGCAAATTCCCCCCAGACAATTCACGTGTTGCCTCTCTGACTTAGTGACAGGGTATGTTTAGCAGGATCACCTCTGCTCCAAAATGAAATGCAAACAGTGCAAAGATCATTCTTCAATCCCCTGAGAAGATCAGAGCAGTTGGCTGATGGCTAAATCCCTTTGAAGCAAGAGTTGGACACAGCTACACTGTGGACAGAGGAAGGGAAACTGCAGTGGTACAGCAGCTGCATTAGCTTGTGAATGAAAACATAGGCCTTGTTCTTGAGCACTGTCGAGAAGTGCAAGCATTCTCCAGATCAGGGTTTCAAATTTTCAAATCTCCTTATGATTCACTGATGTAGCACTGCCAGGTAGACGTCTTCTAGAAAGAGGCTGAATCTTCATCTTTTCTCTCTCCCATGAATACGTCTTGTTGCCAGCACATGCTTCCTGCATTAGCTTTCCCTTTCTACTTTATTATACTAAGAACATAAAATACAGAGTGTACTCTGTCACTGACAAGTCCTTTTCAGCCTTCAATCGGCAAAAGTAAACCCGATGTTTATTTCCATAAAAAACACCCTTGCACATCGGAGAGCAGACTCAGAAATTATGACATGCTTTCCATGGTTAACTATTTTTCTTTCAAAGTACCATAATCTTTGTTGTAGTTATTGGTGGAACTGCAGTATTTCTAAAACAAAGTCTCTGTAACATGATGTATGGTGCTTAGTACTTACTTTTGTGCACTGCCCTGGACCTGTCATGGGGATCAGTTTCAGGCAATATGGCAACTGGGTGTCTCACTTGCTCAGAGAGAGCAGTCATAGCCTCAAGATGCTCACAGAACTTCTAGGTGCAAGGTGAGGTTCCCAGCGCCTTTAGGTAGGACACCAAGGACTGTAATTTTGAATCTAGTGTGTAGGTTAGGATTGTAATTTTGGAGTTGATAATCAAGTTGGGATAAATTCTACCTTAACTTTAGCCATCTGAAAGCTAGATGCCTAGTCTAGTATTTCTTAAGAGTCATTTTTACTAGGTCTAGTTCTTCATGCATGGCACACACTATGTAATGAAGTTTAACTGCTCAGACACAGTACCCTACCACGGCAGCTCTGCTATTTCTAGATCTAAATTACTCTATGTTTCTCTGGCTGTTATTTTAGTGTGTCCAGGTACTGTGAAATAAGTCTGACCAAAGATATGACGAAAGATTTTTACTCCAGAGCCTGCACAATCTGTAATAGAAATGCTCTGCAGAGAAGGGTCAAGCTAACGTCAAAAAATATCCTGAAAAGCCTCACATACAAACTAGGTAGGATTTTTGCAATACTTTGAAAAGAATATGTTGATACCCAATCTTAGGCCCCTGATTTTCTTTGTGATAGCACAGGGAGTCTAGGAACCTCACTTCAGGCTCCAAATGATGAAAGATGTTGTTATATTTCAGTTGATGTGGACTCATTTCCTTGATTTACAGCCTTACCATTATATCCTAAAGTTGAAACAATTCCTCCTGCTCCCTTAATATCTAGACTCTGAGAACAGCAGTAATGAGAAAGTTTGATATGGTCTTAATGACCTAAATTGACCAAAGTTTCTTCTTGATGAGACAGTTCTGCAACTCATTTTATCTTCGGTTTGCAGGAGCTAATTAAACTAATTTGAAGACAGAGAAGAGAGCTTCAAAATGCAAAGACAGACAGGATTGTTCCCTGAGGAAGGGAGATAATATTCACAATGTCTTTAGTCAAAATTTGGTGGTATTTAGAGGCTTTGATTTAGACCTACCTAGAAATTACTAGTTATTTCCAGAAAGTTTCTGCTTGAATACTGATGAAAGTGTCCCTTTGTAAAAAGCACAGTATTTTATATTTAATTCCTTAGCAATTGATTAGCATTGTAGAAAACTGTACATGTAATTGCAATTGATTCACAGAAGGGTAATTTCTTTTGTTGTGTATTACTTCCTTGAATTAAATGTTCCAGTTTTGTGAGCCATGTCAGGCTAACATCTCCATTTTCTGAATTCAGTATTTTTTATTTATCATAATTGGTTTAGAAATAATCGATTTCTGTCAAGAACAGACTTCAGCTTCAGAAATACTCCAGTTGTCATTGGTAGCCATTTTTTTCTCAAACTAGTCATTACTTAGCAATATTGATGCTTACCTCTTGAAGAAAATGGAAATCTTTCTATGCATGTCAGTAAACTTAAACCCTTTTGTGAGTTATGAATAGCGTGGATACTAAATCAACATTTTTGCATAATGTTGAAGCTTCCACAGTCAGTTGCACAGAAAGGAAAGAACATTTTGATGACTCTTGAGTGTTTCTGTTCAACATATATGTGACACCATATGCAAAGACAGTGAGATTCCTTTGTGTCTGTTAGAGATCCCAGAGCCATTAAAATACTAACTTAATACCCATTTATTTTGTACTCCCATGCACAGCACAAAGTAAATTTAAATGCTGAGTAGGTGGGCAGGTGGTATTTTGAATCCACCTCAAGCAGTCTTCCATGACTGACACAAAGTGCTGTGATTAGATTCTGAATGAGAAAATGTGCAAGCACTTGTGCCATTATAAAACAAGTAGGGTGTTTTCTGTTTGTGACCCTGTTTTCTTCAGGGTCATTCTTTTTTCCCCTTAGAGATTTCAATAAGACCTGTTTTAATGTATTTACAGGAAAGCATCTGTGAAAGCTGTCACATGAGAGAGTCATGGTGTCAGTTTGGAACAAGAAAATTGAGGTGTTGTCTTGAAATATATCAAAAACTGGAAAGTGGGGAACCAGTCCAAAGAATAGTGCAACTATTCTCAAATTCTAGGGTCAGGGTGATAGCAGAAATGCATCTAGATTTCTGACATATACTTAGGACCAAACTGCACCACTAATAGTATAGAGAAATACTTATTCTCAGTTACACTCAGAAGCAAAAACAGAGCACAGATTATCTTCCTGCAAGACACTTGCTAGTGAAGTAAGATATCTTGTTCAGCAGAAGAAGAACTTCTGAATCCTCAATTAGCTTAACACACTGGAAGAGAAACATAGCCCCCTTGTTCTGTGGCCATCCGCACCATGGGTTCCACTACCTGTCTTCCTGTGGTTCAGGACTATTTCTGACATGTCCACATTGTAAAAATTTGCCCCAGACTTCTAAGCAAGTAGCTAAGTTCTGGAAAAGGCCATAAAAAAGCCTGTATAGAGAACCGTACAAAATAAGAAGGGTAAAATTACAGATAGTTGGGGAGGTGGGGGAGTGGGATGTTTGTGGGCAGCTGACATATTCAATAGAAAAAAATGCTAAGATAGAAAAAAATCTAATATTCTATGATTCTAAAACCCTAAAGGGAGAAAGGTGGACTCAGCAGCAGATGGCAGCTTATGAGTATGCAAGATCAAATCCAGCGGCAGAGGCCCTGGCCCTGGTTGGCCTCTTTCCTTCCTGACTGACACCTTCTGAATGGAAAATCCTCTTCAGGTGTCTCTTCAGGGTGGTGAGCATGCTAAAGCTTAGAGTTATAGCCTTTGGGAGTGATAACCAACAATTGCTTTACTCTATGAATTTGTGCATATCTTGCTTTCAGAGTCTCTCAGCTCACAGCTCTTTCACAGGCTCCCTCAGGGTCCTCTGAGACTGAGCAAAGTGACACAAGAGAGGGTTGCAGAAGTGCAAAGTGAAACCTGGAACTAAGTCCATCAAAGCTAGCTCATCACTAGCAAGGATGCATGGGAAGAGGAGACAAACATTTTTGGAATAATAGATTTCTTCAGGTTTCTGCCATTACTCCTTGCCTCTTCTTTATAATGATTGACTGCTCCTCAAAAACACTTGGTTCAAACCTTTTTCTCACCCCAGAGGTGTTAAGAAGAAGCTATGAGAGTTAGTAATGGGATAAATTAGGCTGGAGAACTAGAAACTCTTGTGAATGTGGTTCAGATACAAAAATACTCCAGGCCAAAATGTCAGGTCTGAGTCTGCTACCATTTTGACTGGGTCTTAGATACCTCAGTCTCCCCTGATCGTGGAGCCAGTTCTTACATGGGAGACAGTAAGATAAAGCAATATGTGCTTTATGGAGCATAACAATCTTTCTATACTAAGATGTGACAAAATGGCTTTCAGAAACACAGAGCCAGTGAAACATCAATCTTCCCCACTCTTTCTTTTCCAAACTATTCCTGGGTATTTGCACAACAGTAATAAGACCTAGCTGGCATAGAAGAGAAGGCAAAATCTGCGAACAAAGACATGCTGTTTTCCAAATATTGAAAATATTAATAGCTTTTAATTTCTTTTTTTTTAAAGTACTACTAAGAACATAACAGCCACATCCAGTAAGTCTCTTGATAATTATTCATATTTTTGTTTCTTTTCCAATTACATGAATTGAACGTATGATATGACAAAGTCATACACTTGGAAGGTCTTTCAAACTAAGTATTGTTAGCAGTGGGAGGTTGTTGATTATATTCATGCAGCTCAGCTAGGTCTTATTAAAGACTTTTTTATGTTATGAGTGTTTATTCATGTGTCATTTTGTGAATCTCTGCTATGTCTTGAACATTTCATGACTTCCACTAGCTAAAGAGCTGCTGATTTTCCAGACTTATTTATAAAGTCCTATGAGATTGCAAATGGCATTCACTGGCAATTAGAAGAAGGTTCATGGATCAAAAATTATGAATAATGGAGAGAAATTAGACATTGTGTAAAGCTTAAAAAATAAAACCCACCAATATCAGTGTAGTCATTATGATTTATAGAAAAATTACTTACATACTACAAAAAACCCAGCTTACAATCAGAGATGTTTTCCTGGGGCAAATGAGCTCTATACCAGTAGACAAAATAATTGCATATGAAATATGCCACCCAAACAGCATTTTCAACATGGAAGAATAATTCAAGAACAAAAAATTTTCAAAAAAACCACTATCACCAGTGGTTCATTGTAATCAGTAAGTCAAGCATTCACCTAGTGAAATAAAGACAAAACAAAATAAAATAAAAATTTAGCCATATTAGTTGAAAATTAGCATGAAATATGACTTTGCAAATTGTAACCACTTGAAAATAGAAACCTGCACAGTTTTGGGCAGTTAAGATAAAGGGGAACTAACTTACATAAACAAATAAGATAGGGGACTGACAGGGAAAGCAGGAAAAGAAAGGCTTTTAGCACATAGCATTGCAAGAGAGATAGGAGAGGGGTGGGGAAAACAACTGCTTGAAATGATAAAGCTTTATGTAACTACTCTACAATAATAAAAATAGGGGATAGGTAACCGAATGTCTATTTAGATAAGGTAGACTTTGTACCAATTCTCAAAGAGTGTTTATGATAGATAATTTTTGAAACTCATCCTTTCCAAATGTATAAAAAGCTGTTGTGTTTCTTTTCTCAGCAGAATGCATGGGGAGGTGAAACCCCTCTGCATCCGCTGGCTGTAATAAAAGTGTACTTTACATGTTACAGATTTCTTTGAATCACTAGCACCACTGATGTTGACAGTTAGTTTTTTGTCTTTTTTGCATCTAGTGCTTTTGGCAAGATTAATTTAATCCAAAAGTCTATCAACATAAATTTATTTACCCTCTTGGTTTATTTTGCAACTTACGTTCGTGACCACAAGATCTTAATTCTTTCATTTTTAAAGCACTATAATAATGACTGTATGGCTTAAATAAGTACACAAATATACATATGGAAATAAAAATTAAACATTAGTTTACACTCATTTTAAAGTAAGTGATAATAGGAATATATCTCAGGATGTGATTGATCTTTAACTATTTTTGCCACAGATTAGAGTAAAAATCAATACAGATTTACATGAACAAAGCAAGGTTTGTCTTGATTAAGGACCAGGAGTTGCTCTCCTTCATTATTCTTGGAAATAGCATGACTTAGGCTCATTACGTGACCCAGTAATGTAAAATTTTATTTTATTATTTAATCAATGGTGAAACAGGAGCAACCCTTTAACATGAAGAGATTTCTTATCTTTTGCTTATAAATTGTCTTCTCTTTTCTCCCTGTTCCCCAAAAAATAATGTTCAGGTTAAAAATTAGTTTTCTATTCTGGAATAATTGAAATATCTTTTGAATTTTTCATCATGGTATCTAATTAAATTTAATTAAACATGTTTTTTAAATTCAGCATCAAAAATATTGAATAAAATATTTTGACTCTAAAAAAATCAAATTTTTTCTGTGGATTAATAGAACCCAATTTTTTATGTTGACTGTATGGTACCAAGCAAACTTTGTCCAGTGCGTATTGCCAGTTCATAATTTGCAGCACTTTTTAGAATACATAATTCTCATGTCTGTCATTCTTCTAGTAGCCCTCCTTCAGAATGCATCACCTCTTCAGTAAGGGTGTAGAAACACTTTCTGTACTTACATGCTTGCTTACATCAGGCATACAACAGTGGTTGCAACCTGGACATCTCAAAATGTAACCTTTGAGTTTATATAGAGCTTCTCACAGATAATCACCTCTCATGATCAAAGTGTTGTCGTTTCCTTTATAGTAAAGCAATTTATGCAATTCAAGAAACTGAAGTGAAAATGAGCTTCTTTTAAAAGAAACACATTGTTTTCAGGGCACAAAAGAAATAGAATTTTAAAGTCAGTCTTCTTTTTTTTGGTGTAATATCATTAATGCATCTTTTGCTAGCAACTGGAATTGTGGACTTAGACAAGAAATAAAAGAAGTTGAAAGAAATAGTTTCTTGATAAGTCATCCATCTCCAAATCCTAATGTTTCAAAGGCAGAAATAACTTTTCCAGGTACACTCTACCCTTCTTTTGCTGAGTGATTCTTATGCATATAGGTAGGATAAATGATGTTTTATTAAGAGATAAGACTTTCATTCGAAAGAGAAATTAGAAGAATAGAAAACAGGTCTGACAACTACCCTGGTTACTTGACATTTTCCCATCCTATCATCTAGTAAAATTCCCAGTAAGATGCTATGTTGGTTTCTGGAAGTAGGATTTATGTTACCATGAGAAGAGCTTAGGGCCAGTCCTGTAGCTTGGATCTGTAGGACTACATCTATAAATCTACTTTAGTAAAATAGCAGCAAGGAGGAGATGTTGTCCGACAGTGCTGCTGGTATGGTTTTGGTGCACACATGGTGACTTACCTTGTCCCAAGACAGCATCAAATGGAGCTGGCAATGGCAGCCTTTCTGTAGCTGGGCTACTGTGGAGGAAGGGAATTTAGCTGTCACATTCCAGTATCATCTGGCTGCATAGTAAACAACAGCCTCCAGTCTATACTATTTAGCAACATAACCATAACTTTCACCCCTGAAATGAGTCTGGAGTTTTAAACTGATAGGCTCTGCGCAGCTCCCACTCAGGCTTCTGAATCTTACTCAAAATAAACGAACTTTTCTTACACTTCGCCATCCCTCAGACACAGCAAAGTGAATTTTGTTTTATTTTCACCTGAAGTGGTATACAGTTCTCAAAGGACAAAACAAAACCCACAAAGGAAAAACAAAAAAGCAATCCACTTTGGAAATGCTGTACTTGATTACCCTTCCTGGACAAGCAGGAGCATAGATGCAAGGTGTGTTGCTTTCCCTTGAAAAGTTCCTACTGGAAGCTCTACCAGCAGAAGTATCATTGCGAAACCAGCTTATATAACAGTTGATATTTCTAAGGGTCCAGAAGGTTAAAGAGAGGGCTTAGCCTTGTCTCTTTTCTTAAAAAGAAAAAAAAGGAAAATAATGTTAGTTTTGTACTGACTTGCATCTGTCAGCAAAGGGTAATTTTTCCTTGTTAGCTAATTTAACTTACTCTTTCAAAATCAAAACAGTAATGTAGCCATCTAATTTTTGGGTCTCTAAAGTTTGCATTTAGTATTTCATGGCTTTCTCTTCTCAGGTAGGTTTCTTACATCAAAGAAGAAATGTATCATGTATCTTGTGGCTATGTAAATGTGTGCCATTTCTTAGTCATATTTAGACTAGACACATAGTCACACATTTAAAACTTAATTCTCCCAACATTGGTATAAACAAATGTAGGAAATGTATTTGGGTGATATTAGGAGGTATTCTTAACAGGATTATTCTCTTAAGAAGCTAATATCTGTTACGTGAGACAGAAGGGGGTGTATGAAATGACTAATTTTCAGAGGTTGAAGGTTTAAAAATAAAATTACCTGACTGTACTCAGGCTTCATGAATGAAGACAAATAACTGATAAAGTAGCAAAGTTTCAGAAAAGTGACTCCACTAATTTTGAGATTTCAGTGAAGTGCAATGAATTAACTTTCTTCACAGTAAATAGAATTTTTAAGTTGTAATCTGACAAATGCACTTATAAAAGCTAGAGGAAGATTTAAATATCAAATAATGTGTATATTACGGTATCTTAAATTGCATGAAAGCAATAACACAACCTTTACAGTTTTTTTTAGGTAATGACAGCGTATTAGGGAAAAACTGCCGTTTTCTTAATCACGTCTTCACTTGCTGCAACAGTGTTAAGGAGCTTGTTTGATATTGACACAAAGCAGTTAAAATAAACCTCAGCAGAAGAGATGACCATATGCTTGGCTGGACAGGGATAGGATTTTGCATGAAGACATATCTTGCCCAGCTGATACACATAGTGGGAGTACAAGAGTTAAAACCAAAATTTTAAGCAAAGAGTCTTCCATTAGATCAATCCCTCTGTTAAATAGTGGCTCTCTATTTCTTTTTTCAGTGAGTTTATGTCATAACATACCAGAATAGATGCAATCCAGCCCGCATGCTGACTTAACTCACTGTGAAAACAACCACAAAGTTGCACAGAAGTGCCATCAGGTCTTGCATGGTGCTAGGCATTTCCTACCAGATGGGAAATAACTACGGATCTCATTCTAAAAAAGCTAGTTTTCTTCTTCTTTTCACCTTCTTTCTGTGAGTGTGGGTGTTGATTTGGACACACACAGGCAGGTTAAAGCGAGATGGCTGCATGCTGTGCCTGTTTACTCACCAGCTCCTCTTGCAGTCATGCCACCTCTATGGCAACAAGTGAACCGTGTGTGTAGCTCCTGACTGTCAGCCCACACAATTAAATCAAAGCTTCTTATGGGCTGTATGAACATGCCATTCTGTAGGCTGAAGAGCTTCAGAGGTTGCTTTGTGTACAATGAAATGTTTCTGCTGAAAGACGAGTTAGTCTAATAGCTTCTGGACTGATTGAAATCTCCCATTATCTGAAGTCCTTTAGAAATAAGTTCTCCATCCTATCCATTTTGATACTCACAAGGGTAACATGAATGTTGGCTGCATTTTTTTAGCAGTTTGGTAGATCCGGTGGTCTGACTGGAAGAAGTTGGGTATCACATGTAAAGTTTTCTGGTTTCATCTCTCACAATTTACAAGAGCAATATCCAAATATAGTTTGTGTTGGCACAGAAATACATTACTTGAAAGCAAACCTGCTCCCACTGAGACTATTAAAAATTCTACAGTGTGGGGAATAACTCAGGAATGACATTCACTCCTTCCATTGTATGCTAAAGAAATTGCAATATGAGGGATAAAAACAACTTTCAAGAAGTCAAAGAAATGACTGTGGAATTGCTTAGGTGTTTTTGGCCAACATTGCAGATTCCCCATCTAGAAGAAAATGATGATTTTTTAAAAAAGCTAACAGTTAATTTAAGGAAATAAGATTACAGTTTTCACAGCACACTATTTCAGAATTATTTCTGTAAGGCTCCCGTAATAATTTATTTTTGCAAGAATTAATTTTGACATGAAAATAATATAAAGAAGATGCATCTCTCTGATATGTTTTGGGAGCTGTTTATGATGCTGTGTAGTGCGAAAATTGCTCATGAAGTGATCTGATATCATCCATCCCATATAACAGCAGCGCAAAAACACTTAAAAAGGTTAAACTACAAGTAAAGGTACAAATCAGATTTGGTGACAAATATGAGCCTGTTCTCTTGTTTTGTTATCTGGTTTATTTTTATACTATTTATTGCTTGATTTATGTCTGCTGTTCCAAAATTATGTTATTTTAATTAAGCAGAACTGCTCAGCCTTTCTCACACACTTCAGACCTAAAAATGAGGATAGCATGATGACAGTAGAATGTTTTTTGAAAATACTCTCATGAATGGTTTTCCTTCAGTGAGATTTTTTTGATCATTACTGTATTGTAGCACTAAGCATATGGAGAAATTTGCTCTTGTGAAGAAGACTTGAACAAATATATTCAGTGTTCAAGGCTGGTCAGGGTGTAGTGAATCATCTGACTGGCGAAAAGGTACAACCAGGATGGGAATTATGCAAAGATGCATCTTTTTTTTTTTTTTTTTTGAGTCCAATTGTTCTCTAGTGAGAGCAGTCACACAACACATGAAATCTCTAGACTACTCCCTGTTTTCTCTGTGGAAATTCAGTTTCCATATCTCATCTGGTCACTGAACTATTAGCTACCCTGATAATCAGGGTAGAGAAAGAGGTTCCTAGTCTCTTTTTTTTAACTGGATCCCATTTTGAACAGACTAACTTAACCTTGTTAAATGAAAGGAGAGAAAACAGACAACAACTAGGACATTGACCTGGAAAGTATGAGAGAGATTATTTTCAATGCCTGCCTCACAGGTCAAAGGAAAGATTTTAACTTCCTCTCCTTTTTAAGCTGCTCCAGCCATTAAAAGACTATGTGTTTGTCTTTGGCATGTATTGTGGGAAAAGTGCTATAGGCATCTGGGTCTGAGAGAAGCTCAGGGTGATGAACCCAAACCTTCAAATGGAGGAGAAGAGGTCAGAAGGGAAAACTCTTCTTAATCTTTTCTGTGGTTCTTGAGGTTCCCTATCAACCCTGTCTATCCCATCTGTCCTTTTCCAGGCACTACATGATAAGCCCTGACTAGAAAAAGACTAGGTTTTTCTGATGCTAGCAGAGATACCAGCAAACTGCTGTCTTGATGGCATCCATATGTTGTTTAATTGAAACAGAGAATGTATGTGATTTTCCAGTACTATTTTCAAAAAAAAGAGACAGAAGAAAATATTGCCATTTGTTATATTGCTTGTTTTGTGGATAGGCAAAGTTAGGGTTATTAGACGTGTTCCTGCATTGTGCCATTTTTGTGCCACACTGAGTTAGTTTACAAAAGAATAAGGAGACTGCCAAGGAGGAACAGAGATATGTAAACAGAATTTTAGCTTTTGCAGTGCTCCCAAGGAAGACACAGAAAGAAGCCAAACAAGTCATGGATGATAATGGATTTCTTGTAGCAACTTCCACTTGTCAAGAGCACTCCAAATCGAGCTCTTGACTGAGCACAGCTGCTCCTTTTTGGACCACCTCCTGAACCCAGAAGCACCTATTCAGGAACACCCCAGCCATCCCTAGGGCAGATCAACACGTACACATCCATATGGCACTGTGCAGCCAGAAAGATTTTAGTCAGAAAACTGCGTCCGTGCCAGCTGGCTGTTCTTGCCAGTGAAGATGATAGTCTGAGATGCAGAGTCAGTGCTACAACTTTGTGGTATTTGCCTAGTCTCTGCTAACACAGGACTTCTTGTCCTTCCCTGCAGCTTGGTGTGGGCACCAGCCAGAGGGGAGTGCTGGGAGCTAACCCCACCTGAAGAAACACAATGTTGGGCTTTGGTGTGGGAGATAAGCTCAACATACAGCATAGATTAAAGGCACAATGTCCAATGATATATGTTAGCCCAAGCATTACACTGATGTGCACTGAGTGGACAGAGAGAAGTATTTAAAAGATAGGCTTCACAATAATCCTGAGGCTTTTAAGACTTTATGAAATCAAATATGCTTTAAGCTTTGCATCTTACTTTATTTCTTATCTTATGTTCTCACACAGTAGACTCAATTATGTCAATGGTATTTTCCAACCTAAATGATTCTATGATTCTATGTTCCCTGATAATTAAATCTATATGTTAAATATCAAAATGCTGTGGAAAAGACGTTGTACCGAAAGACACTATAGAAGTCTGTCAAACTCACCAAACTTGCCAAGGCAGTTTAAACATCAGCAATGAGCACTTTAGGGAGAAGAAAATCAGAGGTCCTGAAGAGCTCACTAACCCACCAGAAAAAAAACTAATAATGTCTGTAAGTTAAACCATAACCCAGCTAAAACTTGGGTACTGCCCCTTTAAGTGATGAACTGGAATTTAGAAACCATATTTAGAGCAGGCAGTTCTCCCTCTCCTACCATCTCCGGATCATATCCAGATGCCTTACTGTGATCTGTTCTATCTGAATACAATTATCAGTCTTGATACAGGGACTGGAAATATAAATCAAGTTTCTTGTATATGGGATATGTCATGGGGTGATAGGAAAAACACCAGCAGTCCTGAGCCACACAGCTGCAGACTCAGTCAGTGGCTGAGAGTGGCTGGAGTGAGGTACAACCTTGTGAGAAAACTGTGAGAACCCAACTCCAGCCAGGTGTGATGATGGGCATGTTTATGTCATGGTGCACAACACAGAGATAGATACTTAAGCCAACTGTCAGCCTTGCCGAGAGAAAGCTGGCAGCTACCTCTGACTGCCTGGATCAGAGTGTCACAGTAACGCTGTTTCAGGGGACAAGGTAGTACTTTTGGGCTGTGCTGCACTCACTCGTACTTGGTGACTGGCTTCTTTATAAAGGTCTTCAAATGCTCAATATACTTTAAAAAAAAATGAGCAAAACTCAACTGGAATTTATATTGTTTATGATGTAAATAGAGACTGGAAAACCAATTCATGCAGCAATAAGTGAAAGTCCTCTGATTATTTTTCATATTGAGTTGGTAGACTAAATTTTACCCACAACTCCATATGCATTTTTAGAGGTGTGACAAGTAATGATGGGTAATGGGAGAAAGAGATTGGATATTTTTGCTACTAGTGCAACTCAGAACCATTTCCTCTCTTCACAATGTGTTCCAACCAATGGATGTGCAGAGAGTATGCATTTTAACTAGGAGTGGGATGTACTCTTGGCCCAGTAACTTAATACCTAGGTTTTTTTCAATGCAAACTGCAGTGTATGCCTAAGAAATTAATCAAAAAGATGAAGTAGTTTTAATATCCATTTAGGATATTAATCATTAATCACATATTTTTATTTAAATTACAAAAAGAAATTGTCAGAGAGGCCTGACCTAAGGCATTTAGTTGGAATTCCATATATTTGTTGCTAACAGTCTAATAAAAGTATCGAAATTGGTTCTTTTGTTTTGCTGTTGTCCCATACCAGTATATTTCTTCAAGGCATTAGCTAGTTGATATACTTGAGACTTTATATTTAAGTCAATATTTTTGGTTCTATGTAGCATTTGAAATCAAATATTCAGAGACTTGACCTATTCTTCTGGGCAAAATTACTGCTTCAGATGCCTCTGTTAAAATATTAATGAAAATATAACATTTTTTTTATAACTGTGACTTTAGTCTGCACTTTTGATTCTAATTAAAAACAGTAAATCTGCCAGAAAAATCTAATTGTATCCTTTCAGAATCATCATAAAATGGGAACATTTCATGCCTCAATATTGTTTTCCAGAAATTCAGCTTTAAAATAGGAATGAAAATTGTTTTAAATTACATTACCATGAAGAATTTATGTTAGTGTCCTGTTCATAAGAGTTAACAGCAGTTTCTCATATTAAATCAACACTGGGTTTTATTTGAAATTTTTTCCACTATCTGTCCATCCAAGAGTCCAATGAATTGAGGTAAAGCTGAAAAAGCAAAATGTGCCCACAGTAGACCTACTCAGTGAGGTTTTAGATAATATTTTCAACAAAACTTTAAGCCAACCATTATTTTTAAACAGCTTCTCCTACAACATCTACAAGAGGAAGGGTCCTAAGAGGGATTAAACATGGTAGCTGCTTCTCCTGCTACCTTGTTTTGTATTCATATTGATTGTTGCTGTTATGTATTTATTAACACCTTTACCTCCCAATTTTCTGTGACTCTGTCTGGGGAGCTGACAGAGGGGTAGATATAGAGTGATAGTTTCCAGAAACTCGACATGAAGTCATAGAATCATGGAATTATTAAGCTTGGAAAAGAATTCCACTGTCCTGGTCCTGCTGGCTGCACTATTTCTGATACAAGACAGGATCCCATTGGCCTTCTTGGCCACCTGGGCACACTGCTGGCTCATGTTCAGCTGGCTGTTGACCAGCACCACCAGGTCCTTTTCCACTCAACAGCTTTCCTGATACCCTTCCCCAAGCCTATAGTGCTGCATGTGGTTGTTGTGGTTTAAGTGCAGGACCCAGCACTTCATGTTATTGAACCTCATACAATCGGCCTAGGCTCATCAATCCAGCCTGTCCAAATCCCTCTGCAGAGCCTTCCTATCCTCCAGCAGATCAACACTCCCGCCCAATGTGTCATCCATGAAATTACTAAGGATACACTCAATCCCCTCATTCAGATCATTGATAAAAATATTAAACAGGACTGGTCCCAATACTGAGCCTTGGGGAATCCCACAAGTGACCGGCCACCAGCTGGATGTGGTACCATTCACCACTACATGATGCTGATTTGTGGTTCATAGCTTAAGGAACCAAATATTGTGAAATTTGCTGTGAAAATCTCTCCAGAAAAAGGGGAACAAGCATTTAAGATATATATTTGGTAAGGTGGAGATTACTGTCAGTCACCCTCATACATACCCAAAGCTTTTCCTACTAGCTATTTGCAGAAACAACATCCACAATCGTGATATTTTTATGGGCAGGAGATGATCGCTCAAAGGCTGGGAACAGGACTTATCTCTGATTATGTAGGGCTGGTATTCAACTCATGAGATTAAGGCATGGACCCTTCTGCCATCGGGTGTGGAAGTAGACACCAGGGCTCACCACCTCCCAGGAATTGCCTCTCGAGGAAAGTTTTGAACATTACATAAAGATTTCAGGTTTTCTGTTGCCTACATTTTCTCTTGGGTTCTCTGAATCATAAAATCATAGGAAAAAAGTCAGGTTGTAAGGGAGCACTGAAGGCCTCAAAGCCAGGCTACCTTTTCAGGTGTGTCAGGTTGCTTAAGGCTGTGTCTGGCCAGCTTTTGAGCATCTCTTAGGATGAGGCTTCCACAACCACTCTGGGCAACTGACTTTGGTGTTTGAGCATCTTCATTGCGAATATATTTTTCAATACATGCAATTGAAATTTCTCTTGTTATAACTTGTGTCCATTGGTTCTTTATTAGAGAAAAGTGAGGAAAAGATTATGGGTCTACATTTTCTACAGCTACCTTTTTGGCAGCCGAAGGCAGCAGTTAAGTGTCCCTAAAGCCACCTCTCCTCCAGGTTGAACCAGCCCAGGTCCCTCATCCTCTCCTCACAGGTCAGGTGCTCCAGCCCCAACAAGTGTGGGGTCCTTCTGTCAAACTTGCTCCATATTTTTGTTGTTTCTTGCACTTTATGGCCCACAAATAAACCCAGTAGGACAGATGCAAACCCATAACTGCTAAATAGAGATGAAGAGTCAATCCCTTGATGCCCTGGCTGCATTCTTGTTAATGCCTTATGAGGCTGACCTTCTTCCCCGCAAGGGCACACTGTTGATTTAAGACTCCATTTGTTGCCCATCAGGACAACAATTCACAGGTCCTTTTTTGCAAAGTGATTTCTAGCCAGTCAATGCAGAGTCTGTGCTGTCGCGTAGGCTTATTCCATTCAGGGGTTTTACATTTGTCATTTGCTGAACTTCATGAGGTTCCTGCCAGTCCATTCTTCCAGCCTGTTGATGTCTCTTCACATAACAGCTTTGCCCTTTGGTATATCAACTGCTATCCCCATTTCATGCCATTCATGATCTTGTTGATTGTGCATTCCACCTCATTGTCCTGGTGAAAACACTGAATAGTAGCGACGTCAGTATCAACCACTGAGGAACACCAGCCACTTGGTAGACTTCAAGTGAGTTATTGCTACTTTTGAGGCACATTCACTTATTGTAGCTTCCCCATCAGTCTATACCTCCTGAGTTTGGCTACAAGGAATTTTGCATTCTTCCACATAAGGAAGTCTGGCTTCAAAAGAAAGAATGAAAATTGCATCTTTCCTCCTTTAATTTCTCTTGTTTCTTTCTGTCTTTAGTGCAGATCTCTTACTGTGAGTGATGTAACCTCCTGGGTTTATATAAAGGGTGACTGGTGACATAGATTTTTGCTATAATTTTTGAATGAAAGAGACTGTAATTCTGTGCTGTTGCTGTGAATCCAGGGAGGTCTAAGTATGCTTATGGTAGTAAAGACATCTGCTCGCTGTGCTATATTTGAGCTGCATTGAGTCTTTCCCACTCATTGAACACGGCTTTGATGCTCAGACATTTTCTCTCTCTGATAATTTATGTCTGTGCATGCATTCCTACTGTGCCTAAAAACATACTGGGCAGCATATACTGTTGTCTCCAGCATGCTGTCGGTTTTCCATCAACCCTCTTCCTTCCCTTTTATAAGAGAGAGATGTGGGAATGTATCCTGAAAATGTGGACTTTGTGCTACAACGCAAGTGGAGATCTCTGATTTTCCTAAGAAAGTTACTTAACAAGTTTTCCAGCACAGGACTACCACAACTGGCAGTTTGGGATTTGACCACGCAGATTGGTTGTCTGCCTGGAAGCCACTGTATGTTTATTTCCCCCCAAATCTGGGTTTTATTTCCACAGGAGGAAGAGGGAGTGAGATGGGAGGGAAAGAGTGTGATACACACCCACACCAACATGCACACCAAAATCAGCTGCTACAGGTACAGTTAGTATTGGACAAGGGGATGTTCTGCAGATCACATCATGTTTTGTTTTCCTGAGTTTTAGCATGGGACTTGACATATGATATATGGCCCATATGCTGGAGATTGCCACTCTAGCAATTAATCCAGCAATTCGGTGGTTATAAACTAGTTATTAAACTTGTTCTCAGCAGCTAGAGAGAGATCAAGTTTTGTATCTTTGTTTTCTACTATATTCTTCCACATTTTTTCAAAACAGAATAATCCAATGATCTAATTAGGCCATGCAAAATTGAATTTTCAGAGGCATTTAGGGCCCACTGCCCAGGATGTTCTAGGGCACTGGCTTGACCTATAAGGATGAGGAAAGGGATTTGAACCAGGATTTTCCATTTGATGCTCATCCACTGTGATCTCAGGGAGGCGTAGGGACATAAAGTTTTCCCTTGAGGTATGGTTAAGCTAAAAGATCAAGCCCTATTGGTAGGGCAGATATACCCCAAACTGGTTTCAGTATTCTATCCTTCCAGGTTTTTGTGGTCTGCATGTAGACACTGTGAGGAACTTAAGCTGACTGAAAATTCAGTAGCAGAAATTGATGAGCTGAAGACATTTTACCTCGTAGGGAGGAAGAGAAGGAACTGATGCAGTAATTTGGGTCCCAGATCCTCTTTGGCTTGTTAAACCTCCAAAAAGCCTCTCTCCCTATCATTGTTTGACGTGGAGGAGCCAACAAGACTGAAGACTGTGTTTCTTCTACTGCTGAGAATACACATATAACATACCTTGGAAGTCCCCAACATGCTGCTGCATTTGCTAAATGTAGATTGCAATAATTTCAATAATTAAACTACAGAATTATTAAATGACTTGATTAATATGTCAGCATGAGTAATTTTAATGTCTTAGGGTAAAAAAACCTCTTACAAAATATGTGAAATAGCAAGACTTGTACTCAGAAGTACAAGTTGTACAAGTCAAGAGGGCTGAGTGTAGAACAGTATGAAAAGGAAAAAGTCAGATTTTGTTTTTATCCTAATTTACTTTCAAAGTCTGGGCTTTTGGACACACTATACTCTGGTCAGCCTGTTTTACCTTTATTGGGTTTGTTGCTGTTTTCATGATATCAGTTTTTCTGCTGGTGCCTTTCTTTTTTTTTTTTTAATAGCTTTTATATAACTCTTGAAGAAGATTTAGAAAAAAACTACATGCCAAAATCGTAATCATGAGGCTGCCAGTTAGGTTATTCAGACTAAACATTCCTCCCTGTGTGTTTATTTTTCTAAACTAGGTTTAATGTTGGCTTTTGCAGCACAGTCTACCAATCAAATAAAAAGTCACAGTATCTTTTTGGTGTAATCACACAGGCTTAATCTCATCTTCCATTTTTTCTTTGACATAAAGACCCCTTTGGAGGAAACTATTCTATAAAGCTATTCGTTGCTTTGCTTTTCTTTTATTTATGTTCACAAATAAAAGAGCATTATGAGGAAAAATCACTGTAGCTCTAACCTTGTTTTGCTTTGTGTCATGAACAAGACTGTATCATGACATCCAAAGAAGCACAGAAGAATATAAAAGATTCATATTTGTCATGTTTTCACAAGGTGGATTTAACTGAGGAAAAGTGATACTTAAACCAGAAGGCAAATATGTGTGTTGCATATGCTATTGGAAACTCAGCTGGTGAGGGAGTGTGTGACTGTCATGGTTTGAGAGTCTCAAAATCCAATTCCCTAGTCTAAGCCCCCTCCCACATCTCAACCCAGTGTGAGATGGGTTTTCCAGACAACCACACGAGACTCAAAATAGGGGAAAGGGAATATATTACAATGACTGTACAAATAAATACTAACATACATTATATACAATCTTAATTATCTCTACCATGACATAAGTATTTACAATGGATCAAACCTCTTCTCCCCTCCAAATAAAAGTCCAGGAGGGAAGAAGGAAAGATCCCTTCTTCAGAGCAGCAATGTCTCTAAGGCAGCAGGTTTATCTGTTTTGCTCTTCTTCTCATGCAGCAGCTGGATCTCTGCCAGCACACACGAGGGGTATCCAAGCCCCTCGGCCACCCGTCTTCAAATGAGGGTCTTCCTCCGTGGGCTGCGTAGCAGGGACAAAACTCGCTTCACCACGGTCATATCATGAAGTGCAGGGGCATCTTCATGAAAGTCCCTTCCTCAGGAGGTTCACCCCTGAGTCAGAACATCTTGGACAGCTTTCAGTTGAAAGCCTTTGCCTCAAGAGTTCTACCAGAGCTCCTGTGCTCTGTCTCAGGCTGCTAGGTTTGGCAGCAGCAGTGAGGGGGGCCAAGGTCACCCCCTCCGCATTCTGTCTGGCTGTCCCAGTCCAGCTTCAGAACGCCTGAGCTTCTCAGCTCCTCTCTCTCCGGTGCTGCAGCACTCTACGACTCCTCTCAAGCTGGAGTCCACCTCCCTCCTTTCTCGGAGGTCTGAGAGGGGTGTGGGGTTTTTATTTCAGTTCTTACCCCAACTTCCTCTCTCTCTGCTGCTCTCTCTTGGCTCTCTCAGACAACTCGGTGTCTTCCTTGGGTGCATACTGTTGCTTTCTTATCTTTTGGCTCTTAGCCACAGTCTCTGGACGCTGCTTCTGCCACTGCTCTGTCTCTACTCACTCACAGTGGAGAAAACATTTTTAGCTTTGAGCCACAGGTACTTAGCCCAGCATTACGCTGTTCCAAGTCCCTGCAGCCCCCCCCAGTCAGGGGCTGGGGGGCCCCAGAGGCCCCAAGGGGCTCCGAGCCCCTTACTCTTGGCATTCACAGCATGGCTACCACTTCTACCACCAAACTACAACTAAGCTTCTCTTCCGTTCTGTTTGTGATATGTTTATATTTTGCAGAAGCGCTCATTGGATAAAACCTCAAAACTTCAAGGGTCACCACCCCCTGGGGTTTTACTATTTTATAACTTCAGGAGGAAAAACTGTTTCCCCCCACCACAGTGATATATGGCTTTATGCCTGAAGGTAGTGTTTTTCATTCATTCTTTGTGTTTAGTGAACTCACCTTTGCAAGGAAAAATTGCTATGATTTCAACAAGTAGCAGAGCAGTACAAAAAGTCAGACGCTGGTCTGACAGCTGAAGAGAGGGTCCTGATCCTCTTTTGTACCCTACCATCTCTTCCCTTCCTTATTAGCTGCTCCATTGCACGACTGGTGCTCTCAATACAAAAGAGCAAGTGCAGCCTGAGAGACGCTGTTTCTCGGTTTCTTCCAGCCTCCATTCTGTGGGCAAAGTGGAATAAGCGCAGAAATTCAGGAAAGGCATTTTTCAGCCCCGTGCACCTTCATTCTTCCAGCTTTCCTTCAACATATTCCTATTTTACACAACATTTATTCTTGAGGCATGTCTGGGCTAAAGGAAGTGCATAATTGTTCAAGCCAGTAGAAGAAAACTCCTTCTTGCAATAGAACTGCATTTGTTTCATTTGCCTTGAATGATAAGCAGGAACCTTTTCTCTTTTCTCCAAATAAGTCTTTTTGGCTTTTTGGTGTTTTGCCTTGTTTAAAGAAACTGAACTGCTAGTGATTAATGACTCAAACATTTGACCACCTGCAATGATTACTCAGGTGCTGTAAGAGACTAGACTGTTGGTGCTCATGGCTCAATCAGCAGTGTGTTTTGCTAACAATGTGCAGAGTGGCAACCCACACCAGGTGCTGAGGGTGTGCACATCTGACACATCAGGCTACAAGCTGAGTATTAAACTAGATAAAGAAAGAGGGAAACCCTGTAAGGTGGAATAGTGTTTCTTTTTTCGTACACAGATGACTCAGCTGTGATGACTCCCAGGAACATTCATACCCAGATTGAAGCTTTTCATCTCTTGTTGGTGAGCCAAAATGGGCCATAATGGACTCAGCTGCACTGATGTAAGAGAGAGCTACAACATCTTAGAAGGTGTCAAAGACTCTAGAAATATCGCATGATTCACAGTATTGCATCATCCGGTGTAAACTCTGTTCCAGGAGAGGTACTGGAGGTGTTCCCACCTAAACTCTGAGTTTTGGGGGTTCTTTCACCCACCTGGGGCTTCCACCACCACCTTGATGGATCTGGACTGCGACCACCACTTCGACCAATGAATATTGAAATTGCAACAACCAAGTCTTGTTTCTGGATCCAGTGGGTGTCTTGCAGGTCCTTCCAGTCACCCAGGGGGTCTGCAGGCCTGCTCCGACTCCCTGTACCAGAAGCACAGCCTCACTCCAGCGCCACACAAGCATCTGCCAGTATCAAATCCCAGCTATCTGCCATTTCCTGCCAGTGCTGACTCTCCAACTGTTCCTGCAGGTTTTCTGGGTGTGGGGAGGTGAACCACATGGAAGTGTGGCCATCTTGTCTCTATGCTGTGGCCACTGTGATTTTCTGGCCAGCCACCATCTCAGTTTGGTCCAGTAGGTGAAGCTTGGGAAATTTCTCCTCATCGGTTGGTTTAACTCAGATTTATCAGTATTGTTATTAACATCCTTCTTGGTAAAGAGTTATTTTTTCGCTTACATCTGGGTGTATTTGGTCTCTCTCCAGAAAAAACAGGGGTATTGAATGTGAGGAAGGAGACTTCTGTCTGACGTCTCTGTCACTCCAAATTGTCTCAAACCAAGACAAATATACTAAAAGATTTTAATTTCTCCAAATGGAGGTCCATTTCTATTATCTCTTTCACATTATTTATGTTAACACCGTAAAGACAATTCGTGTGGCCTTTCATCAAAAATGCATAAATATAAGGAAATATTGTGAATTAGATGATTTCTTTCCACTGCTATTTTTTGCCTATTATGTTGCAAACTGTAAAAGGTCTGAAAAGCTATTTTGTTTTTGTATCTTCCCACAAAAGAAGGGATGGAGATATAGACGCATCTCATTTGCTGTTAGTGTGCAGGCAGTAAATCAACCTATTTCTCCCTGCCGCGGTCCGAAGGGGGGATGGGGCCGTGGCACAGCACGGGTCTGGGACACAAACTAGGGTGCAGGTAGAATCGTTTATTCAAGTGTGCATGCGTTTTTTTATCAGGTCAGGAGGGGAAAGGGCCAGAACATGGGATGGAGCATGAGACAGACAAGCGGGGGGACAAACCAGGATAGGGACGAGGGCAAAAGGGGGGGAGCACAGGAAGAACCGCAGAAGGAAAGGGTAAACGGGGGCTGTCTCCTCTCTGCAGCTTCTCCGGCCAACCAGCAGAGAATCAGGGGAGCAGGGAAATGAACAAGCCGGGACATGCCCGGGAGATACAAATTCTGGGGAAACATACAATGTGTATATACATAATAACTGTAAAGTCTGCATCATAAAGTCTGTTCAATCACTGTACATATTTTTCCACTTCTGAAATCATTCCCATTCTAATTCTTGGTCCTCGACATCTCCTATTTTGCTTTTTCCCCAAAAGAATTAATCCTTCCTCTCCATTTACAGTCCCTTTCATCTAAAGGCACTCCCATGTACCTCCAATTACAATAACTCCACATCTTCCTGCTGAGTTGGCTCTTCACTGCACTCCTCCTTTCTCTGTCCTCAGATGGTTTTGGTTTTTCTTGAATATGGTGAATTTTCAGGGAGGGTCAAAGGATCATGTCACGTGTTGGAGTCGGTACAGCTTCAGCAGCCTCCCAGGAAGCCCCTCTCCTCCTGGAACAGTCTTACTTGTGTTGCTTGTACCAACCCCCTCATGGCTGCCATGTTTGACCACTGACACTTGCTGCTTGCAGACTTTCTTTTAATTGAATAGCATCAGCAGCTCTCCAAAAGCCTGTCAAATAGAGCTGCTCCCTCCCTGACTGACATGAAATTTGCTGTGTTTGGCTCAGCAGGAAGTGTTTTTTTCCATGTCTTTTGAGGTACTTTCACAAAGCTTATGGTTTGTTCATTAGGACAGCGTTATGGCTCATAGACACAGTTAATTAGCACTTATGAATAAAAGGAAAGTAGGAGGGAAAATTAAAGGAGTAAGAACAACAAAAACAAATTGAAAGAAAAACAATGTAGGTATACAGGAGCAAAGTAATCAAAAATTAATAAAAAAATATATTGATATGGTAGGTTTTACAATGACTTTTCATTCTCACTCTGTCTAACATAAAGGAAACATATGTGTGTGCATATCTGTCCATCTGTCAGACAGGTATCTCTTTTATTCCAAGCAGCCAGGAAACAGAGGAGTACTTCAATAGGGAGAATAGAGTAACTGTGTGTGGGTGTCATCAATGCTATCAAGCAACTTTTAAAACCAGCTGAAGAGGGGCCACTGGTTTTACTTTACTTTGTTCCCTATGGCTGTCACTCAGATTTTTTTTTTGTACAACTGCATTATAAAAAGTTTAAATGCATGAATTGTGCTGCAGACAGGCTGCCCTCTCGATGGCTAAATATAGGCACCAAAAATGCTCCTGGAAAAAAGTTACAGTCTTTCAAACAGTCCACTCACTTTTGGAAGATAAATACATTTTAAGAGTGGCTTCTAGAAGGTAAGAAATTAGGTGTAGCATATAATGAAAGATTATACCATTGTATGAAAAATACACAGATGGGCTGAATAAAGCTAAGTATCACTTTGGGCATTACTGACATTTTGAGCCTTTTGAATGCTTGCAATTCTATTTGTATTCTTTTAAGAAGGAGCATTGTTTTCATTACTATGTACAAGCATGATCAGTAGGCTCAGTACAGCCAATGCATCCTATTCATCCATAAATCAATACACTTTATGTTGTCTAAGAGAATGACTCAGTGATCAGAAGAAATCCACATCAGCTATTGTGTCATCTCAGCAATTCCGGGATAAGTCAAGGCAGAAAGAACAAGGAGCTGTGGCAAACTCTGCTCTTCCTGTCAGAGCAGAAAGCTGTGGCTCTCGTCTGACCTTTTTTATTTCCTTTGAATAGTGCCAGCGAGTAATTTCAGGGAAGAAAATCTTCCTGTGAGCCAACAGTAGGCCACTACTGACTCTGAATTTGTTTATGCTGGCGTTCACACCCGCCTGACATGCTTGACTCTCTTGTGCTACTCTTTAATAGTAAGATCCTTGTCCCAAGGATCTCCCAGGAGACGTTAACCTGGAAGATTAGGTCCCAAGACCTATTTCCAGATTGTGCCCTAGCTGTCAGGGGTGATTTTTTTCCCCAATCCTGGATTTTAAGGCAGTTCTGTGAAGTTCAAAATTTCCTGTCAAAGTAAGTCTTGTTGGTAGTCTGTTGGGTAAGGAGGGGAATCAATATTCTCATTTTTAACATTAGGTAGAAGAGGAAAATGCAACCAGGATCCTGTAGGACAAGTCAGATGATCCAGGACTGGGTGATAGGAAACAAATATCGGGCTGGGACTGAAATAATTGAAGAGCCAAAGGTTTTCTTTGCTGGAAGAAATAATTTCGTGAAGATATAGGCCTTGTGCTCTCTTTCCCTGATAGCATTTCTTTGCTCCCAAGCTGACTTAGATTCAAAGCTTGTCAAATAAATTAAACAGATCAAATACAGTTCATAGCTTTCCCTTCACAAAATTCACTTCATAAATAGTCTATGTTTTTTCTTGAATCATTATGCAAGCTGTATAATTTGGAAAGAAAAAGGATATTTCATGCAAATTTCATCAAATACAGTCTTCAATGACTAGCACTCCTAGCTATAACATGAGCCCAAAAGTTGCTCTGAGGTTTTTCCTTCTAATTCTCAGTTTTTATCTTGGTCCTGCCAGAATCCTGCCCCACTGAGAGGTTCAGTGCATCTCTCTCTGCCCTGACTCTCCCACAGATCTAGAGCTGCCTTTCTCATCAGAAGAAAATATTTTTACCTTCTCCTGCCAAAGAAGAAAATCTTATCTTTACACTTGGGCAACAGTCTTCCTCATTATCCCAGAAAGTCTCAGATGTTCCACCTCCTGTGTACAAAAAACCTCCAGCTCCACCATTGCACTGCAGTTTCACGTGACGATCTGTTTCTTAGGCAGCAGTGACAAGACACAAGTACAGGTACGATGACATGACAAAAGCTTTGTGGCTGCGTAACACCCTTCTGCAAGTCCTCACTTTGGGAATATTTTGATCTTGTTTATCTTTCTCAGTACCAGCACTGACAGACCTAGGGTAGGAACTTCATCTGCAGAAAGACTTAAATTTGGGCTCTTTGAAAAAAACAAACCTGGTGTCAAATTTGGCATGTTTAAGGAAGTGTGTAGGGTGATAGGAACAAAAGACACTGGGAAGATGGTGAAAAGAGGCATCTTCCATCTAACATGTAAGTGCACACGTGTGCACAGCCTGGAAAACAATATGGAGGGACAAGTGCTCCGGTGGGATCAGGGGGTTGTGGCACCACTGCAGGACTAGAAAGGTGCTGGGACCACCTGCACTTGAGGGTAATAACTCTGCAAGTAAGACAGGCAGTGAAAAAGAGGAGAAATTCCCTCTATGCAAAGAAGCAGCTCAGAGGTGCAAAGCATTTCCATGGCACAGAAGATGGGCTGAGTGAAGGCTCATAGGTCACAGTCAAAGGAGAGACTGGTGAGAGTGGAATCACAATGGGACCTGATCAGGGTGAGGGCAAGCACCAAGACTTCTTTAAACAGCTTAAACCTCTGTATCACAGACCCTTGTTCTTTGGCACATTTTTGCCTCCTTTCATTTGCTGGAAGGACACAGGTGATGGAAGATTTCTGGTGGTGTCAGGGAGAACTTCTTGATACAGGTAGTGGGTGGGCCAAGGCAGGTAATGCTCTCCAGCATCTGCTATTCACCAAAAAAGGAAGAGCCAGCTAGGGATGTGATTGTCAGTGATATCCACGGTTGTAGTGACCACACAATAAAGGGGTCCAAGATTCTGTGAGGGATGAGAAAGGAGTGCAGCACAGAACACACCTTAGACTCCAGGCAAGCAGACTGCTGCATCTTCAGGGAATTGTTAAATGGGATCCCATGGGGCAGGTGAGAGTAACAGGACCTGGCTTGGCTAAACAGGAGAATCATGGCAGAACCTCAGCACAGAAGGGAAGCATAGGGGAGGTGGAGGGAGAGACAGGCTAAAATAAAGACTGCAATAATAGGAAAGAGAGTATTTATTAGAAATACGCTATTTTCTCAAGGGAATAGGGTATTGATAAGAACCTAGGGTAAGAAAAACACAAAGAAGTCACATACCAGTCTATCTTCAGGCAGAACTATTGAAAAAATATTTCCTGAGGGAAATCAATTTCTCCCTGTATCTCTCAAGACATAGATGACATATGGAAGCCCCTCTAATAATTTTTGGCCTAGACACTGGTGGCAAATCCAGAATGCTTTCAATGGTAATTAAAAAAAACCCAACAAACAATCAACATTTGCAAATTAGCTTTTTGAGAAAGGTTTTATAGTCAGCAGGGTGACAACCAACTTCTGTTTGAAAAAGAAACCTTCTGCGATGGTGTCTTTTCAATTTTCCATGACTTTCAAATTAATCAAACCTGGTTTGCTCCTTCATGAACCTAACAGAGGTGTAAAACCAGCACAGCCCTATATTACCAATGAAGTTGAAAACAAACAAAAAAAAGTCCAAATCTTGAACTTACAGGATAACTAATTTCTAGGTAGAACTTGCCTGAGGTACAGAACTATGCATAAGAAGTGGGAAAATTCTCAACACAGGGTAAGTCACTACAGTCACGCAAGATAATGATGGAGGGGCTTGGTCTTGTCCCTCACTTCATCACCTTGTTTCCCTTCTTTTCCCAAGCACTGATTAGTCCAAGTGTCCCTATGGGCTGTAATAAAACTGTAGAACTGGAAGTAGCACTGCTCCCATAGGCTCTATCATGTGGCTGTTTTTTCCTGAGATTTAGAGGCACATAGAAATCTAATTGGCACATGTCTTTGGCAACTTCCCAACAGATGCTTATCAGTTTGGAAATATCTAACTTGCTAAGTTTTAAAATTTGTCAGTGTTTATTTCTGTACCTGGGGGAATCCTGTACTCAGGGAGGTTGAATACATTGAGGTGCCTGAAAATGCTGCTTAGGTCTATTATTCTGATTTAATTCCACCCATTCAAAATGTCCCTCTTGCTCTGACAAACACACAGGCTGCATTCAGCCAGGAACTGGCAGTGACAGGGAAGATAGGCAGGCTGAAGGATGGCATGTATCAGCATAGAGGGAATCAGCAGGGGAAGGGAATGAAGATTAGAACAAGCTCTGTTTTATGCATTAGGTAACTGGGAATGATAAACAAACTTCCTTTATCAGACCCTAAAGTTTGAGAGTCTTAAAATGAAGATCCCTATATTGTTACCCCAGGTAGCTGAAGAGGACCCCTAGTCAGCCTCTGAACATAGCAGCTGGTCCCTATAATGTTATTTTCCATTGGCATTACTGTAATTAGAGGAAGAAGCCTTATGAAATGACTTGAGACTGGAGTTCTGGCTGTGTGGTAGGAGTGGCTTCCTGTCTCTACCAGCACAAACCAGATACGAATGTGACCAAAGCCTGGGTGTTCTATATGCAGCATGTAACCTTACCGAGCCAAATTTCTTTGCTTCTGAACCAGCAGAGGTGTTCTGATAAAGTCTGATAATGGGAACACTGACTGCAGGAATCTGTCCTCAGTACAGCTGGCTTCACATAAAACCAGAATGTGACAGGCAAAAGCATGAAAGGACAAAGACAAGGGCAAAATGTAAGCTAGTGGAAGATACTAAGAAAGGGCTAATGTTCATAGCTTCTCCAAATCTCACATTAAAAGTATTAATCAATTTTTAGATTTTACTGAAGTAGAAAGAAATATTGAAAACACTGAAAATACACTGATTTTTAGTCATGCAAAAGGGAAGTTCACTTCTCCTCTTGTTCATCCACCTATCACTGAGTTCATGCATTACACTGGGAACATGATGGCAATCTACACTGGTAAACCACATTCTCTTCTGCATCCCAGATGATGTGATGTGTCAGATGATGGACCTGCCTCCACGATAGCTCAACAAATTCATTTTGCCCCTTCAGCTCAGGAGCTATCTTTTCTGCTCCACTTCAGTGAAAATCAAGTTAGTTCAGATCATCCACTGAAAGGGTTTTACTGCAAAGAGGGTAATATCTCCTTAGTCTCTCCAGGCATTCAGTTCCACATCTCTTAACGGTGAAGAAACTGTGCTACATGTTGTCTATTTAGATTGCAAACCTCTGGGGGAATTACTTGCTTTGTGCTACCATAAGCCATTGACCACAAGCCACCAGTCTTACTCTCTGTACCAGACCCATAAGGCATGTGCCTCACCCAGGACTCTGCATTTCAAATGCCACAACACAGTTACAGTTTGAACAAGGCAGTTATTTAAGCTGAAAAGCCTTTGTTTCATCCAGATGTCACATTTGAAATTTAGGACAGAAATGAAGTAGAGGTTGCTCCTCAGAAAGGTTCCAGCCAAGTTAAGACCCTGCTTGCTGTGGTCTGTACCCAATTTCAGGCAGCATCAAGCCACTCACAGCAGTGTTTCAAGTGCAACTTGAAGTGGGACACAGGCAAGATCAGAAGATCAAGCCCAAACTTCACAGTTGCAAACCAGTGAAGCTGGTCTCTTCTCTTTTTAAAGTCTAAGAATGATAAATATTTAAATAAAGATGATGTTCTCCTTAAACTCAATTAATGCTTGCAGATTTTTTGTGAGAGATGTCAGCTTTACTAATGAATCAGACAAGCTCATCCACAGAAGAACAAAACGTGAAGAAAACGTGAAGAAAATCTCAGAGATCTGGCAAATTCTTAAGTATTTATTTCATGTCCTTCATTACAGATTGTACAGAAAATAGTCTCTAAAATGTTTTTACCCATCTGTTGAAAAACATGCATTTTCACTTAAATACTGCATTTAATAAAAGGTAACCCCAAAATAGCCTGGCTACTTTTCACGACCACCAGAATCCAAACACAAAATGCAAAGAAATCTTAACATCAAGGACAGAATTGGAGTCTTCAAGGCTCATGTGCTATGCAGTGTTACACACAGGCTCCCGCTACAGCAGTATCTCATTATTTCTTAGTTCAAACATCTGAACATAAGGTTACTTTAGAAAGAGGTGGCAGCTTTTCCACTTTTAAATGAAGACTCTGGAGTGCACTTTTCTGAAGTCAGCAAAGTGCTCCTGATTTTCCCAAAAATGAATAGCAATTCATTATAAACCAAGTTCAAGCACCACTTGTCAAACAGTACTCAGCCTGGTATAGCCAGGAAGGTATCAGATTTCAACTTAACAAGTCAAATACTATTCTGCCATAGTCAAATACTATTCTGCCATTCTGCTGGGCAAGTCAACCATTTAATCCTTCTCTGTTTTTGGTGATATTTGTACAGACTGCTGCTTGTTTTGGGAGCAAGTTGCCGCTGAGTACTTGGCCCTGCAATCTGAAGTAAAAGCATTCCTGTAATACACATAAAAGCAAAAAAAAATCTGTGGTGGGTTTTTTGTTTGTTTGTTTCTGTTTACTGGGGGTTGTTACGACCCAGCCCTGAAGGCAAGGGTAACTGAGGTTCTTGTTAATAGACTGCCGCTGAGGCAGATTAGAGTGAAATGACATTGAATGAGTGGTGTTTTTATATATGGTTTATGATTGGTTTATTTGAGAACAATTTGCAATGGAATTGCAAATTACAACAAAATGCAATGGAAAGTATGGATGTAGCTGTTTTGGTTATTATCTGTAGAAATGCAACAATACAAAAGCCTAAATCACATGAGAAAATAAAGAAAAAGAAAGGATAACAGTAGATAGCAGAGAGAAAAGATACCACCACCCATGGATCCAGCGATGACACTTGATTGCTTCTTAGTCACAGTCTTGAGCTGTTGGGGGTTCTCCCAGGAAGCAAAGTTCAGTGGGTTAATATACATACAGATTTAGGTGGGAACTACCAGGTACCTCCCCCGGAGGGGGAGTTTTACACTGTCTGTTGCAACACTGTGGATCATGCCCACTTCTCTGGTGGAAGGCCCCGGAAATGAACCTGGAGGCACTTTGGGGTCTTTGATAGTTTATGACACCTTCTAAGACATGACAGTTGCCTCTCCTGTCAGTGTAGTTGAGCCAGTTATGCCCCATCAGAAGGGATAAATACCTTCAGGCCTACATGTGAATGATCCAATACTTCCCCAGGGTGGGGAGTTTTTACACCTGAGCCACTTATGTAAGGCAGGTCATTGGCATGATAAAAAGCAGTATCCCACCTCCATAGGATTTGTTTCTTATCAGACTTTTGCCTTATCTGGCTCAAAACCCAGCTTGTTGCTGAACAAAGGTTGGTTTGTCATGGTCATCCTCTGGTGATGAGTGCACACCCTCTGTTTTATGTGGATCAGATGTTTTGTCACCACACACAAAAAACTCTCCTCCTCCCCTTTGGTTGGGGTGGCTAAAGCAAACCCGGTCTCAGCAAAGCACCTGCTACTTTTGCAAATGTCCTTAACCATTAACATTTCAGTCTCTCACAGGGGTTTTTGTGCATCTCCTCAGACTCTGACCTGCTGCTCAGCACATTAGGGAAGACCTGTTCAAGTAAGTGGCCACAAAACAGGACTTCAATAGTTCATACAGAACATTGATATGTCTTATCATGCATCAGGACAAGGAAGACTTTTGTATATTCAGTTGTTGGCTAATGTAATGGTATTTATGCCTAATGATACATTTCTTGCTTCAAAACCCAGGTAGACACGCTTGGTATGAAGGGACAAGGAATTAAGTTTATGTTTTATGTTATCACCTCATGCAGCAACTGTCAGAAGAGAGATTGGAAAGTCTGAAGTTTGAAGATGAAGTCTGGAAAACAAACACTACTTTCAGCTACTATTAAGAAAGCAAAAGATTTCAGAGCATCCAATCCCAACTGAAGTCAGCAATCATTTGAATAGAACACTAGAAAAATAAAATGAGAAAAAAAAAGGAATTTGCTTGGGTTTTATGCTGTACTTACTTCAGTTTATAAAGTCAGACATTACAGTGGAATATTTCTACAAAATAGAGCCTGAAGAAGCAAGGTCATTAGAAGGAGCTTTCAGAAAAAAAGGGCTTTGGGCAGAAATTTTTAAAAATTAAGAGGCCTTCAGATGCCATTTTCAGAGATTGAATTGCTTGCAACTAATGACAGGAGAGGGAAGGCAGTAGAGAATACGATGTTTTGAACCAGACGGAAAACAGAAAGGCCACAGTGAAAATGAAGACTTAAATTCAGAAAGAGGGAATCAGCACATAGTGACAGATATAACAAGAAAGATCTGATGCAAATGGTTTATGTGAAATACTACAAAAAAAAAAAAAAAGAAAAAGAGACCACTGCGTAAAACCCACACAGCTTTACTCTGGCAATCAATCTGAACTGCATGCTTAAGAGATGTGATGACAGTGAAAAATATAATTTCACCTTTTATTCTGAAAGTTGTACCTTCCCTTAGCCTAACCAGCAAAGAAAATAAGGTCAGATAAATCACTACTGCAGTTCCAGGTCATTTGGCAGACTTGCATGTGCCAATATTAAACAAAGACTAAATTCAAGCTTAGAATGTGTTCCTGAGAGGTCAGGCTAATTTCCTGCTCTCTCAAGGATAACCAGTAACATGGGATTTTGCAGGGTCTTGTTGTCTTCTGAATAAAACAACCCTTAGAAATACACCTTAAGTTACAAAAGCATCATGCAAAAGCAGCAGTGATACGATGCAGTTCAAAACACTATTTGCTCTCCATGATCTGAGAAAGAAAAGAGTTTGATTGACAGTTGCTAGGAAAGAAAGCTGCAGGGCTAATCTTATCTGGGGAGAAGTGAGAGTCAATAAGTGTGCAGCCCTATGCTTTATTAAAGCCCTTATTGCTATTCCTAGAAAAGCACCAATTTACTGAAAACAAACAAATGAAAAAACCTACCGGCAGAAGAGACTGGTAGAGCCTCGTGCCTTACAATTGCCACCAGATGGGACACAGGTGAAGGCGAAGAGGATATATATGTAATGCTCCACATTTTAGATTCTAATACTGACAGTTGAGCAATCTCAAGCTGCCTAGCCTAAATACAGCACCTAAATACAACCTTGAAAGCTTCATGTACTTTGTCTTCCCTCTGCTTCCTCTGTTGTAGCACTGCTCATTAAGGTTTCATGGTAAGAAAATATAAGGGCTGGAAAAGGTACAGTAGAGTTGACAGCTACTAAATAAATGATAACAAGTTCAAATTGTGGCAATGGAAAGAGAGGACAGCAAGTGTAAAAATGGACCAACCAAGGAGCTCTTCAATGATCTCAAAAGAGAAAAGCATGTAAGTAATTAAAGTGAGGACAGATTGTTTTAAGAATTATTAAGAGTAATAAGAAAACACAGAACCAAAAGAAGATGACAAAATGAGCATCAGTTGACAGGAGTAAGAAGAGACTGCTCTGTCAGTGCACCAGCAATAAAAGAAAAAAAACAAGGGAAGTGTTAGTTATGCAAGATGAAAGAAAAACAACCGACAGCTGATGACATTAGTAATGAACTGTTCAATATCTGTTTCCACTTCAGTATTCCCTAGTGATGGCAACTACAAGCAACCGTATCCACATAACTGACAAAGCAAGCTCTCTGCCTAGTAAGAGGAGAATGAGTTAGAACATAAGTTTCCTGAATTTCAGTGTTCACAGGACCCCAAAGACTTATACTCTATATGTTAAAAATGGGTATGCTAACCTCATATTAATATTAAAATTACAAAATATATAAATATAAATTTATATTAATAAAATAATTTTAAAAGTAGCTTCAAAAGCAATAGTGGTAGTTGATGTGAGGATTAGCAAGCTGAAATGTCTATTTTTAAACAGAACAACAGGTAAGAAGAGAAGCAGCAAAACCTTCTTGAGCAGAGTCACGACCATTAATTTTTAATCCTGAAAGTTTTTTTTTTTAACAAGTACTCAAACTATATTCACCTATGCTTTCCACAGTAACTGAAACAAGTCCACCAAGAACAAGTTACGTTAAAATCCTTTCTTCCACAGTAGTGTAACGAAAACCAGTAAATCAAGCATCTTTATCTTGTCATGTGACTGTCACAGGACATTCTTATACGCAAGACAAACACAGCTCTGATTAAACTATTACTTTACAAATGCAGAGCTAGTTAGTTATTGGAAAGGCAAAAAATAAAGTCACAGTCTACTGTCAAAAGGGAAAGCTGTAAGGATGTTCTGTAGAAGCATGCCTTAGGACAAATTCCATCAATATTCTAACAACCTGGATTATGAAATCAATAGACAATATGGAGTTTGAGTGTCTCCTAGATCTACTGAAAGACAATATTCAAATTTAAAAAATGATCTTGACAAGTTAAAAGGTTGTCTAGAAAAACATAACATTCAATAGTGACAAGGAATCATTCAAAACTCAAGTTTGAATCCATCACTGCAGCAAACATGATCTCAGATTTCTGACACCTTGAATGGTGCAAGATAGCAAAGGGCTATAAGTATTCTACTCTGTTTATCTGCCTCACACTATTTACATTATTTTTTTTTGTGACACAATAGCAATATAACCAGTGTAAAGCATATTGGATTAAAAAAAAAAAAAAAGAGGGGAAAAAAAAATCCACTTCTCTCGCCAAAAAGGATTCTTGACTTATTTCAAATCTAGAAATCTTCTCCATGTTTCATTAAACTCTCCAATTCAGAGATCTGGCAATCTCTAACAATTTAGAAGGGAAAAACACTGCCATCTCCTGGAGCAGGTGAAGCTGGCAGTTCTTCAAATGCTTTCTGTCTTGCATTGTTTTTTATGTATTGAAAAGTAACTTCGCGGACTTAACAAGTCACCATCAGATGTTGCATTTATAAATAAAAAGGAAAAGGCTACAGTAGCATATGATTTGCAAGATAAATCTTCTGGCCTAGGTTCAGTACCAACATGAATCGGGTCTGCTCATCCACTCCACCAAATTCTACATGCTTGAACAACTTCCTTTTCATCAGCCCTCCTCAACATGCACAAATCCTTAACAGAAATCTCTGTAAAAGCAGCAGTGGGACCAGAAACCAACCATGACAGCTTATTCTCATTAAAAGCATAGCACACTGCATGAGGTGGAGTTGTAAGTGACTCGTGGCCTACAGTTTTCAAATCTTTCTGCTATCAGCTTGCTTTTATTTTTGAAAGTCCCTATTCCAATCATTTGTTTTCATCCATCAGCATTCAAAAGGCAGCTTTTGAGAATGTACCACATGCTCTATTAGTATAACCCAGTCAGGCATACTCCTCTAGTCTACACTGAACAACCTCTAACAGTGCATAGGAAGGCACACTCTATCTACAAAATCTATACTATGAAATTACTCTGCTAAGTACTCCACCACCCCTCTGTCCCCGGGCATGGTGTCTATTAGTTACAGTAGTATCCCTGATACCTTCTCCAAAGTGCTTTACAATAAGGGGAATAAATAGCCCGTTATCAGTAACTTGGGACACACCTAGAAATAACAATTCATATTGCAGGTAATCTGCAAGCAGTGTTATATAAGGGCTCTTCCATTTCCCCAATAACACTGGCTATTCTCGTGCTCAGTTCCAGGACTAACTGGAAACTGTTTTAGGGACTGAGTGTCAGTACTGTTCCTGTCAGTTGCTACCAAGCCCAAGGATTTAGCTCAGTTAGTTTTTTTTATGTGGATTATATCTGAACTAGGACATAACACAGCTCTTATGTTTTAAAATTATTTTTCTAATACTGACTACACAGAAGACAACATTTATACCTTTTCCTATTAATCGATGTTGGGAGTTGGAAGTCTTTTTGAACGCTGTAGCTGTTCAATCATTCCTCTTAAAAACAGCACAACTACCAAAAAAGCATTAATATCTAAAAGCTTCCATAGTCAGAGAAGCATCAGTACAGCACAAGGGCTGAATCAGGATGAAAGCAAACTGGCAGAATATTAGTATCTGCAGGATAGAAGAGCCTGCAGTCAAACCTAGAGACACAGGCAAATTTTTAGATACCACCACTTGGATACTACAATTAAATCTTACAGAATATTTGGCAAGTGCTATTATTTCCTCCTTCTGGTCATGTGAACAGTACAAACAGTTTATTAAGTCTAATGTTCGATCTTATCTAAGAATTTCAGTTAATTTCATGTTTTTGCCTTCTTCATACTAGAAAGGTATTTTGCTTAGCCTCCTGAGTCATCTTAAGGGGTTTACCTGGTTAGGAATAACTGACCCAAAAGGTAAGTTTTACCAGATTATGTTAAAAACATTCTCGAAAGAAGTGTTTTTCATTAAACTTTTAGTTTAATTGTACAGTATTTGTCTTCCTTCTATTCTGCAATTACAGTTCAGGTTCACAGGAATAAATTCCAAGGTTCTCAGCTGCCAATGCCAAAACTCCACTTTTAGGTAAACTCAAGTAAAAATTTTGGAATTTTTTTGCCATCATAACTCCGGTTCGCTTTGCACAGTACAGGTTCTGATGTGATCTTTAGAGAAGAGTAATTTGGTACCTTAATTAAAAAATTCCTTAAAAATGCAGTAACTTCAATTCAACATTTATTTAGTTTATTTTCTAAAATAAAAAACCATGCACATTTCTAATATACAACATTTGATTCTTACCAAAGACATGTTTATAATTTTTTTTTCTTTTTAATAAAGATCTCTATCTACAGTCCAAATCCTGAATGCCAACCTGCTCAACCGTTTCTCAGGCAAACAGATTCTACTGAAGAAAATGTAGATTTGTATTGTTTCAGGTCCTGGAAAGCAACTGTACCTGCAGAACTAAATAATTATCTCTTCAGGCAACTGCCATTTGGCTAAACCAAGTTTAAGAGTTTCATTATTTATAAAAAGCAACAAAATTCCAGTCTTTATACATTTCCTAGCTGATTTCCACATGAAAAACATGCAGAAATGAAAATTTACACGTCAGTCATCTTACTAAGAGAAAATGCCATATTTCTTCTCCAATTCTTCAACAGAAGCATCTTTTAATCCCATGTGGTTCACATGATTGAATAACACCCGTGTAACTGTAAAAGAAAATCCCAACATGAACAGTTATTTTTGTGATTCATGCTCTTAAGGTAAATTAGTCCAATTCTTTCCCCGGTGAGAGAAAGGGGTTTATGGATTATATAGCTGAAGTATGAATACATTTTCAGAACTGCTGAGGATGAACAAAAGCAGCAAAGGGAAACTCTCACTTTGTTTTGACGCCCAGGAACTGCCTAACAACATATCCTTAAACAGTGTATAATCCGGACAACAGAGAGCTTTTATTTTGTTTACTACCTTGACACTATGCCATTAAATGCAGAAGATAAAAGTTAATGCCAGATGGCAGATAAAGCTTAGATAAGGTTAAAGGCGTGAATGCAATTTTTAAGAGGAATTTACTTGCACTTAAATAAGTTATTTTATTTTAACAAAATTCACATATCAAAATTTTGAAAGTATAAGGGTTATTAGTGAAACTCAGATGTAGATTGTAAATTTAACATTATTTGATTCCAGAGAAATGTTTTGCTTATAAGTATCTCACTATTACATAGTCTGTCTGCTGTGCTAAATAAATAAAAAGTTTGACATAAACCCCACTTTCATAAACCATAAACTCAAGCCAATGTCAACTTGAATTGCAAACTAAAATAACTGATGCCTCAAGAACAGGACCGAAAACCACGCTGAGTGGTTTAGAGACATTTGCATTCTTTTGCCAACAGAAAAGTCAGGATTTGTCAAGAAGTAGTTGTAAATTGTGGAAACTGTGTAATCTGGATACCTGTTATCTCAGATACAAGATTTCATACAAATTCATAAATATTTTACAGTACCAGCTAGAAACTGACATGCTAGTGAAGCTTATTTTATCAGAATAAAATGCAGCAGCATTACTGATTAAAATAAGAGGATTTAGCTGTAGTTTTCAAATCTAAACAATAAATAAGAAATCAAAGGATTAAGAAAAACTACACAACACTCATATTAACTTCTAAACCAATCAAAAAGCTAGACAACTACAGTGATTATTATATGGAATAAACAAGAATAGCACTAAACTTTACATATTTTTTGTTAGACTCTAAAGTATCAGAAAATAAGTTTAAAAAAGCACTACCAAATTACTTACTTTTTTTCTCTGAGCCTGACATAAACATTACTGCCATATCAAATCTTTTTAATTCAGAGAGCCTCTGGAGGATTTCAAGGATGAGTGATGGCTCCTCTTTCCTGAAGAAGATTATTAGAAATATAAAAATAACTACTGTTGATTAGAAAGATCCAGTAACTGCAAGCAATATTAAACAATTCAGGAAGAAATTAGAGGACCAGAAAACGGAATTCCCTTCTCTGCCTCTCCTATTCCCTATCTTTCTTGTCTTTCCTGTTCATTCTTCCATTCACAATGCAAAAAGTCAATATCCAGAAACCTTTATGTAAGTATCATTATTCCACAGAGCAAGAGTGAAGAAATATAAAAACCTAGACTGATGCAAACTGACTGCTGGTCCTGTACAGATTACCTATCACATGATTTAATGCTTACACCTGGCCATAACATCATCATTTTTATACATATTGGGTAGTGTGAAAGGAAGCAGCACCTGTGGCCACAAGAAGCTCAGTGAACAGCTGAGCCAATTACAGTTGCCTAAATTTTTATCCATTCAGAAAATCCCTAGACTGTGTTCATTTTACATTCTTCTGGTCAACAGTAAACAGACATTGTCACAAATACTAACGAACTATTTTTCTTCCATAACTTCACACTTCTTCAGGAGGGAGACAGAACTTTCACCTCACAGCAAACAATTTCAACTTCCTAGCCTTTATATGTCATACCACCAAATGCAGGACAGTATGTCTGAAGATGGCATTTTTCATCCATATAACAGATATTTTACCTCTAGGGAAACCAAGGGAAAGGCAAACATTGATTTACGTTTGCTCTTCTACATAAAACAATGCCCTAAAACATTTCTAGTGTGTGCTTGCAGGCAGAGTATTTCAGAGAAGTGGTACACTGCCTCTGACAGGTAAAATGAACTTTAGCACTCAAATGGTAGTGTGGATAGAAATTTCAAAAATATTTTGTCAGGTCCTGTCCTATCAGAACTTCAGTCTCCAACACACATTTACCACAGGTTACTGTAAAATGCTAGCACATAATTAGAAGGCTCAATGCATCACAATAAGCATTAGCATAAAACCAAACCTCTCAGAATTTCTCAACTTTAGAAAGTTAAAATAGAAGACTGTGCAATTATATGTGATAACAGAATATATAGAGTAATATGAATAAAAGTTATTTCATATAGTCTAATGCCAGTTTCTGGTGCTCTTTAGAAGAACTAGATTCAACAACCCACAGTGAAAAGTATTTATTTCTTCACTTCTTTTCTATCTGATTTTTCAAGATAAGTTTCGTTTCTTATGAAGGAACAATTGAGTCATTCCAATTACTGTATCATGTTCATGTAATGTTGTGTGCTGGAAGTAATTTCGTATGCCCAAGGTTGGGACTAGAGAGAAAAAAACCCCAAACAAACACACAATAAAAAACCAACCTCCCTGCTGTCAAAAAAAACAAACACCCCAAACCCCTCAGAACAGTAATAAGCAATGTAAAACAAAGGAGTTAAACTTACTCAATGTAGAAATCATGTAGAATTTTCAGTATCTGGTTAAACAAATCTGGATCTAAGGATTTCTGAAACAGCTTTGCATAAAGCGAGGGCTCTATTTGCTTTGGAAAAATTAAAAAAGTGTTATTTTTGGACAAAACAAATACACCTGAGTCATGACAATTAGATTTCCATTTTAAGAATGTCTTGGACAATGTTGAAGCAAATAAAACTCAAATCACACTATTTGACATTAAGTATCAATTTTTGGGTTGGTTTTGACTGTGTTTCAAGTATTTGTTCAGTTTAAAATTGTTGCTATGTCTAATTACCCTAGAAGCATTCACTTGAAAAATTAGAATTTTACATGGTTACCAATGTATTTAAGTCTTTAAAGAACAAGGGCCTATGTTTCGAAAAAAAAAAAAAAGATTATGCAGAGACTGTACTCAAAGTGAGTGAAAAGTCAGGCACAAGAGAAGAACTACTCAAATGTGGACCAAACTTTGTGAAGGCCATTAAAAAAAAGGGGCTATGGTACACTGTTAAGACATTCTAAACACAGCTATCTCTTACACCTAAGTGTACTGTTTCTTCAACATCAGTTGGAGAACTGTCCAAGCACTGTTGATACTCTACATTTCATACCTTCAGGTACAAATACATGTTTTCTGGGCAGTCTTTTAACTTCCTGAAGTCAGACTCGAGCTGGAAAGAGTTTGCAGGAACAGCAGGAACTGGAGAAGCAGACGTAAATGATCTTCTGATATCTTTTTCTCTCTGTTTGCTTGCAGGGGAAGATGGATGCAACGTTGATGAAATTCCTTTCACACTAACAGGAAGCCTGCAAAGGCATTTTGAAACACATAATCAAGAAAACATTTAAGGAAATCCTACACTGAGACCTAACCATTTTTTTTAAATAACGTGTTTTAGCTTAAGCAGATATTTAAAAATCCCTTCAGTTTATAGAAGCTTTATATTCGATTCACCTTTTCTAAAAAAAAACACCATCACATCTGCAAGTACTTAAACTTACTCTCTCTATTTTGTTTCTGGAAATAACTGCATTTTATGGTAGGTTTCTCCCATACACATCTAAAAAAAAAAAAACCAATTGCAATTTCATAATGCAAAACAATAACCATGTCAAATGAACAAACTGGTTTCAACACTAATAGCAGTGGATCTATTTTTTGTCTTATAAGTTGTCATTTAAGTCCATTTATTTTTTAGACATTATAAAATGGCTAAGAATATACTTTTTTTTTCTAAAATCCATCTAACTGAGTTGGAAAAGGTGGGTGCAAGGGAAGTGTTTCTCACATGAATTCTTCAATCAGGGTTCCATAAAAAGTATTTACTATTAACAGAATGAGACCGTGTCAATGCAGTGGACAACAAGTAGGGTTCCACACTCAGCAAGGAGTGTTCTATACTTTAGTGTAGTTTCAGCAAGCCAGACTTCAGTTTGCCTAACTAACACAGTGTAACTTAGAAACTCTGAGTAAACCTTAAGTTATTAGCTGCATGCTTAGCAGAGGAAAGGGTGGTGACACTCATCTGCTCCTCTTCTCTCACACAACTGGTGTGCAAAGAATACTTGAACTTTGCCCAAAATCTATTCTAAACCACTACAAATAAAAACCACAGCTAGGGAAAATGAAGTGCACAAGCAAGAGAGAGTATGGCATGCAGGAAAACACTATGAATTTATTTTTATTTTCAATGTAAGAATGAGTTTTCCATCTGACACTAAATAGATCATACTTGGCTCCACCACTGCACAATCAAAGAGGCAGATGTGCCATAACTGCAGTTTCTTTCAACATTTTCTTTTTAATTCAGATTCTCCAAAATATCTTTGATACCTCATCACATGTAGACATCCGGAAATGAAGATTACATTTCAACTACACTTACCTTTTTAAAAGAGGATCAGAATTACTATACTTACTTTAATGGTGACGCATCACTGATTTCTTCTATTTTCAACTGCTTTGCTTTTGGAATATCTGTTGTAGCTAACAGATCATCCTGATCTAGAGTCTCTGTTGTTTCAACACTCAGTGAATTCCTCCAGTTATTGACTAAAGAAGTAGTGCCGGGCAAATCACCATCTGGTGTATCATCATCAACTTCTTCAATTTCTATTCTTCGCAATGGCTTCTGAACAGAACACATACCTCATGTCATATGCAGACTCAAACACAAGTGTTTATACAGGCCCCCAACACAGCTGTGTATAATTTAAAATAATCTTATCATAACCAAGTTACATCTGTAGCGGTGCACACAGAAGACACTTTCAATAAAGCTAAATGGTAAAAAAGGAAACTTCATTAAATTCTACATGAAGCCTGATATAACAATTTTATTGCTTTACCCTCATAAACCAGTATATCCTTACTCTAGAGGATCTCAGAATCTGCATTGTGTTTTCACCGTAATAATTAAAATAATAATAATTAAAAACCTATACTTTTTTCGGCTAAGGTTGAAAAAGCAAGATCTATCATATGTTGGCCAATGATGTAGCCTAGCTTTGTATGTAATCTAGGAAGACAAGTAAATATCCAGCAATATAAGCCTTGACCCACAACTTAAAATCCTGATATAATAGATCTCTGTAACTCAACCCTGCTGACTGATCAAGTTTCATATATCAAAAGGTAATTAACTGCACCACTAAAGAACACAGTAACTAAAAAGTTTCAGCTTCTTTAATCTCTACATGATTATGATTATTTTTGGCCATCACCTAGCACCACCTTTGCAGGTCTTACAAAAAAAAAAAAAAACACCATCACTTTTTGCTTTGGAATTTCATTTTCTGAACATGAATACAGCACATATTGCTCTAGAAATATTGATGCAAATGCACATGATTAAACATACTCAACAACTGAGACTTCCAAGAAATGGCAGATTTCTCTGTCCAACTCTAACACGATCTCATTGGTAAGTCTTCACTGCAGTTTGCAGACTGCTTTAAATTACATCAAAAAAGCCCCTTGTCATCTTGGTGTATTGACAGCCAATACCATCTCATCACTGTGGCTGACTAGTGGATATGAAATAAAATTACAGTTCTCTCTGCAATCGTTGGGCAGTATTAAAAGCACAGATTTTCATCTATACTTCTACCTTAACAGAATAACAAGAGAAATACAAGCAACCTTGTATCTCCTGGACACTTTATATATATAATTGTCTGTAGCACTTCAGGTACTTCAGACCTGAAATTAATTTTGATTTATAGAAATATTGTATCTAATTATAGAGAGCACATAATAATCCCTCCTCCCAAAGGATCAAAATAACCACTTTCTACTAAAAGTATCCATCTGAATTATATATTCCATGAAGGTAAACAAATGTTTTCAAATTATCAAAAGCAGAACACTACATAGTGTAAGTACATACAAATAAAAGTCTGAGCAAGCTTTGCACTTATGTAACTCATTTCTCAATGTATAAAGATTAAACGTACTAAAGGAGGAAGCCTAATAAAGAATGCTGCTATAACTCTCTGTATTATCATATTTTTTCATATATATATCTCAGTAATCTGAGTATAACCACTGATAATTCATAGTCAAGAAATACTGTTTATTGAAAACCAATACCCAGCTGTTCTACAGTTTATGAAATGAAAATGCAGGCTCAAAGCTCTGGCAATAGCTCTACATGACAGCAGCATAGGCAAAATGTCTTGTTACCACTATGGTGCTGCTGTAGAAACTGTAAACAGCAGAAGAAAAGAAGGAAAGTTTAGCCAGAGTTTTGTCAAGTATGTGATCAAACACAGAGACTCAACTGCCTCCCCTTTCCTCTCAATTGCAATGTTTGCTATAGACACGGGTCAGGGCTATGGGGTTGCCTCCCTACTTCACGCTATAAAAGTACGCGTACACCATATTTTCTGAGGGTGGTACTGTAGGCTGAATGCTTACACCACTGCTGCTGTGAACTTCAGCATTTCCATGTACGTGTATGTTCTTGAAAAATATCAAGAGTAATTTTTGGCTTTCCACAGGCCAAGAGTTAATCTACAAGAAGTAGATTTTTAACTTTAAGCTCTACTTTACCCATCATTACAGAAAGCAACTCACGAAACAACTTACTGTTGATTTAATCTGTAATGGGTCGTCAATCAGTTTCACTATATTTTTTATTTCCGTTTCTTTTATCAATACCGCAGGATATTCTTGGCGAGTTTGCTGTTCTTTCTCAGTTAATTCCTGAAAAAAATTAGCAAGTTATCCAAAAGATCAGAAGTTTCATGAATAATTACAAGATGTTAAAAATAACGTAACAAAGAATAAAAAATTCTAATACTATACTATAGCCTTACATAAAACTCCCAAAGAAACAAAAAACCACCAAACTTGTGTAAGTATACATACATTCCTTATTTTAGTGAGTTCGTTTATTGCTTGTTTATTTCCAGGTTCCAGCTTCAGAACAGCTTCAAAATCTGAGTGAAAAACAACATATAAATTGTGGATTTTACAAATTACAGTGTACTCATGGAATATTTTTAAACCTTCTATTTTCCTTTCATAGCTCTTAAATTAAAGGCAGGTAAGTCATGGAATCACAGAATGGGGAAGGTTGGAAGGCACCACGGTGGGTCCTCTGGTTCAACCTCCCTGCTCAAGTAGGGTCATCCTAAAGAACATGGCACAGGATTGTGTCCAGATGGTTCTTTAGTATCTCCAGTGAGGGAGACTCCACAACCTCTCTGGGGAATCTGTTCCAGTCACCCACACAGTAAAGAAGTTCTTCCTCATATTAAGGTAGAACTTCCTGTGCCTCAGTTCCCATCACCTCTTGTCCTAATGCTCAGCACCACTGAGAAAAGCCTGGATCCATCCTCTTGGCACCCACCCTTCAGATACACTCATTGATGAGGTCCCCTCTCAGATCTGGAATCACTAGGGCTGAGAAGAAGGGCAGGATCACCTCCCTCGACCTGCTGGCAATGCTTTTCCTAATGCACTCTGGGATACCACTGGCCTTTCTGGCCACAAGGGCACACTGCTGGTTCATGGACAGCTTGTTGTCCACCAGAACCCCCAGGTCTTTCTCTGCAGAGCTGCTTTCCAGTAGGTATCCCCCAGCCTGTCCTGGTGTATGGAGTTATTCTTCCCCAGGTGCAGGACCCTGCATTTGACTTCGTTGAGTTTCTCTGCCCATCTCTCCAACCTGCTGAGGTCCTTCTGAAGGGCTGCACAGCACTCTGGGATGTCGGCCACTCCTTCCAGCTTTATGTCACCAGGGAACTTGCTGAGGAGGCATCTGCCCCTTCATCCAAGTCACTGATGAATAAGTTAAATAATCCTGGGCCCAGTATTGAACTGTGGGGGATACCACTAGTGACAGGCTTCCAATTAGAGCCTATGACACTGATTACAACCCTCTGGGATTTGCTGTTCATTCAGTTCTCAACTTACCTCAGTGTCCACTCACAGGTCATCCTAATGCTTATACCATGACCCACTTTTTAAACAAATTTTTCAAACTATTTCTTACTACTTATCATAAACAACAACAGTTGTAATTTCAAACAAAACTGTCTTCCCAACACATGGATACCAACACAAGAGTTTTTATACATGTTCAGTGAAACCCAACTAAATCCCTCAATTTTTCCTTTTTGCACTGATAATCCCGATTAGTCAGAGTAAAAAAATCAGCATGTCCTTATACTGATCTCTTACCTGTCACATTTAGGCTAATTCAAAGTCATACCTTGCATAGCTTCTTTTAGCTTTCCAAGTGCAACTCTGGCAGCTCCTCTTCTGGCAAAAGCTTTAGAATAGGAGGCATCTAAGAGCAGAGCTTGTGTACAGTCATCTTCTGCCTCTTCATATCTCAGCAAAAGAGTAGTACAAAATTAATAATCAGTTTCAACAGGAAGTTTCAACTGAAAAGACAGAGCTACCCAAACCAACTAAAATATAAAGGCAGATCCTAATTGCCTACATAGATATACATGTCACTAAGCTAAAATGTAAAAAAACCCCAAAAACTCGTAAAATACGATTTTTCAACACCTTGAAATTTGAGTCAAATCTTTTTGTATCTCATAATAGAAAAATTCACTTCCTTTGTGAAAATAAATGTTTAAAGTTTGTCAGAGCAGAGGCCACTCAATAGCCTTAAAATCAAAGTCGGTACCATGGCTTTGTACTTCTGAAAACCAGAAATACCATTACAATAAAAAAGCACAAGAAAGGAGAAGCAAGCAAACATGAGAATAAATTTTTCTACATCTGAATTTCTGTGACTTGTCCTTAACTATTTCAAAATGGAAAGTTCAGTATATCCTTGCATTAATGTCATTTGTTTCATTTTAAGATCAAATTTTTCCAGCCCATTTGTATTTAGTTATATTAGATCATGATTCCACTATGTGCTCATTAAAGTATTTTCATTCATTCCTCTTCTCCTTCTTCAAACTATCACTAAATTTATTGAAATTAATTTTTATTTGCAGTTCTTATCGATACTAGCAGTTTGTATGAATACCAATGAGCTTCTGTTACATTTTATGTTTGATTCTCTTTCCAATGTAAAGACTCACGATACACAGATTTATCATACAGAATCGATTTGCTTGCTTGGCAATTCAATTAAAGTATCACTTCCTCTGAATCTCAGAGAATATTATTTGTATTATGATGTACTTTAAATGGTAAGTGCTGTGTCAGAAATACTACCCATGCAACCTATTTTACAATATCCTAATTTGAGATCAATGTACTGTCTCTACAGATACCCAGCCTCGTCACAGAACATAACACTGAGCTCTCTGCTTCTCATGCTACCATCTTGAAAGTTTTAAACTACCACACCATCAGGGAGTCAAAAAAAAGTTCAGACTTCAAAAATGGTCATATGGAACTTATCTAGTTCGCTAAAAAGCATGCATTTCCTACTGTTTCTAGGTTATCTGGCTAAAGCTTAATTAAAAATAAACAAACTACACATACATGTCTCCATTAGTGAACTTAACAAAATAGTTTAAAAGATCACATTTTCCAGAAAAATCTTCTATTCATTCCCTTTGAAGTCAAAAGCTATAATCCACTTCTTTTTACAGTGCAACATTAGTAGCTGAGCATGCTTTATAGTCAAAAAAGACAAAGGTTTGGGCAGTTCCTTTCAGAAAGGTGACTATCTGAATTTTATGTACATAAAAGAACAAAAATCCAACTTTAGAAACTATAATTTCATACTGGTGCTATTTTACTCTCTCAGAACTTTTTCCTACATAATGCATTGCAAGATCACACACAGATTTGTTCCCTTTCCTTTACTGCTTTCAACATGATTTATTCTATACTGAATTCTAACAAGACTTAGAAGGAGTGACAATAACTCAACCTGAATGAAAATCCACTGGATCATTATTCCGCCTAGTTCCCATGAAACAAACACCACAGCATTTGCAGTGCCACTTACTTCTCAATCTTTAGGTAGGCCATGGCTCTGTTCGCCGGCAGCAGCGCATTGGCGCCATCTGCTGCGATACCACGGGTGTAACATTCTATTGCAGCCTCGTACTTTCCTTCTTTGAAATAACCATTACCCTGGAACATTTAGGTCAGAAAAAAAGAGCATTAAGAAAGATCCAGTGCAACGAGTCCTCTCAACAGACAGGGTCACAACATCACAAATCACAAAGAACACCCATATCAAGGCAGACATTTATGGCATATTTCCTCACGTCTAGGCAGAACACAAAAGGTATCTTACTTCTTTCTAATACTTCAAGGATTAAAACTCTGCATGTGGCAAATTTTTAAGTGCAGACTTGTAAGCCCACAACTTCTTATTTATCTTGATGCTTGATGTGCAGGATAAGCTATCCTGTACCTCCCAAATTGAAACATGACCTGAACCTTTACAATTCCCCTTTCAAGATGACTTCTGCACTGCACAAATCCATCTTTGTCCTGCTACATCCATGAATCTTATCCCCAAATATTACTTGGGTCCAAATGTTGTTGTTTTGTAATTAATGTTCCATACAAGAAAGTTATATTACTTTTTTGTTCGATTTTGGGGGACTAAATCTTTTGCTTCTCAGTACTAATATGAGGCCACATATCTTCTCTGCTACTACTCTACTCACTGGCAAAAAATGAAAAGCCACAGTTCAGATTTGACAAGATCCATGTTGCCAGGAACAGGCCTGCAGTGAGTCAACTTTGCTACCAATGAAGTATCGCATTAGACTGAAATTTCTGTTCTACGATCTATTCAAACTCTTGTTCCTTTTACCTACTTAATATAGGGTTTCATTCTTTTCCTACTAATTACTTCTCACAACCAGTAAAACAAATCTGAATATTGATAACAAGTCAGAAGTTACATAGCTAGGTAAGTGAACAGATATAAAATTTTGGTTCAGTTGGTAATGTTATTTCTTAATTGAAAGAGTGGTGAGAGGGAGAAATCAATAAGCCAACTTTGAGTTAGAATATGTATCCAGAAATATGTTTTTATTGTCATTGCTGCCTGCACTCCCAAAGTCTGTCTTATAAGTACTTTTCACCACGTAATCAAAGGTTTAAAACCACAAGAAATAGTCCACAACTCTGCTTGGACAAACAGGGGTCAGAGTCAAGATGCATATAATAATGGAGAAATGGGATCTTTGTAAAGTGCAGTTCAGGTTCTACTTGTCTTACCACATATTTGAAATTTAGCATACGCAATTTGGGCCGTAAAAGCTACCTTGTATAATTATTCCTCGAGAAGAATCCAAACAGAATCCACTCACCTTCCTACAGAGCCCAAAATGAGAAACAATTAAGGTTACATCAAGGACATTGCATTTATGAAGTTCAAGATAGGATCAGGTTTAATTTATACATTTGCATAGCTATTATCACAACACAACACTTTTCTTTACTAGGTCTCTCCTGTTCCACCTGAACCTGTGATTTACCAGATCTTTTTCTGCAATAGCCTTCTGCTTGAGCTGCTGCTCTTCAATGCGCTGCTTCTCTCCATCTGTTAATCCTGTTCTGACATCTTCAAACTCTTTCTGTTCTGAACTTTCCTTTGATGACAGAGCCTGCAAAGATGTATTTTTTCTCTCAGTATTTCCCCGCTTACACATTTTCAGAACATAAATTATAAATTCTAAATTTTTAAGATGCAAAAATCTGCCAAACTTTATAAGAAATCCCTGTGTTGTAAATTGAATACAAATCGAAGAGACCATTTAAAATTGTTTCTTGAAAAATGTATTTCTATGAGCGACTGCAAGTCAGAATAATACTTGGTAAATAAAAAGTATGTAATTTCTGAAGCACAGTGCAAAATGACTCAAGAAACCTGTTTGTATATACTGCAATCCACAAATCATTTATTTCTTCAGTTCCTGGAGACTTTGTGTCTTCATTCCGAAAACAAATCTTTCAAGCACTTTCCAAAAAACAGTTAAAGAGGTATAAGGATATTCATACAGCATTGAGAGGTGAGCTTATATATCACAAGTCATCATAATCAACATTCTCTCCCTGTCATGAAAGGGATCAGAATTGCAGTAGAGTATTATGCTGTGCTAGGTTTAAAACAGCTTCCTGGTTTGGTTGACCACAGCAATCAGTGGGACTATAAACAGGCTAGCTGTTCAGTTTTAATTGCCAAGAGAACACAGAGGTTCTCTCATGTGTTGTGCTACCTTGTACCGAGCTTGACTGAAAGAAGCATTAACACAGGAAGTAGAAAATGAGGGAAAATTAAAAAAACCCCAACCGACCAGGAAAACCAAAACCAAACAAAAAAACCCAGGTGGTGTACACATAGTCGTAGTCTGCTGATTCACTATTACACTGATGTTTGTATATGTGCTAGTTTATCCAGAAGTCTCCTGGATAATTTATCCAGCTGTCTCCTTTGAGAACGCCCGCAGGATCACTCTCGAGGAGAAAAGACAACGCAGAAAGAACCGTGTCTTGCAGAATACACCATCTAAGGAGTCTTTCTGCTGTGCTTTTTGCAATCAGTTATGTCTGTCTCGTATTGGCCTCATTAGCCACCAGTGTGCCTGTATCAAATGTGGATAGAGTTTTCCTTAATTTTCGTTCGTGAAGCCTAGCCATGATGGTGATGAGTTTATCCAGAAGTAACTCAATTACAGATGTTGATCTCAGTGAACTTCAAATGCCATAAAAAGCACGAGAATTTGTTGAATCAGTTCTTGTTATAAATACAGACTGGTAAAGATATAAACTGAACAGGGTGTATTAATTTATGCTAGAATCTGTTAATCTTATTACCTGATCAATTTTCTTCAGTTCATTTTTAGCTTCAAAGTTGTTTGCATCCAGCTCTAAAACTTTTTCATAATCTATCAGAAGACCAGAAAAATATGTTTCAGGTAGGAAGGACAGACCAGTAAGAGCATTCTTTTGAGATAATCCTTTTTTTGTAGTTACTCAAGAAGCTTGAGATATTGCGAGGAATATATCATTCTAAGACATTTAAAGCTGAATTATTCTAGAACTACTAACATCTGCAGCAATCATTTGGACTTGCCACTTGAACTTATGCAACATAGTATTTCATTTCTTTGTTTATAGGAAAGGAAAATTAAATTCGTACCTCAAATAAGCAGATCACACAAGTCCTAATCAAGCAGACAGATGAACAGTTTATATGTATTCTGAGGAAAGAATTTTAAAAAGACCTACCTTCTTTAGCACCTTGAAGATTTTTCAAAGCAAAACGAGCAGCCCCTCTTCTCACATAAGCCTTAATGTAATTTTTATCTAAAGCAAGTGCTAAATTGCAGTCAGATTCTGCAACAGAAAACCTAGAAAAAAAAATGAATGAGCAGTTTGGACACATCTAGGTAACAAACCCCAAAACTTCAGTAGTTTGTCTTATTTGAACCTTCCCAGGTTCTTGATAACATGGAAACCTTACATACTTCAGAAGGGACACAGAACAAGTATTTAAACATCTCTTGATTTAGAATACATCAAAACAAGGAAAACAGAGGTCAACAACCTCTACTGCCACAGAAAAAATAACCAACTCCTCTGTAACCTTTCTACTTCAAAACAGGTCAAAGCCTTAGAAACAGAGCTCACTGAATCTGAAAGGCAATTTAGATGGTGAACTTCCTCTTTTTTCTTCAAGCATTACATTCTAACATAGAAGACAGTGAACTTCTAGCATGAAAGCAGAGGAAAAATAGATGAGGGAGACTACCAGATTCCTTATCCTAGTGATTCCTATCTTACTTCGAAATTGGAAAGTAGTCTGCAACAGTAGTTTTACAGAGACTATATCACAGCATGATATATAATCAAGACTTAAAACCAGACCAAAAATCTGAAGGTAGCATTTCAAGTAAGAAAACATTACAGATTTAACAATGCAAGTCTTACTTTTTCATTCTATAAAAAGCCGATGCTCTGTTTGTGGGCAATACTGGATTGTATGGATCAGAATGCATCCCTCTAGTATAGCATTTTATAGCTTCATCAAAGTTTCCTTGTTTAAAGTAGTTATTACCCTGCAAACAGAAAAAAGCCTTTTCAGTAAGTTACTTTACATTGGGAGAAACGTTGCTAATTTTTGGTGAAAGAAAAATAGAAAAATCAAATTTTGTATTTTAGAATGCTTAATCGTTTTTGTTCAACATTTCTCAAGAAGTACTATTTTACTGTGAAATCTGTTTTTAAACTAATATATTCTAAGTATCCCACATATTAAATAGTTCTCATGATATATCCTACAACATGGTTTTATAAAATATTGATTTTGAGTATCTGTAGGTCATTTCCAGAAACCTGTGACAAGCACATACACAGCTGCTTAAAGACTGAATTAATTTTTTAAAAGTTTTTAGTAACTAGATTAGGCACCTCTGCTTTCCAAGGTAATTATTGTAATTTCTCCCTCCTTTGGGACACAACTTTTATCTCTTGTACCCTCAAGTACTTCACTGCAGTCAAGATGATAATGGCAATGACACCTCAATTGCTCAGCATAGACTGCAGATTACACATTTAGGAATTTCCACAGTAGAACCCAAAAAAACCCCAAAAAACCCCCAAAAAACTTACAAAAAACCCAAACCAAAACTAAAACTCTTATGAAGTAAAGCATGCACTGACAGATGGGCTAGGTAATTGCTTAAAAACAAAGAACTTTCTCAAAACCACACAAGTTGCTGCACAACTTAGCCTATTCCTCATGCCAATGAATCATGAGATAGATCTCTCTCTGTATCCCACCTTATTAGGTAAAATGGAACTGGTACAAACTTGACATTACCAAGGCAGAGGAGACATACAAGTTCATACAAATAATTGAGTACTGGCCTCACAAATGGACTGTCTCTAAATCCTTGGGGACTTAGTTTGGGGCATTCAGATGTTTTGTTCAGGTAAAAAACTGTTTGATCTATATGGCAATTCTATACAGCAATTCAACTTCTCAAAGCAAAAAATCACCAACCCATTTATCATCATAAGCAACTATTAAGCAGAATCTGACAAACTTGCTGCTATTTGTGATGAGAAGAAACAGAATTGCAGTGAGAATTTTCTATTTAGGAATAGGCAGGAAAAGAGACATAAAAACTTCCAGATAGGAAATTCTTCTACCAGATGTGTGGTCTCAGTGGACGATCTTTAAAACAAACTACAAATGCTCCTACATCTAAATTGCTACTTTGCCAATAACACATATCTATAATGCTATAACCTTTTCCTTCTCTGCAAGAGCCTTTTCTGCATCTATACGAATTCCATCTTCTTCAGAGTCTGATTCTGGAGATACAGAATCATGAGTACTATCTTCTTTATCGAGTTCTTCGAGTATTTTATCCTGAAATCAGAAAAAAACCCAAACCACCTATTACCTTCATCATAATTCAACAGTGTAAAATAATAAAAGTAAGGCTTTCAGAAAATTATATATGTGTTTTCAAAAATCTTTACTCCTCTCTACTAAGTAGTATTTCACATTTCAAAAGTGAGAGAACTATCCTTTAATACTAGCAGCTGTGTTTAGTCTTAAATTCTAGTAGAATTATGACTTTTTCATAGACCTATTGTTAACACAGATTTTTTTTCCTTAAACTCAAATTCAATCTGCTGGATAAAAGCACAGTCAATAGAAAACCAAGTATTTATCAATATTCCAAATACTAAACACATAACCTTTTTGGGAGAAAGCTATTTTATGTTTATACAGTATCCAGCACAGTAAGAGACCATCTTGTAGACTGAACTCTCAGTACTCTAATAAAATTTTATTTAACACAGAATCAGCTGAGGACAAGATTCAGGTAACAAAGCAAATATTCTGACTCACCACATCAAGTTTTCCCCATGCTTCATAATCATAGGACTTAATCTTGTTTTTCTTGTTTTCTTCAGACGTTATCTTTGAAGGGACGTTACTTTTGCTTTTCTTCTTTTTCTTAAAAGCCTTGTTTCGAATTGGTGGTAAATTCTAAATGAAGTAATTTAATATAAAACAGATGTGTGAAAGTCACTCGCATTGAAGAATCTATAGTACCTATATCTAGATACATCCAGTGCGTATCCACTGACTAGTTTTATTTTAGAAATCCATCCAGCAAGCTGTTCTCATGAACTCCACAAAACCACTAAGAACAAGTATAAATCTTTCAATACATAGCATACATGCAGAGTATAACTGAAGAATAATTTCAGTATATTAAAATTCAGCAGTAAATAAGTGATACTGATGCTGCGAACAGAAATATTCTCCTAAATCTACCCCAAACTGACTAAAAATTTACTGGCCTCATCACCTCCAGAGGCTACTACCCCACAGTTCTGTTGGTGGAACAGTTTACAGAGGAATCTTTGGTCTACTTCAGATAAAGAATAAGTCAGCTGGGTTAGTTCACACCTTCTATTCAGATACTTTAAGTCAACAAATGTAATTTTGCTAAAGTAACATGTAATTATTATAAACACTATCACATTATGAATAGCTAAATTGACACTGGTCTTGTGATTTTTACCTCTTCTGGGACCCCACTCTGTTTCCTTAGTTCAGAATCCACTTCTTTAATATCTTTTTCCCAGCTCTCCAATTCTCTCACAAAATCCTGCAGCTCTTCAGCATTTTGTTTCATTTGCAGCTGTAGTTCTACCGTTTTATTCGGTGCATTCATTGTAATCTGCAAAATTCAAGGAAAAAAGCTTTCTAAAAAGAACTTGAAAGCATATAGAGAAAGAAGCCACTTATTTCAAAACTAAGAAGTCTGACTTATACGCAAGTCAGGCTTCCCAGTAGCATAGTAGGAACCTTAAATACTAAGAGACTAAAAAGAAACACAATTTAAACATCATTGAAAATATGAAGGGAAGCCATTATTTGGATATAACAAAGTATATCATAACAAACAAGTCATGCTTTCCTGACTAAAAGCGCCCAACAAGTCAATGGTAATCCTGAAAGTGCCAGAAAGTCCCCAAAACTTAATAATTATTAATAGTCATCATAAATTTTGCTCTTAATTTTACTATCTTAAGTGAGGAAGTTGTATTATCAAAAATATCAAGTACCAATTAAAAAGTAATCTTACAAATAAAAACTTTGGTTACAATTCAGAAAAAAACCCCATGTTTGTATAGTTCATAGCACAAAAATCTGAAAGGATGAAGCAACCATGTTTTGAAAACAACCATGATTAAGTAATTCATGATGAGCTAAATACAAACTTAGAGAGGGAGATTTATAAATGATTGCTAACTATAACCTCTTGACTGAAAGCTTCAGGATCTGTTACAAGCCTCATGTAAGTATAAATAAACTATTTACAGAGATAGTAGACATAAAATATTTAAGAGAAAAAAGACTAAATTATTTAACATTATTTATTTAACATTATTTTTAACATCTAGTAAGATAACAACCTAATATCATAGCAATATAAAAATTTTTGAGCCAAATAAAGTTAATGATTTCTGCAGTTCAAGGGACTATCCATATTCATAGACAAGGGTCTCAAAGAGATGGAAAACCACATTGTATTATTACTAGTAAACTAATGCCACCAAAGTAGAAATGTTTTTACATCCACAGAAGTAAGCAGCTGAGTAGATGCCCTGCTGCAGCAGTTGTGCTTCTTCCTAGTTCATACATAGGTGGTAACATACTTACACTGAACAACTTATTTTTCTTGAAGTCTTCTAAATAGTTGGTCTATTTGAAACAAAGCAGAAAAAAACTTTGGATGGAGCAAAAAATGCATATCTTTCATCACATTTCCAATAAAGGTGCTTACTATGTTTTTTTTCCCACCTACAACTGCTCTCCCATACAGAACTCTCTCTTTAATATTCAGCCTAATAATTTCGTGAAACCTGTGCATGGACACACCAAATATTCCACACAGACTTGTGTATCCTGGCCAATGGTAGTTAGAACAAGACACTTCAAAAGATGAGAGAAAATTCGCTGTGACCTGCTGAACTTTTCTTTTTGCCATGACTGACTGAAACAGTTTCCACTAGACATGTGGAAATCTAACATGAAATCCGTCTGTTTCTTCTCTGGCTGTTTCGTTCCAGTGTATAATGTAAGTTTGCTCCGTCACCCCCCAGCCGTACACATCTTAGCAACAATCTTAATCCACGCGGTGACAGCGGCCGCTTCACAGCACAGCTCTTACACCCTTTCAAGGCGCTTTTACTGGATTCTCAGAGCTGGGCCCTCCCCAGCACCCGAGAGCC